>NC_041386.1:102810662-102996623 GCF_002162155.2 Triticum dicoccoides
GCAATTAGTTGTAAACTTGCATGATCGACGGCAACGGCATGGAGGTGGAAAGGCTATAATCCCTGGGGTCTCCACCCGAGCTCCTTGCACTGCTGTTCATCGGGCTGCAGACTGTTCGGTATCGCGCCAAACACACAGCGGGCAGCTTCAAACCCGGAGATGGTGTTGTGAAAAAATGCAGATGCCTCTTCCATGTTCTTCTTCAGCTCATCCGGGTTGATGTACATGAAACGCTGTGAAGTGGAAGGAGTTTGCTTGGCCGGCGTGGCTGGTGCGATTTCGGCAACCCTGACAAACCTCTCTGTCGCTGCCTCCCAGGAAAGCTCGTGCCTCAGTTCCTCTGTCAGTGGGATTGGTTCTTCTGACAGTGCTTTCATGGTTAGTCTCACAAACTCTTTCTCCGTGCTGTACATGTGGCAGTTGGGAAATCTTTTGAAAAATTCATTTGAAGGATGATTTGCGCAGATCACAATCTTTCCCATCGCCAAGGCTTCTGCAGTTGTGGTGCAAACTACATCTGTTGTGCTTGGGTTTATGAAAACCTTGTAGCTGAAACAAACAATAGGTAATATAAATCAGCTGGATTAGGAATAAATTGATGACATAATGCACTTGTGGCAAAATGAATAGCTCGAACTAGCCCAAGCAGCTACATAGCTTGTGTGGCCCCTTAGGTGCACAGGAAAAGATAAATTAAGGAATAGGGAAAACGCAGGATCTCACTCGTGAAATATTGAATCTGCATGGTCGCGCCCAGGATAGACTCTAACGTCCAGATTGAGTTTTTCAGCTGATGCTTTAACTTCACCCGAATCTTCTCCACTGCCATAGAGCTCCATCTTGAGACCAGACAGTTCCTTTTGGTGCTTCTGAAGCAGGTGGAGCAGCTCTGTGTAGCCTTTACTCCAGACCATCTTCCCAATATAATATGCACCCTTGAAGAATGATTGCTCTCTTTGAGATATTTGCCGATGCTTCAATTTGCCAATTTCAATAAATTTTGGGTTTACTCCATGAACATTACAGATTACAGATCTCGGGACTTCCTGAGTTGCTCCCGATAATCTTATAACCTAGATAAAACATCACGGGCAACAAAAGGTCAGAAACTGCACATAACCAAAAAAAACTAGATGAAGAAACTATTGTCTTCAAAAAGAGAAAATGGAGCCATGTTTGCATATCAAATCATGGATGGAATGATGTTCTTGTACCAATACAGATATGAAAAAATTACCATTCATGAATACGCTACCGCAATGCATTATGCAGAAGCCATAATGGTTTACGGTGCAGATAACAAGTGGGGCAGCCCTAGATAGACAATAACTGTCAAAAAATACGGACCAGCTTTGTATGAATGCTATACAAATATGGCAATTCCATGTATGCTATTGATGTTAAATTGGCAACTATGCATCCATGAAATCGTCTATATAGATATTCAGCCTAATGAGACTGGAAAACTTAGGAGGTTTCATAAAACCAACTGGATGTTAATACTTAATGAAATGCTTGAAAAAAAACGAGGTGACAGTAAACATAATAGAAAATAAAACTGCTAACCTTATGGCAGTAGATGTCGGTGACCCAAGAATTGATATGTTTTAAGAGAAATGCCTGAATATACCCATTTTTCTCCCTCTTCACGTATTCCAGATAGTTGGTGTGAACAACACCTATAACTTTACGGAATTTGTTTTTCCACCTCCGTCCATGATGGTACCAGGTCAGATGTTCTGGCTCTTCTAGAACTGCAATATCTGCTTTTTCATCAGATATCGTCTCGGTAATATCCCCAACAGGTAGAATGCTTCTTTTCTCCGTCGAGAACTGCATATGAACATAGTTAGACTAGTCTGCCATGCGATCAGAATATAAAGAATATTATCAGCACCAAATCAATTTATGCTGCCCTTTGGTAGAGCATAAAGGCAAGTACTAAGTCATTAGATAGCTTCCCTCCCCCACTATTTCTATGCTCAATTTACTGCTTTACCATGTACTCCCTCCGTTCCTAAATATTTGTCTTTCTAGAGATTTCAACAAGTGACCACATACGGAGCAAAATGAGTGAATCTACACTCTAAAATATGTCTACATACATCCGTATGTGGTAGTTCATTTGAAATGTCTAGAAAGACAAATATTTAGGAACGGAGGAAGTACGTATCATCAAAGGGGTGAATACAAGTTATGTACTCCCTCCGTTTCTAAATATAAGCCACTTTAGAGGTTTCAATCAATACATACTACATACGGATGTATATAGATGTATTTTAGAGTGTAGATTCACTCATTTTGCTCCGTATGTAGTCCATATTGGAATCTCTAAAAAGGCTTATATTTAGGAACGGAGGGAGTATTATTCAGTACTTCTCAGTTTCTGCTCGTCCTGCGCTCAACTAACACAAGTATTATTAATTTGCGGGCTAGTTACAGTATTGCAGGTACTGTATACATAAACGTTTCAAAAATTAATCACCTTCTACTACCTACTCAGTTGAAATTTCCAACGCCTCAGTATCCAACAAGGACACAGGAGATACCATTCTACAACATTTTAGTTCCACAAGTAATGTAAGTTCATACAGATGCCTGTAGTGTACAGTTGCATAGATAGGGCCAAACACCAATAGGTGATGTATTTTCACGTGTTGCAAAAAATTGGGAGGCTTCATTTGCGCTTTCTATCAAGTACTAAACCACAAAACATGCACATATATTCAAGGGATATTTACAACATGATGACAAGAGATAACAATATATTTTGGCAATTCGTTCAAGTTTACCTTCCCAGGATAGAAATTTATGTTGAATCTCGGCAACTGCCCAGTCCGCTCCTCAAGCCACCGCCGCACATAGCCTTCTTGCTCCGCCGGCCCACTGAATTTCATGTTGTTAGGGTAAACCAGCATCTGATCCCCCTTGGACAGCCACGGCACCACCAGCGTGACCTCCCAGTCCCCGGCCTTGGCGAGGTAAGCCACCCGGAACAGGGGGTTGACAGCAGTGCCGGTCATCCACGGCAGGCTCGCCGTGGTGAATATGGTGACGTGCTGCCTCCTCGCCATCGCCATAGCCTCGCAGAACCACCCCACCGCACACGGCCACTGCAATTTCCAAGGAACACGGCGAGTGGCCCTTAAATGATGGAGTAACATCGACGAACAGCGCATGACAGTAACAGCAGAATCCAGTTCCCCCATTATCCTCCCACCCACTCCATTTCCCCGTTGCATTTGGGGATTGATTCACTCGTTGTGGACCAAAAGTCAGAGGCTCGGGGGCATCCAATTCGACGCCCACAGATGCAATGTGACTCACGCGTCGAGGCTCGAGACCCCACCCAGGAACTCGAGGGGGGAGATCCGACGATGAACACAACCAGACTGCATCGTTCGATCTGAGCTCTATGCCTCTAATCGAGCAAGCTGCGAGCCCTAACTGCGATTACGAGACGAGGCGCGAACGGAGGGGAATTGGGGTGGAGGAGGAGGAGGAAGGATTACCTGTGCGATGGGTGGCGCCGCGGCGAGGGCGAGCGGTTGCTGGGGCGAGGGCGGGGGCGGGGAAGAAGATGACAGCCGGGGGTGCAGATGGGGTTGGGGACTGTGGGGGTATCAACACCGCTGTTCCTGTCGACTCGTCGGCAACGGAACCGGGACCCACCAGAATCTCGGCCTGTGGGTCCGGATACTCAGTGCAGCCGGGCTTGAGCAACGGATAGAAACAGGCCCGAAAAGTCGGCCCAAAAGATGGTGGCTCTAATCTTGTCTGCTTTTTTCCTAACGAAAAAACCTTGTTCATTGAAATTCTTTCTTTTTTCGAGGACATTGACACTCTTTGATCATCCTGCAGCTGATATAATTAAGCAGACCACTATTATCCAAAGCGAAGACAAAGGCATCCTATGCTGGGATCAATGGGTGAGCCAGAAACTTTTGTGAAGTATCGGCAAGTTTAAGGCTTTAAACCTAAATATCTAAGCTAGAAATCAAAATCAGGTGCTCGGATAGACAACATATAAAATTAGCAGCAAACTTTTGAACCAAAAATCCACAGTAATGATGTAGTGGAAATGTCACCGTAGTAGTCATATAAATGTAATTTTAGAGTGAACTAATATATAATATATCAATATTTAGTTACATTGACCAAAATAAAATTTAGACTTGACAACGTAAGTCATAGAACCATGCCTAAAAAATTGGATTTGAATATGAGGATACTGCCAATTTGAATATGAGCTTAGGCAAGTGCCCAGGGTCATCGGGTGCTGTCTTCGGCCCTGTCTAGGAACCCACTCTCAATTGTAACTGCAATTTAAAATTTGTATATAAACGTTGTTTTCAAGTGTTGTAAGAATAATCAGAGGCTCAGCCAATGCAACTTAATTTTATTATGTTTCATGTACTTTATACTATTGATGAACTTTTATAACAAATCTGAATATTTTTCACTAAAAATGCCTTGCTTAACCAGGTCTAGAAGAACAAATACGTGCCCCCTAGATTGCCAACGTTTTGCATGGTGAATCCTCATGAGGGTCATCCCTACAGTTAATTAAAAGAGCAAGTAGATTCATCACTCACGTTAGCAATCTATTATTCCAAGTGTAATGCAGATGGGTAGGATCTACACTTATTCTCTTTATGCACTTTTTCTAGACTTGCATGGTTCTCTATACCACTGCTTATCACATTTGAAATTCTAGCTTAAAATAAAACATTTGTTGTTGATGTCGTACAGATTATGCTTTCTATGAGCCACCCTAAAGCTACTCTTGAAAATTTTATATTTTTGATGCGATGTATGCGGAAACCCATAGATAATAACCTTTTTGGCACAGAAACTAGGTTCTCCTGTATAGGTTCTTCACAAGAATAAGTCATTGCCTCAAGCCAGGACCTCCAAGATGGCACCGGGATCGATATTGAACAATTTTCAAGTTCAAGCTCCTCCTTAGATTCTAGCACATGGCATAACCATCAGATTTTTTTTATACTACTGATGTTAATTCATGCAACCTTGTCTCAACCTTACTCATGATATCACTTATTAGAATAACTAGATGATTCCCCGCGCGTTGCTGCGGGAAATATTGCTTAAAATTGTTGTTTTACTTAGCAAGCTAACTCTCCTAATAGGATGAACAAAATAGTGAACAAATTATCCTGCTTTGGCAACAACACTTTAGAATAATATACGTCATTGTAATGGTACATAAATAGGGTCAATCCTCCTAGTTATATCATTCAACTTTGGCAACAACACTTTAGAATAATACTCTCTCTGTAAAGAAATATAAGATCGTTTAGATTACATCATTGTAATGGCACATAAGTAAGGCCGATACTCCTAGTTATATCATTCAACTTCTGGATGGTAGACGAACAACCAGATTAGATTTAATATTACCCACGAAACTAACAAATTATTACAAAGTAATTTCATGAGACGTTCATATTCAGCAATACGGGATAGTAAGATCTTTGCAAATGTGATCCTTCAGAGGGAAGAACAGAAGTTCCATCTAGTGGATGATAGCACCGCCTTCCTCAATGGTTAAGTAACTTGCAGATAAAATCTAGGATTTTGCAGAAACACAAAGAAACAAATGTATCAGGGAACATTAGGACACATGTAGCACTTTTGCATACCTAAATTTGTTCTTTTCGGGATCTATGGTGTACCTAGATACCAGTTACAACAATATATTTGTGAAATTTGAGTAAAACTATGAAACCAGGGATCGCTTTCAGTGTGATTAAGAAAATAAATTGAACAAAAATAGCAAGGGGATGCTCAACAAAGTAAACTCCTTGTCATAAGAGACGATAATGATTATATTTTTTGTGCCTAAAGAGTTGTTTATGATTTTTAGAACAATGTTCTATGTTTCAGTGATTGGCTATCGACCATACAAATGATAAAACTGTAAAATAATCTTTTTATGAATCCATAGTACATGCTATTTAGCATAAATCTACATGGAACACAAACACATGGAAGTACAAAGGAACGGTTGTGAAATTTAAGCAATGAAAGGATGCACGCCATCATTATTTGCAGTAAGACATGTGAAAAACTCCCAAAAAGAATAAATTCTCATATACCTTCACATTGTTGAGTGTGAGGGAAGTAATCTGCAATAAGAAAAGTAAATTAGAAAAAAAATCAGAGTTAGACTTCACTAACTAAGCACTTGAAAATTGCATGAGTTATTATATCTATGCCTTAATCAAAGTAAATAAGTTGAAAATCAAAGTAAATAAGTTGGCATCTCAAAGAATAAAAGGTAAATAAATTTACTAACTAACCATATATAATCTCCTTTTTAGCATCTTCTTCATGACCTATAAGCTGCACATCATACTGAATCAAACAATGACGGCTTGATGTGTAAACATACTAATTGGCCCTCGTGTTTTTGCCATAACAATAGAAAAAATCCACTATGCAGCATTAAAAATTTGTATGAGGGTGAATCAGATAATCTAAGAAAATGGGATATGTACCGTCATTTTTTTATGATTAGGGCACTCAAACGTAAGCCCTATCACTGAAACTGAGTTGTGTGAGTTTTGCACCTATTGATGCGTACAATTTACCAGTATTGAATATGCCATGGTAGAAGAGAAGTAATCTGAACCACCAACATATGAAAATAAATTCTAACTACATGTTTACATTATGGCACCTATATATTGTATCAACACCAGTTTACCATCCATATCCGTTTTCCCAAGTATCGTATGAGTATGAAATGGAAATAGCTTTCGTTCTTTGCTCAAGGGTTTGACAAACAGGTCCTTGTTCTCTGGCAGCAGAAAATAAAAATTCAGAATGCCTCAGGTTGGAACTCACAAGAAGCAATGTGGCATAGCATGCGATAAACAAATAAAATAAAATTTGAGCCTCGAGGATACAGGTGGGCTTCTCACTGTTCGGAATCTAATGTCCGTCAACAACAGCCAGAGTTATGATATCCGCAGATCTGCAAGAACGAACCTACAGTAGAATTTAACCAATATATCATGATGTATTCCAAGCAAATAATTAGAGAAGTAA
The DNA here is from genome assembly GCF_002162155.2 of Triticum dicoccoides. NCBI lineage: Eukaryota > Viridiplantae > Streptophyta > Magnoliopsida > Poales > Poaceae > Triticum > Triticum dicoccoides. The sequence continues at coordinate 102,817,737 of NC_041386.1, forward strand.
AAACAATTCCCTTGCATAACCAAACATTATTACTACTTCCACGCAATAGCCAAGCAACCAGGCAAGGAGAAACAATTCGGTTGCGTAACGAACCGGAATTACCACATCGAAGCAATGGCAAGGAGAATAACTTACAAACTGGAAGCAATAGTGTGAAGAAGGCCGCATCATGCTTCTCTCTCGCGCGCGCGTCGACACAGCCGTCGCCACAACTTGACCCTGGAGAAGCCGTCTTTTGACCTTGAGATGAACGCATCAAGCTCCCCTCTCATCTCCTGTCGACACAATCACCGCCATGATCCCTTGCCTTCTCTCTCCCACACAGCCTCCACATGCCCAATTCCTCTCGTGTCTCCCTCTCGAATCGCCTGAGTAGTAGCAAGCGCAAGGAGCCGAGCGGTGGACGGCGGAAGGGATAAGAAGCGGAGGCCGATTTGGCCAGGACTCGCGACCGTGGGAGGAGTCTCGCACTGGTGGCAGGCGAACCAAGAAGACGGAGCGGGGAGGCTGGACTGGATGGGAATTAAAGGAGGAAGGGAAAGTGGAAGGGGAACGGCTCAGGACGAAGGCATTGATGGTCTACTTTTGGGAGTGAGGAGCCGGAAGATGGAAACAATGCAGCGCGATGTAGCGCGGGGGTTGAACGCATGAGGCTGGTCATAGTCGGGAGTAACATATACTAGAGCATGCTTGGATACGTTTTAGTCCCATGACTAAAAGTAGTGGGACTAAAACTTGCTAGTCTCACCCATGCTTGGATCCAAATACTAAAGAGACTAAAATCTAGTTATTGAGCATTTATTATCCTCCAGACCCTCCAATCCAGAACTAAGGAGAGGAATTAAATGAGGAGAGAGAGAGCTAATACATATTTTAGTAGGTTTCCCATGACTAAAAGATTTTAGCCTCAAGACTAGTCCTAGCCTCTCTTTAGTCAGGGGTGCTTGGAACTTTAGCCTCTAAAAGAGACTATTTTTAGTCAGACTAAAAATAGTCAGACTATTTTTAGTCAGACTAAAAATAGTTACCGGAACATCACACACTCCAAGAAACAATGAGTCTATAACCTAATAAATACATTGTTGCATGACACTATATAGATGTTCCTACTCACTGTAGAGGTAGTAACATAGTCTAGGGAAGTGTGTAAGTTACTAGACTATGTTCTTGCCCACTGTGACCTTCAGCAGCCCTATTTTTAGTCTGACTAAAAATAGTCTCTTTTAGAGGCTAAAGTTCCAAGCACCCCTGACTAAAGAGAGGCTAGGACTAGTCTTGAGGCTAAAATCTTTTAGTCATGGGAAACCTACTAAAATATGTATTAGCTCTCTCTCTCTCTCCTCATTTAATTCCTCTCCTTAGTTCTGGATTGGAGAGTTTGAAGGATAATAAATGCTCAATAACTAGATTTTAGTCTCTTTAGTACTTGGATCCAAGCATGGGTGAGACTAGCAAGTTTTAGTCCCACTACTTTTAGTCATGGGACTAAAACGTATCCAAGCATGCTCCTACTAAAATATGTATTAGCCCTCTCTCTCCTCATTTAATTCATCTCCTTTAGCACATGCGAGTTCTGGATTGGATGGTTTGGAGGATAATAAATGCTCAATAACTTCATTTTAGTCTCTTTAGTATTTGGATCCAAGCATGGGTGAGGCTAGCAAGTTTTAGTCCCACTACTTTTAGTCATGGGACTAAAACGTATCCAAGCACTACTTTAGCTAGTTACCACAAGCACCTCTCTCTTCATTAAATATGTGACACATAAGCAAAGTTGTATTGGAGTGTGTGATGTTACTCCTAAGTTTCTCTCCATTGTGACCAGCCGAATGCAGATTGTGCAACTTCTGAGTCATGGAAGAACACATTAGAAAAACATCACGCAGAAATGGTAAAACTGATGCTTTATTCGCATTCATCTGACACCTATCTACAAATTGAAGCCCGGGGCTTAAATTTAACCGAGACACATTTTGTCTTCCAAAAAGAAAGAAAGAAAAAACTTGCGACACGTCTAAACATACATAGAGCCTGATAGACACTTGGCAGTTGGATTACACTTGCAGCTCGGTGACCAATAAAACAACAAACGCATGAAGAAATATATAACCCTTTTTCACCATGTGGCGCGGGCGCGGGAATGGTGGCTTTGCTCGGCCCGATGGCCACACTCACATGACGATCTCGGGCTTGAGGATGCTGGACTTGATCTCTTTGTGCGGGAGCACGACGCCGCCGTTGCTATACACCTCGTCGCAGACGTGCACGTCCTCGCCGAGGATGGTCATGTTCTCCACGCGCGCCCACTTGCCCACCGTCGAGTGCCACCCCACGATGCTGCCGGAGATGCACGCGTGCTTCTTCACGCGGGCGCCCCGCATCACGGTGCACCTCGACAGCCGCACCCCGGCCTCCACCACGCACCCGGGCCCGACGGCCACGTCCGGCCCGATCAGGCACCCCTCCCCGATCGTCGCCGTCTCGTGCACCAGCACGTTGCCCAGCACGTGCGCGCCCGCCGCCAGCCTCGCCGGCGCCCGCTTCCTCAGGGACTCCAGGTAGAGGCGCAGCCCCGTGATGTAGTCCCTCGGCTGCCCGATGTCCATCCAGAACCCCGGCAGCACCATGGCGTACAGGCCCTTGTCGGCGGCGATGCGCGGGAACACCTCCTTCTCGATGGACGTCGGCTTCAGCTCGATGCGGTCCAGCACGGACGGGCTCAGCAGGTAGATGCCGGCGTTGATCTTGTTGCCCACGAACACCTTGGGCTTCTCCACGAACCGCTCCACCTTCCCGGTCTCCTCCTCCGTCACCACCACGCCGTACTTGGAAGGCTCGTCCACCTTTTTTCATATTAAAATCAAAGTAGCCACATCCATTTCTCAGCATATATATGGACGGACACCCAACCTTCAAGGTAAATTTTACTCGTCACTAGGCCTTGGTCACCACGTACCTTGGTGACCATGATCGTGGCCTCGCCGCCATGGGACTTGTGGAACTCGATGAGCTCTGCGAACGGGTACTCGCTGATCACGTCGCTGTTGAGGACGAAGAAAGGCTCGCCGGATCCGTCGTCGAGCTTGTCGCGGGCAAGGGCCAGCGGTCCGGCGGTTCCCATTGGCTCTGTCTCCTGGGAGCAGGTGATCTTGATGCCAAGCTTGCTCTCGAAGTCCTTGAGAAAGTTGAGCATGACCTGCAATTTGTTTGACCAAAGCAAGACAGTGAGATCTGGGATTCTGACGAAACAACAGTTTTCCAAGGCGTGGCATGCCATGCTCAATTACCTCTGGCTGGTAATTGATGGCCAGGACAACTTCTGTGACTCCCACATCTTTCAGAGCCTCGATCTGGTGACAAAAGCATTACAAAAAAATTAATCACAAGATACTCTGAACAATTAAAGTCCCAGCCAAGAAAAGGATGCTTGAAACGGATGTAAATTTGCTCAGGACAGGGAAATGGTCAATTATTGGTTACCCCTTTTAAATTCATATATATATATTTTGTTTCTATCATCACAATTATTTGAGACACACATGGTGATGCATACAGGTCCATGACTGTTGCTGTGCGGAATCTATTCACATGGACCACCTAGCAAATCATGGACTGATGAGGCCTTGCATAAACAAACTCACACAGGTTGTCACAGCACAGGTAACTAATCAGGATACCCCTTTTAGATTCATATATTGAATAAGAAACAAATTATGGAGTATTTGTGCTGACCTGATGCAGGATCATGGGCTTGTTGGCGAAATCGACGAGCGGCTTCGGCACGCTGAGCGTCAGCGGCCGCAGGCGAGTGCCGAATCCTCCCACAAGAATGAGGGCCTTCATGGTCGCAGTCCTCCTAGCTCAACCCTGTGAAACTGCAGCAAGCAACCGAAGAAGAAACGAATGAGATGATCTGATCCAGACTCTGTGGTCACAGAGGGTCGGGGTATACGGTTCAGACTTCAGAACAAGACACTAAAACCTCCTCTCCGCCCTGCCGATGCAGACGCCATGTGTCCCAAGACAGCGACCATCTTTGCATCGGCCGGAGCACCGGGAGTTTGCATTGCACGGGCAATTCAAGGAGCAAGAACATACAGTAGTACACACGTATTACATAGGAAAGCAAAAAACGGCAGCGTTGATTTGAAGGCACTGGGATAGGAGGACAACCTGATCCTCTAGCGCTGGGGACAATCTGCGGCCTCGACCGGGAGACGGGATTTTTCTCAGATTTAAGGAAGCAGGCGATGGTCCTTTATGTGGTAGTGGGTGAGGAGGAAGACGGCAAAAATGCAGAGGTGGCATGGAGGGGCCGCTCCACTTTAAGCTTTAAGCCTAATCCGTCCATCTATCTATCAACCTATGTGCTGTTGAAAATGTGGTTCTCCGGACGCATGTATTGCTGTCGTGTTGCTTCCACCGGAAAACCAACCCAAATGCCGCTAGATCTCCAGCCAACAGCCCGGCACAAAACACAAAAAGAGCCGAGCTTTATTCTGTTGATCCTCCTTGGCTCCTTCTCCGCGACGCCTCTGTTTTTAGTTCCGGGGCCAAAATGATTTACAGGCTGGATCCATGATGAGATGGAGATGGAGATGGAGACAAGACGAGCAAAGACGACGAAAGTGGTGGTCTCGCAACCGTCGAGCCCGGGCACCTACCTACCCCGCACGTAAGATTACAAACAGAGGGGAAGACGAGAAGTGGTGATGAACAGCGGGGGGCTTGCTCGTTGCAGATCTGGCTCCTGCCGCGTCGAGGAACCAAACCGCCGCCTCTCTCGCCACCCACGACGCAATGACCAAGCCGAGGGAGAAGCAACTCTAATGGCGGAGGGAGGTAGACACATAGCATGGCGACACGAACAAAACATTCAAACGCGTAGAACAGAGCAGAAGCCACAGCAAGGGACGAGATCGATCAGCGTGGCGCTGCGTGCGTGCGTGCGTACCTCGACGCGAGGGCAGCCGGCGGAGCAGGAGACGGCGGCGCGCTCGAGTCGTCCTCCTCCGGGGCCGCGTCAACGGCGGGCGCCGAGGAGGAGAATTGAGGAGGATGGAGGGACAGGTCAGAGGGGGGAACGGGAAACCGTCGGCTGAGTCGCGGGATCGCTGCTTGCCAGGGACGCGGCGCTGGTTTTATACTGGTGGCTTCCTCGCTCTCTCCTCCCTCCGGCTGCTGCGTGTGATTGACGGTTTGACACTGTCTTCCGCCCTAATGAACCCCTGCAACCTTTTCCCCTCTTCTGTTTTACTATCTGCTTGCTGTATTCGTTTCTTTTGGCAATGATGAATTGCTGTCCCGGGCGGGCTAATCCCACCCGCCGACGCGTGATCCAACAACGGGACCGGCCGGCCGCCAGCTTATCCGCGGCGCGTGAATGGCCTGTGGGCGCCGGCATTATTACCTTCCCGTTTTACAGGGCAGAGTTTTTAAGTTTTTTTATATATAGGAAAAGATAGCTACTCCCTCCATTTCTAAAGGCCTGTTCGGCATCCCACCGCTCCACACTCCCGCTCCTGAAGCTTGCGGAGTTGAAGTTAAAAATTGCAGAAAGGGGAACAAGCGCTCCCTGGATCCTCGAATTTCACGGAGCAGGGTTGCCGAACAGGCCCTAAATATGAGACAGATTTTAATATGAATTAAATATGAAGTAAAATGAGTGAATTTAGACTCTGAAATACGTCGCCTATTAAAATCTCTAAAAGGACTTATATTTAGAAAGGGGGAATAGTCTTTACAATTGATCGGTGGCAGTGTTAACAGGAACTACATCAGGATCATGCAGTGTGCTTAGCCACAGATGTCTCCCATGAGGGAAGGAGACACTGTATGTGCTTCAACATTCGAAGCACCTAGTTCATGGTATAGATTACAACTAGAAAATAATTTAACAGTTTTTCTAATTTTTCTAACAATGTCGGCGTAGTTTTCTCCTTTCTCATAATGGATATGGCCAACGACTTGTTTGCAGTCTGACGCAATGTATACATTTTGTGGTCCCATGCCCCGCACAAGTGATAGGCCTTCCCTGCAGGCCATTGCTTCCAGTGACGCCGGATCCACAAGCCCTTGTACGACTAGAACCGATGATCCCAAGTAGCCTTCATCTCTATCCCGTCATGTCGATGTCGTCCTCCCCAAATTAGGGCTAGGAGAAACTCCAGGGAAGGTGGAGTGGTTTGTGATGGGCGTTGCTTCATGACTGTTTTTAGTTAGTACAATTATTATTCCCTCTGTTCATTCTGGTAGGTGTTTCCACATGGCGTCCCTAATGTCATGTTTGCTTGAGCTTCAGGAAGCAGGTTTAGTTTTGCCACTGAATCTGAATCAACAATTTTTCTAATTTTTCTAACAATGTCGGCGTAGTTTTCTCCTTTCTCATAATGGATATGGCCAACGACTTGTTTGCAGTCTGACGCAATGTATACATTTTATGGTCCCATGCCCCGCACAAGTGATAGGCCTTCCCTTCAGGCCATTGCTTCCAGTGACGCCGGATCCACAAGCCCTTGTACGACTAGAACCGATGATCCCAAGTAGCCTTCATCTCTATCCCGTCATGTCGATGTCGTCGTCCCCAAATTAGGGCTAGGAGAAACTCCAGGGAAGGTGGAGTGGTTTGTGATGGGCGTTGCTTCATGACTGTTTTTAGTTAGTACAATTATTATTCCCTCTGTTCTTTCTGGTAGGTGTTTCCACATGGCGTCCCTAATGTCATGTTTGCTTGAGCTTCAGGAAGCAGGTTTAGTTTTGCCACTGAATCTGAATCGCAAATCCAAAACAAACAGCTATTTCGAATCAACTTTTGTTAGTGAAACTGAATATGGAATCTGAAACAAACGGTTACTTCGAATCAGCTTCGCCAGTGAACTTGAATCTGGATTCTGGCCATTTTTAGTGTAATTTGCTGAAGCATCTCAAAGTGTACTTCGGTGGTGAAGCTGGTTTTGTGAATCTGCAAGTGATTCGAATCCAATCAAATGTAAAACAAACATGGTCTTATATCACTATGAATTAGCTTTGCCACGGAAGCAAATTCACAAGTGATTCGAATCTCACCAAAGCTTAAACAAACAAGGCCTAAGGCAACTCCAACGCGGATAGCCGTCCGAACATTTTGTGCCATCCAAGGACATCTTAAAAAAAATGTTCGGACGGTCCAGATTGTGCCATCTAAGGGCGTCATAGAAAATGTTCGGACCGGTCTAGATATCTGAAATTTTATAAACATGAACCAAAAGTACAGGTGGTTTTGTCGGTGTCTGAACCTCTGCCACATAGGCCTTCGACAGGCTCGGCCCACCCAAAAACCACACCCAGAGATTTCTTTTCCCACTCCGTCCCTTCCCATGTGCTTTGTATTTGCTCTCTCGGTGATCGACGCTCCCACTGTACCACCTCAGCAGTCGCACAAGCCTTGCTGGACCTCTGCCACTCAACCCAGGCGCCTTCTCGCATTGGAGTTCCACACTGGATACTGCCGCAACCAAGGCATCCTCCGTGCCCCTACCGATGTCGTCCATGGCGGACACCATGCTCGGCAAATGTTCGGTCAAATGTCATTGCCATCTTCTTTGATGTTATTGTTGTTTACTTTGAAGCAACATGATGGATTCAGACAAGGAGTACTTGTATAGAGAATTCATGGAGTCATCTTCGTTGGTTGTGGAGTAATATGAGAATGACATGGCGATGATGGGGGTCGTTCTTGCAGATGCGGTGCGTGCGGAGGAGGATGTTCTCAACTACGAGGGTCCAACAAAGGGACACCAAGTGTTGAACCGGAATAGGACGTGTGGTCTATGATTTTTCTCGATGACTACTTTGCCCCCGATGTGATATTTGAGATGTAGTTCCGTCATCGTTTTCGGATGCAACAACAGGTGTTCAAGCGCATCTACCATACTGTTTGGGCCTATGATGATTACTTCATTCTAAAGAAGGATGCCATTGGAACCATTGGGTTTTCTGGTTACAAGAAGTGCGGTATTACAATGATGACGCTTTCCTATAGCACGACCATAAATTCGTGGGATGAGTACCTCCAGATTCCTGAAAAGCACATGCTTTGAAGCAATGGTCAAATTTGTTGTTGCGGTGATGAAAGTGTTTGGACGGGGTACTTGAGAGAACCCACTTCCAAAGACACAAAAAGGCTCATGGAAATTGGAGAAGCAAAAGGGTTTTCAAGTATGCTCGGATCCCTGGATTGCATGCAGTGAAAATGAAAGAACTGAACATATGTCCAACAATAGCAATACAAAGGTCAATGCAAAAAGGCCACCATCATTCTTGAATGGGTTGCATCACATGATCTCCTTTTTTGGCATATTTGGGTCTCACAATGACATCAATGTGTTGCATCAATCTCTATCGTTTGCAAGTGTGTGCGGCCGAAGCTCTTGAGTGCAACTATACCATCAACGATCATGACTACAACATGAGGTAGTATCTTTGTGGTGGTATCTGTGACTTTACTCAAGACCATCTATGAACTAAGGGGTAACAGAAGATATCGCTTTTCCCAAAGACAAAAATCTTCTAGAAAGGATGTCGAGAGGGCATTTACAGTGCTCCAAGCCCATTTTGCAGTTGTTCATGGATCTGCTAAACTATGGAATCCAGAGAAATTGTGGGAGGTGATGACAACTTGTGTGATCATACAAACAATTTTTGTGCAGGATGAGGGTGATGGGTTTCGCCATCGTCTGTGTTTGAAAACATGGGTGATCCTATCCATCTTCTAAATGCATCATCAAATTTAACATCGAGGAACTCATGAGCAGCTGCATAATGATCTGGTTGAGCATCTTTGGGCGTTTCATATGGACAATTAAAACATGTGTCCGACTAAGATGAATTCAAACTTGAACTATTTTACTTCAACACTTTATGTTTGAATTGTAATCTTTTTATTTGGGTTATTTTTGCATGTAGTATTTATCTTTCAGTTTCTTAAGAATTGTGTTATTTATCTTTGATTATTTTAAGTAGTCTGGGTGTAGAAAAAACCCGGGAGAGGACATTTGGTGATTCCGTTTCAATGGCCTACGCCCCTATTCCTATCCACGGACATGTCCAAGGACATTTGGTGATGCCTGTTTTGGTGATCTACATTGGAGTTGCCCCAACCCTTCTTTATTTATCCTCGTGGCTGTTTGTTGACATATTTGGACCGAAACCCATACCCATTGTCCCATTTCAGACCCAAACTAGATCATAAGTGCGCGCATTGCCGCGCCAGTCCATGAGAGAAACATTACTCTCATGACAATCATACTATCTGATTATCAAATTAGTTAAGAGACTCATATTCAATGCAAAACCAATGAAGATTTTTAATAGCAGGACATCCGCAATAACTTACAATATTTGTACTCCCTCCGATCCAAAATAAGTGTCGTGGTTTTAGTTCAAACTAAAACCGCGACACTTATTTTGGATCAGACAGAATATTTAACAATGACAACAATATGACATAGCACAATGACAACAATACGACATAGCAAGCCAAAATGTGAACCTGACATGCGAAACAACATAAGAGTAGTTTTGTACTTTATGTACCTTTTCTAATGGTACACTCGACCTTATAACGCATGCTTGATCTATCAACCTCTAGATCATCAGGTCCAACCAAACCTTGTTGCATAACCTGCTACACATGTCAATGCTCAACATCGAGTGCAACACATAAAAACATATGTGGCGGGAGACAAAAACATCTATATACACCAAGGAGGAAATAATATAATTGATAAATAGAAGAAGTTAATCGAGTAAAAGACCTCCCAGAAGAAGATAAGTTCTACACCCAGAATATTGAAAGCTTTTTAGCTAATAGATTAATATAAAGCATGTGCTAGTTAAAGATTTCTACAAACTGACAATTTGCATGATGGAATCTAAGGGTAATTATCTTAGAACTGACACAGAAAAGAACTCATAATTTAAATCCCATGACAAGTTCAAAAACAACACCATGTTTACCATTTTAAGAATCGTCCATTCATCATATTTGTCATAAGAACTGAAGTAAATACAACAAAATTGAATTTTTTTGATCTGCTCACCTTGGTCAGCAATCTCCATTGAGGAAGAAGAACAAAGGGGAGGATGCATGGTGACAACTCTAGGGCCTCAACTTCCACATGATCCACCCCAACTGGAGCGAGCCCTAGGTCGCTAGCTCGCCACTAGTCCAGAGGCCTAGGCCCCTCATAAACACGAGGCGGATCCTTGGTTAGCTGCCGTTGCCGAGTTGAGATGCAAGCTATCGCATGGTCGTGGATCATGGGGAGAACCAAGATGGAGAGAAGTTTTGATGGAAATATGCCCTAGAGGCAATAGCAAAGTTGTTGTTATTATATTTCCTTATTCATGATAAAGTTTATTATTCAAGCTAGAATTGTATTGATCGGAAACTTAAATACATGTGTGGATACATAAACAAATCTCGTGCCCCTAGTGAGCCTCTACTAGACTAGCTCGTTGATCAAAGATGGTTAAGGTTTCCTAACCATGAACATGTGTTGTCACTTGATAACGGGATCACATAATTAGGAGAATGATGTGATGGACAAGACCCATCCGTTAGCTTAGCATATGATCGTTCAGTTTATTGCTACTGCTTTCTTAATGTCAAATACATATTCCTTCGACCATGAGATCATGCAACTCCCGGACACCAGAGGAATGCCTTATGTCCTATCAAACGTCACAACGTAACTGGGTGATCGTAAAGATGTTTTACAGGTATCTCCGAAGGTTTCTGTTGAGTTGGCATGTATCGAGATTGCGATTTGTCACTCTGTGTGTCGGAGAGGTATCTCTGGTCCCTCTCGATAATACACATCACAAGAAGCTTGCAAGAAAAGTGACTAAGGAGTTAGTTACGAGATGATGTATTACGGAACGAGTAAAGAGACTTGCCAATAATGAAATTGAACTAGGTATGAAGATACTGACAATCGAATCTCGGGCAAGTAACATACTGACAGACAAAGGGAATTACGTATGTTGTCATAAAGGTTCGACCGATAAAGATCTTCATAGAATATGTAGGAACCAATATGGGCATCCAGGTCTTGCTATTGGTTATTGACCGGACAGGCGTCTCGGTCATGTCTACATCATTCTCGGACCTGTAGGGTCTGCACGCTTAACATTCGTTGACGATATAGTATTATATGAGTTATGTGAGGTGATGACCGAATATTTTTCGAAGTCTCGGATGAGAACACGGACATGATGAGAAGCTCTGAAGTTAAAGACTGATATATAGGATGATGCTATTTGGTCATCGGAAAGGTGTTGGAATGTATCGGGTAGTCATCGGATCACCGGAAGGGGTTCCGGGAGGCCTCGGGAGGTTATTGGACCATATTGGCCAAAAGAGGGGAGCACACCAGCCCACAAGGGGCTGGCATGCCCCACCTCTAGGCTGTCAGCCCTAGGGGAGGAAAGGGGTAAGGGCTAGCCCCTCTTTCCCTCTGTCGGTGTCAAAATCGGCCGATCTCGGGTAGGGGGGTCCTGAACTGTGCGTCTGAGGATCGAAGGTAATAGGAGTCAGGGGACACGATGTTTACCCAAGTTCGGGCCCTCTTGATGGAGGTAATACCCTACTTCCTGCTTGATTGCCTTTGATGAGTATAGGGGTTACAAGAGTTGGTCTACCTCAAGATCGTAATGGCTAAACCCTAGATGTCTAGCATGTATGATTATGATTGCCTCTACGGACTAAACCCTCCAGTTTATATAGACACCGGAGGGGCCTAGGGTTGTGTTGGGGAACGCGGTAATTTCAAAAAAATTCATAAGCACACGCAAGATCCATGTAGGTGATGCATAGAAACGAGAGGGGAAGAGTGTTGTCCACGTACCCTCATAGACCGTAAGCGAAAGCGTTATGACAACGCGGTTGATGTAGTCGTACGTCTTCACGATCCGACCGATCCTAGCACCAAAGGTACGACACCTCAGCGATCTGCACACGTTCAGCTCGGTGACGTCCCGCGAACTCTAGATCTAGCCAATGTTGAGGATATCGCTTATGGTTATCATCTCGGTTAGCTAGGGAATAGAGATTAATCGGAAATCGGCCGATTAATCGATTTTATCGGTCAACTATTAATCGAATATTTTTTGCAAATCTCAGATTCCCAACACTAAAATACGCTATATTCAACACCAAAACAATATTTGACAGAATTGTTACCTTAATTTCTGGCCTTTGAGTCCTCATATAATGACAAACAAAATAGGACAATAGTACATACTGAGTAACAAGGTCCACAAAACATAAATAAACATAGTTTTTGCAAACGTTTGTGCTATGAATAGGTCTAATTTATCGTAAGATTCCCGATAAATCGCTTGTCAGAACGATAAATCGGTCCAAAAGATAAATGGCAAAGATAAGGCATAACTTATTAGTCACCCCCCGATTAGCGATAAATCAGAAGATTAATCGGTGAATCGGAAGATTTCTTGAACAGTGGATCTAGCTGAGTGTCGAGGGAGAGTTTCGTCAGTGCGACGGCGTGATGACGGTGATGATGAAGCTACCGGCGCAGGGCTTCGCCTAAGCACTGCAATGATATGATCGAGGTGGAAATCTGTGGAGGAGGGCACCGCACACGGCTAAACAATCAAATTGTGTGTCTATGGGGTGCCCCCTCCCCCATATATAAAGGAGTGGAGGAGGGGGAGGGCCGCCCCCTCTATGGCGCGCCCAAGGGGAGTCCTACTCCCACCGGAAGTAGGATTCCCCCTTCCCTGGTTGGATTAGGAGAGGAAGGAAGGGGGAGATAGGGGGAAGGAAAGGGGGGGCACCCAATTTGGATTGGGCTTGGGAGGGGGGCGCCCCCTCCTAGGCTCCCTTCTCCTCTCTCCCACTATGGCCCAATAAGGCCCATATACTTCCCGGGGGGTTCCGGTAACCTCCCGGTACTCCGGTATATACCCGAACTCACCCGGAACCATTCTGATGTCCAAACATAGGCTTGCAATATATCAATCTTTATGTCTCGACCATTACGAGACTCATCGTCATGTCTGTGATCATATCCGGGACTCCGAATTACCTATGGTACATCAAAACACATAAACTCATAATACCGATCGTCACCGAACATTAAGCGTGCGGACCCTACGGGTTCGAGAACTATGTAGACATGACCGAGACTCATCTTCGGTCAATAACCAATAGCAGAACCTGGATGCTCATATTGGTTCCTACATATTGTACGAAGATCTTTATCGGTCAAACCGCATAACAACATACATTGTTCCCTTTGTCATCGGTATGTTACTTGCCCGAGATTCAATCGTCGGTATCTCAGTAGCTAGTTCAATCTCATTACCGGCAAGTCTCTTTACTCGTTCCGTAATGCTACATCCCATAACTAACTCATTAGTTACATTGCTTGCAAGGCTTATAGTGATGTGCATTACCGAGAGGGCCTAGAGATACCTCTCCGATACACGGAGTGACAAATCATAATCTCGATCTATGCCAACTCAACAAACACTATTGGAGACACCTGTAGAGCATCTTTATAGTCACCCAGTTACGTTGTGATGTTTGATAGCACACTAAGTGTTCCTCCGGTATTCGGGAGTTGTATAATCTCATAGTCATAGGAACATGTATAAGTTATGGAGAAAGCAATAGCAGTAAACTAAACGATCATTGTGCTAAGCTAATGGATGGGTCAAGTCAATCATATCATTCTCTAATGATGTGATCCCGTTAATCAAATGACAACTCATGTCTATGGTTGGGAAACATAACCATCTTTGATTAACGAGCTAGTAAAGTAGAGGCATACTAGTGACACTTTGTTTGTCTATGTATTCACATATGTACTAAGTTTTCATTTAATACAATTCTAGCATGAATAATAAGCATTTATCATGATATAAGGAAATATAAATAACAACTTTATTACTGCCTCTAGGGCATATTTCCTTCAGTCTCCCACTTGCACTAGAGTCAATAATCTAGATTACATTGTTGTGATTCTAACACCCATGGAGTCTTGGTGCTGATCATGTTTTGCTTGTGAGAGAGGCTTAGTCAACGGGTCTGCAACATTCAGATCCGTATGTATCTTGAAAATCTCTATGTCTCCGTCCTTGACTTGATCACAGATGGAATTGAAGCGTCTCTTGATGTGCTTGGTTCTCTTGTGAAATCTAGATTCCTTTACCAAGGCAATTGCACCAGTATTGTCACAAAAGATTTTCATTGGACCCGATGCACTAGGTATTACACCTAGATCGGATATGAACTCCTTCATCCAGACTCCTTCATTTGCTGCTTCCGAAGCAGCTATGTACTCCGCTTCACACGTAGATCCCGCCATGACGCTCTGCTTGGAACTGCACCAACTGATAGCTCCACTATTCAATAAAAATATGTATCTAGTTTGTGACTTAGAGTCATCCGGATCAGTGTCAAAGCTTGCATCGATGTAACCATTTACGATGAGCTCTTTGTCACCTCCATAAACGAGAAACATATCCTTAGTCCTTTTCAGGTATTTCAGGATGTTCTTGACCGATGTCTAGTGATCCACTCCTGGATTACTTTGGTACCTCCCTGCTAAACTAATAGCAAGGCACACATCAGGTCTGGCACACAACATTGCATACATGATAGAACCTATGGATGAAGCATAGGGAATGACTTCCATTTTCTCTCTATCTTCTGCAGTGGTCGGGCATTGAGTCTGACTCAACTTCACACCTTGTAACACAGGCAAGAACCCTTTCGTTTCTTGATCCATTTTGAACTTCTTCAAAACTTTATCAAGGTATGTGCTTTGTGAAAGTCCGATTAAGCGTCTTGATATATCTCTATAGATCTTGATGCCCAATATATAAGCAGCTTCACCGAGGTCTTTCATTGAAAAACTCTTATTCAAGTATCCTTTTATGCTATTCCGAAATTCAGTATCATTTCCGATCAACAATATGTCATCTACATATAATATCAGAAATGCTACAGAGGTCCCAATCACTTTCTTGTAAATACATGCTTCTCCAAAAGTCTGTATAAAACCATATGCTTTGATCACTCTATCAAAGCGTATATTCCAACTCCGAGAGGCTTGCACCAGTCCATAAATGGATCGCTAGAGCTTGCACACTTTGTTAGCACCTTTTGGATCGACAAAACCTTCTTGTTGCATCATATACAACTCTTCTTTAAGATATCGATTAAGGGATGCAATTTTGACTTCCATTTGCCAAATTTCATAATCATAAAATGCGGCAATTGCTAACATGATTCAGACGGACTTAAGCATCGCTACAGGTGAGAAGGTCTCATCATAGTCAACTCCTTGAACTTGTCGGAAACCTTTTGTAACAAGTCGAGCTTTGTAGACAGTAACATTACCGTTAGCGTTAGTCTTCTTCTTGAAGATCCATTTATTCTCTATGGCTTGCCGAACATTGGGAAATTCAACCAAAGTCCACACTTTGTTCTCATACATGGATCCCATCTCAGATTTCATGGCCTCAAGCCATTTTACGGAATCTAGGCTCATCACCGCTTCCTCATAGTTCGTAGGTTCATCATGGTCAAGTAACATGACCTCCAGAACAGGATTGCCGTATCACTCTGGTGCGGATCTTACTCTGGTTGACCTACGAGGTTCGGTAGTAACTTGAACAGAAGTTTCATTATCATCATCATTAGCTTCCTCACTTACTGGTGTAGGAATCACTGGAACTGATTTCTATGATGAATCCAATAAGGGAGTAGGTACAATTACCTTGTCAAGTTCTACTTTCCTCCCACTCACTTCTTTCGAGAGAAACTCCTTCTCTAGAAAGGATCCATTCTTAGCAACAAATATCTTGCCTTCGGATATGTGATAGAAGGTGTACCCAACAGTCTCCTTTGGGTATCCTATGAAGACACATTTCTTCGATTTGGGTTCGAGCTTATCAGGTTGAAGCTTTTTCACATAAGCATCGCATCCCCAAACTTTAAGAAACGACAACTTGGGTTTCTTGCCAAACCATAGTTCGTAAGGTGTCGTCTCAACGGATTTTGATGGTGCCCTATTTAACGTGAATGCAACTATCTCTAAAGCATAACCCCAAAACGATAGCGGTAAATCAGTGAGAGACATCATAGATCGCACCATATCTAATAAAGTGCGGTTACGATGTTCAGACACACCATTACATTGTGGTGTTCCAGGTGGCATGAGTTGCGACACTATTTCGCATTGTTTCAAGTGAAGACGAAACTCGTAACTCAAATATTCCCCTCCACAATCAGATCGTAGAAACTTAATTTTCTTGTTATGATGATTTTCCACTTCACTCTGAAATTCTTTGAACTTTTCAAATGTTTCAGACTTATGTTTCATCAAGTAGATATACCCATATTTGCTCAAATCATTTGTGAAGGTAAGAAAATAACGATACCCGCCGCGAGCATCAACACTCATCAGACCGCATACATCAGTATGTATTATTTCCAACAAGTATGTTGCTCGCTCCATTGTTCCGGAGAACAGAGTCTTAGTCATCTTGCCCATGAGGCATGGTTCGCAAGCATCAAGTGATTCATAATCAAGTGATTCCAAAAGCCCATCAGCATGGAGTTTCTTCATGCGCTTTACACCAATACGACCTAAACGGCAGTGCCATAAATAAGTTGCACTATCATTATTAAACTTATATCTTTTGGCTTCAATACTATGAACATGTGTATCACTACTATCAAGATTTAGTAAAAACAGACCACTCATCAAGGGTGCATGACCATACAAGATATTACTCATATAAATAGAACAACCATTATTCTCTGATTTAAATGAATAACCGTCTTGCATTAAATAAGATCCAGATATAATGTTCATGCTCAACGCTGGCAGCAAATAACAATCATTTAGGTCTAAAACTAATCCCAAAGGTAGATGTAGAGGTAGCGTGCCGACGGCGATCACATCGACTTTGGAACCATTTCCCACGCGCATCGTCACCTCGTCCTTAGCCAATCTTCGCTTAATCCGTAGCCCCTGTTTTGAGTTGCAAATATTAGCAACAGAACCAGTATCAAATACCCAGGCGCTACTGCGAGCATTAGTAAGGTACACATCAATAACATGTATATCAAATATACCTTTCACTTTGCCATCCTTCTTCTTCGCCAAATACTTGGGGCAGTTTCGCTTCCAGTGACCAGTCCCTTTGCAGTAGAAGCACTCAGTCTCAGGCTTAGGTCCAGACTTGGGCTTCTTCACTTGAGCATCAACTTGCTTGCCGTTCTTCTTGAAGTTCCCCTTCTTCCCTTTACCCTTTTTCTTGAAACTAGTGGTCTTGTTGACCATCAGCACTTGATGCTCCTTCTTGATTTCTACCTCCGCAACCTTTAGCATTGAGAAGAACTCGAGAATTGTCTTATCCATGCCTTGCATATTATAGTTCATCATGAAGCTCTTGTAGCTTGGTGGTAGTGATTGAAGAACTCTATCAATGACACTATCATCAGGAAGATTAACTCACAGCTGAGTCAAGTGGTTGTGGTACCCAGACATTCTGAGTATATGTTCACTGACAGAACTATTCTCGTCCATTTTGCAGCTGTAGAACTTATTGGAGACATCATATCTCTCAATCCGGGCATTTGCTTGAAATATTAACTTGAACTCCTGGAACATTTCATATGCTCCATGATGTTCAAAATGTTGTTGAAGTCTCGGTTCTAAGCCATAAAGCATGGCACATTGAACTATCAAGTAGTCATCAGTTTTGCTCTACCAGATGTTCATAACATCTGGTAGTGCTCCTGCAGCAGGTATGTCACCTAGCGGTGCTTCTAGGACGTAATTCTTCTGTCCATCAATGAGGATAATCCTCAAGTTACAGACCCAGTCCGTGTAGTTGCTACCATCATCTTTCAACTTAGCTTTCTCTTGGAGCGCATTGAAATTCAACGGAACAACAGCACGAGCCATCTATCTACAACAACATAGACATGCAAAAATACTATCAGGTACTAAGTTCATGATAAATTAAAGTTCAATTAATCAAATTACTTAAGAACTCCCACTTAGATAGACATTCCTCTAATCATCTAAGTGATCACGTGATCCATATCAACTAAACCATGTCCGATCATCACGTGAGATGGAGTAGTTTTCAATGGTGAACATCACTATGTTGATCATATCTACTATATGATTCACGCTCAACCTTTCGGTCTCAGTGTTCTGAGGCCATATCTGCATATGCTAGGCTCGTCAAGTTTAACCCGAGTATTCCGCGTGTGCCAAAACTGGCTTGCACCCGTTGTATGTGAACGTAGAGCTTATCACACCCGATCATCACGTGGTGTCTCGGCACGACAAACTGTAGCAATGGTGCATACTCAGGGAGAACACTTATACCTTGAAATTTAGTGAGAGGTCATCTTATAATGCTACCGCCAAACTAAGGAAAATAAGATGCATAAAGGATAAACATCACATGCAATCAATATAAGTGATATGATATGGCCATCATCATCTTGTGCCTTTGATCTCAATCTCCAAAGCACCGTCATGATCACCATCATCACCGGCTTGACACCTTGATCTCCATCGAAGCATCGTTGTCATCTCGCCAACTATTGCTTCTACGACCATCGCTACCGCTTAGTGATAAAGTAAATCAATTACATGGCGATTGCATTTCATACAATAAAGCGACAACCATATGGCTCCTGCCAGTTGTCGATAACTCTGTTACAAAACATGATCATCTCATACAATAAAATTTAGCATCATGTCTTGACCATATCACATCACAACATGCCCTACAAAATCAAGTTAGACGTCCTCTACTTTGTTGTTGCAAGTTTTACGTGGCTGCTACGGGCTGAGCAAGAACAGTTCTTACCTATGCATCAAAAACGACAACGCGGTATAGTGATTGTGTTTTGATCTTCAGAAACAACCCTGTTCATTGAATCTGATTCAACTACAGTTGGATAAACTGACACCCACCAGCCACCTGCGTGCGAAGCACGTCGGTAGAACTAGTCTCGCGTAAGCGTACGCGTAATGTCGGTCTGAGCCGCTTCATCCAACAATACCGCTGAACCAAGAATCAACTAGTGACGGCAAGCAATATGTATATACCCACGCCCACAACTCCTTTGTGTTCAACTCGTGCATATAACATCTACGCATAGACCTGGCTCGGATGCCACTATTGGGGAACACAGTAATTTCAAAAAAAATCCTACGCACACGCAAGATCCATCTAGGTGATGCATAGCAACAAGAGGGGAAGAGTGTTGTCCACGTACCCTCGTAGATCGTAAGTGGAAGACAACGCGGTTGATGTAGTCATATGTCTTCACGATCCGACCTATCCTAGCACTGAAGGTACGACACCTCCGCAATCTACACACGTTCAGCTCGTGACATCCCGCGAACTCTAGATCTAGCTGAGTGTCGAGGGAGAGTTTTGTCAGCACGATGGCGTGATGACGGTGATGATGAAGCTACTGGCACAGGGCTTCGCCTAAGCACTGCAACGATATGACCGAGGTGGGAATCTCTGGAAGGGGGCACCGCACACGGCTAAACAATCAACTTGTGTGTGTATGGGGTTCCCCCTCCCCCGTATATAAAGGAGTGGAGGAGGGGGAGGGCCGGCACCTCTATGGCGCGCCCAAGGGGGGGTCCTACTCCCACCAGGAGTAGGATTCCCCCTTCCCTAGTTGGATTAGGAGAGGAAGGAAGGGGGAGAGAGGGGGAAGGAAAGGGGGGTCGGCCCCCCACCCAATTCGGATTGGGCTTGGGGGGCACGCCCCCTCCTAGGCTCCCTTCTCCTATCTCCCACTATGGACCAATAAGGCCCATATACTTCTGGGGGGGGGGTCCGGTAACCTCCCAGTACTCCGTAAATGCCCGAACTCACCTGGAACCATTCTGATGTCCAAACATAGGCTTCCAATATATCGATCTTTATGTCTCGACCATTCCAAGACTCCTCGTCATGTCCGTGATCATATCCGGGACTACGAATTACCTTTGGTACATCAGAACACATAAACTCATAATATCGATCGTCATCAAACGTTAAGCGTGCGGACCCTATGGGTTCGAGAACTATGTAGACATGACTGAGGCTCATCTCCGGTCAATAACCAATAGAGGAACCTGGATGCTCATATTGGTTCCTACATATTCTACGAAGATCTTTATCTGTCAAACCGCATAACACCATACGTTGTTCCCTTTGTCATCGGTATGTTACTTGCCCGAGATTCGGCCGTCGGTATCTCAATACCTAGTTCAATCTCGTTACTGGCAAGTCTCTTTACTCGTTCTGTAATGCTACATCCCGTAACTAACTCATTAGTTACATTGCTTGCAAGGCTTATAGTGATGTGCATTACCGATAGGGCCCAGAGATACCTCTCCGATACACGGAGTGACAAATCCTAATCTCGATCTATGCCAACTCAACAAACACCATTGGAGGCACCTGTAGAGCATCTTTATAGTCACCCAGTTACGTTGTGACGTTTGGTAGCACACTAAGTGTTCCTCCGGTATTCAGGAGTTGCATAATCTCATAGTCATAGGAACATGTATAAGTTATGGAGAAAGCAATAGCAGTAAACTAAACGATCATTGTGCTAAGCTAACGAATGAGTCAAGTCAATCATATCATTCTCTAATGATGTGATCCCGTTAATCAAATGACTACTCATGTCTATGGTTAGGAAACATAACCATCTTTGATTAACGAGCTAGTCAAGTAGAGGCATACTAGTGACACTTTGTTTGTCTATGTATTCACACATGTACTAAGTTTCCGGTTAATACAATTCTAGCATGAATAATAAACATTTATCATGATATAAGGAAATATAAATAACAACTTTATTATTGCCTCTAGGGCATATTTCCTTTAGGTTGTACGGAGTCAGTTTACAAAGAAAGGAATCTTCACATCCGAACGCCAAGCTTGCCATCCACGCAGAGGAGAGTCCCATCCGGACACGGGGAAAGGCCTTCTATCTCGTATCTTCATGGCCCATTAGTCCGGCCCATGTTGTATAAGCCGACCATCCGAGGACCCCTTAATCTAGGACTCCCTCAGTAGCCCCCGAACTTGCCTTCAATGACGATGTAGTATCCGGCTTTATGTCTTTGGCTTTGTAAGGCGAGTGCTCCATTATACTTTGGATTGACGATAGTTTGGGTCCATATTAAATATCATGTTTTTTGCCGCCGTCACCCCAGCTTCCACGTGTTAGACGAATGCGAACGGTTCAGGTATTTTTTTACAAATAACCCCTCGACCATGCAAGGATGGAGTCTATTTAAGGGGATTGGATCTCACATGCCATTCTACATCACGCAAAAATCCTTAGAACTCGCCACAGGAAATCGTCCAAACATGGCCGACACTCCTAGCTCCTCCTCACGCCCCTATGGCCCTCAAAAAGGCGACTGAGAAAGCTGCACGGTGTCACACGCCCATCTGAATGAACTTCAAAGGTAGGGATATCTTCCTCCCGCGGATCTAGTCTCCGTTCGGGCTGGGTTAACTTCCCTCAATGGCGAAGCCCTGGCGGAAAATTTCCCCAATCCTTCTAAAGAGGAGCGGGTCTGCTTCGTTTCTTTCCTTCTGAGAGGCGTGGGATTTCCTATCCACCCTTTCCTAAGAGGTCTCCTAGAGTATTATGGCCTCCAGTTGCACAATCTGATGCCAGGCTCCATCCTGCGTATCGCGGGCTTTGTTGCTCTCTGTGAGATGTTCCTAGGCTCTGAGGCCCATTTCGAATTATGGCAGAAATTCTTCAGCCTCGTTCCCTGCTCCCAAAAGGGATCTATATTCGAGGTGGGCAGCGCCGAAGTATGGCGCATAGCCGGGACAGGATACCTGTCCGGCACTCCGAAGAAGGCATCCGAAGAGTGGCCCTCAGAATGATTTTATATCGAAGACGTCATTCTTCCGGACCCAATCTGGCACGGCCTTCCCAAATTCTCCAGCGCTCCTTTAAAGAAGCGCGCCAGCTAGCGTCCCTGAAGCCTCGAGGAAGGAGATAGTGTGGAGGTCGACAGGTTGGCAAGCAAAATCAGAGTACTTGCCAACTCTGGGCTATCAATAATTGAGGTAATGGCAATTTCAATAATGCGATGCATTCATCCGTTGCAATCTAGGGGTTTTCCCATGTGGCATTACAACGGGGAGGACGATGCATCTCGTTGTTTACGCAAGGGTCCGGACAACTTTGCCGCCCTGGCCACCATCTTAGCTGATCTGTTCAAAGGGGAGAAGGAAGACTTCACTCGCTTGAAGTGTCGGGAAGGTTTTTCCATGTACAACCCCATGGACTGGGTAAGTTTTTGATGATCGGCTTTACTCAATCATTTTCCA
Organism: Triticum dicoccoides; assembly: GCF_002162155.2. Classification (NCBI taxonomy): domain Eukaryota; kingdom Viridiplantae; phylum Streptophyta; class Magnoliopsida; order Poales; family Poaceae; genus Triticum; species Triticum dicoccoides. The sequence goes on from NC_041386.1 coordinate 102,840,153, forward strand.
GAGTTACGCTAGTCGAATCTAATTCGACCGCTTCTAATAGGAATGGAGAAAGATCGTCGAGGGGATCTATAGCCCCGCTCCACAGCCAGAGGATCATAATTGGGATCTAGATCCCGGATATGAAGAAGATCCGGGCATATTTATAGAGCTTAAGGAGGGAATTTTTTATCAGGCGAGCTACGACGGCACAAAAGTGGCTATTATAGCCGATTACCCCGGCCTTCTCCCCTCCTCCCATGTAAGTACCTAGGAGACATCTCCTTTGAAAGAGTTTTTCCGTCACACCTCACCCAACGCACTGTCTCATGCTCCAAAAGGGCGACGCTCGTCTCGCCGAGCTGTATCGAAGGTGTCTTCTAGGAAGGCGACACCTGCACAGGGTGAATCCTTAAAAAGAAAGGACAATGGTGATACTACCGCGCCCCCGCCTTCACCAAAGAGGTATAGTTCTTAATATGCACCCGGTGGATAGAGCGAATTGTGACGCTTTCCGTTGGGCCATCTTGTAGGAAGAGCATACGCTAGACTACATCCGGGGACCTCGTCGGCTATGCATCGACCAATCCGGCCCCAGACCCTACTGTAAGGACTAGGGTTGATATGGGTAAAATGCCGGATTGTCATCTCCAAGAGGATTCAGATGATGTATCCGTCACCAATTCCGAGGTGGAGAGCGCAATGAGTCATCGATGAAGGAAAGAGGCCATGCGCGATCCCAGTTTTACCGTAGAGGCGTTCCATGCCCTCAACTCCGCGGATGCATATATCCGAGCTGCTCAGGATGGGCTCGCCGGAGCCACACACCAGCTTTCAAAGGATATACGGGTAAGAGCTTTTTGTAGGTGCAAGACTCATGTGTCAGTAGCCCCCGATACTTGAGATAGTTTGGCCCAAACTGATTTAAGGATCGTTGTATTATTAGGTACTCATGGAGAAAAATGACATGCTATCCAAGGAGCTTGAAGAATGTCAAACCAAGCTTACTGCTGTCACCGCCGAACTGGAGAAATCCAAGAAGGCACCGAATGGTAAGGTCAATCACTGTCCGGAAAAATACTATTCTGTGCCAACAATGTTTTTGTTTTTTAATATACACTGTTTTATTTACGGCTGCAAGATCGTCAGATCAGCTGGATGACAGATTGAAGGCTGCATAGGCTGATAAACAGCATGCTGAAAGGCAAGAAGCTGCTGGTCAACGTATACTGACACGGACTAGGGATGAGAAGAACAAACTACAGGATGCCAACATCAAGCAGGCCGAGGTGCTGAAGGACGTAAGAGCCCAACTGTCGGATGCCCTGAAGGAGAACCGAAAGCTGAAAGGCGACATATTTAGTATGTCCCTGAACCTAACTTTCATAAGATCCCCTGATGGAAATTTTTTACAAGATTTGTGCCTGTAGGTTTGTTAACTGGGCGGCCCGAAGGGGAAGTGTCCGAATTCCAAGGGAACTTGCTGCAAGAGCTATCCAAAGTGCACGAGCGAGCTCGGAAAGCCATGAGGAATATGGCGAAGGCTTTATGGCCATCCAATTCTCCTCCAGGAATGATGGGGGGGCTCACAGAGTTATTCAAGGGAGCTCGTCTTCGTTTTGAGCTATGGAAGGCATCGGCATGTCGAGAAGGTGCACGAGAGGCTTGGGCCATGGTGAAAACACGGTATACCAGACTTGATCCGAACCATATGGCCCGAGTCGGACCTCAGGGACCAGACGGACAAGAAATTCCGGTTAGCTTGGTGTACGACCAAGTAAAAATAGCCGCCAAATTTTCACAGCAGGACTTAAACTAGAAAGCCTAATAGATGGCATAGATAAAGAGTAGGCGTGTAATTTTATGTGACGATACACTTTATCAGCAAAGCTTATCTCCAGCCGAATTGTAAGAGATTCTCGTGGCAGACTTTTCGCTTTCAAAGTCCGAAACCCAAGGGTGGAGTGTTTCCGAATATTATACCTGTGGGAAACACCAAATATGTTCAAAAACCAAGCAATCCGGTCATAATGCTTGAATAGACAAACTGTATTCGTGGAGTTATGTTATATTACTATTTAACGTAAGAAACATCTTCCAGAAAGAATAGTTCCGTTAAGGGTTCCTGTCGTTGTCAAAACCGGCGGATCTCGGGTAGGGGGTCCCGAACTGTGCGTCTAAGGCGGATGGTAACAGGAGGCAGGGGACACGATGTTTTCCCCAGGTTCGGGCCCTCTTGATAGAGGTAAAACCCTATGTCCCGCTTAATTGTTCTTGATGATATGAGTATTACAGGAGTAGATCTACCACGAGATCAGAGAGGCTAAACCCTAGAAGCTGCCTATGGTATGATTGTCTGTTGTCCTACGGACTAAAACCCTCCGGTTTATATAGACACCGGAGGGTGCTAGGGTTACACAAGGTCGGTTACAAAGGAGGAGATATACATATCCGTATTGCCTAGCTTGCCTTCCACGCTAAGCAAAGTCCCATCCGGACACGAGATGACGTCTTCAATCTTGTATCTTAATGGTCCAACAGTCCGGCCAAATGATATAGTCCGGCTGTCCGGAGACCCCCTAATCCAGGACTCCCTCAGTAGCCCCTGAACCAGGCTTCAATGACAATGAGTCTGGCGCACAGTATTGTCTTCGGCATTGCAAGGCGGGTTCCTCCTCCGAATACAGCATGGAAGAGTTTTGAATACAAGGATAGTGTCCGGCCCTGCAAAATAAATCCCACATACCACCGTAGAGAGAATATTTCCACAAATCTAATCTGCTGACACATTTTGACAGCATGATGATATGTCTCCAACGTATCTATAATTTTTGATTGCTCCATGCTATATTATCTACTGTTTTGGACATTATTGGGCTTTATTATCCACTTTTATATTATTTTTGGGACTAACCTATTAACCGGAGGCCCAGCCCAGAATTGATGTTTTTTGCCTGTTTTAGGGTTTCGAAGAAAAGGAATATCAAACGGAGTCCAAACGGAATGAAACCTTCGGGAACGTGATTTTCTCAACAAACAAGACTCGGGAGACTTGGACCCTACGTCAAGAAAGAAAAGAGGAGGCCACGAGGTAGGGGGCACGCCTACCCCCCCAGGCGCGCCCTCCACCCTTGTGGGCCCCCTGTTACTCCATAGACATACTCCTTCCTCCTATATATATCCACGTACCCCCAAACGATCAGAACAGGAGCCAAAACCCTAATTCCACCGCCGTAACTTTCTGTATCCACGAGATCCCATGTTGGGGCCTGTTTCGGAGCTCCGCCGGAGGGGGCATCGATCACGGAGGGCTTCTACATCAACACCATAGCCTCTCCGATGAAGTGTGAGTAGTTCACCTCAAACCTACGGGTCCATAGCTAGTAGCTAGTTGGCTTCTTCTCTCTTTTTGGATCTCAATACAATGTTCTCCCCCTCTCTTGTGGAGATCTATTCGATGTAATCTTCTTTTTGTGGTGTGTTTGTTGAGACCTATGAATTGTGGGTTTATGATCAAGTCTATCTATGAATAATATTTGAATCTTCTCTGAATTCTTTTATGTATGATTGGTTATCTTTGCAAGTCTCTTCGAATTATCAGTTTGGTTTGGTCTACTAGATTGATCTTTCTTGCAATGGGAGAAGTGCTTAGCTTTGGGTTCAATCTTGCGGTGTCCTTTCCCGGTGACAGTAAGGGCAGCAAGGCACGTATTGTATTGTTGCCATCGAGGATAACAAGATGGGGTTTTCTTCATATTGCATGAGTCTATCCCTCTACATCATGTCATCTTTCTTAAGGCGTTACTCTATTTTTAACTTAATACTCTAGATGCATGCTGGATAGCGGTCGATGAGTGGAGTAATAGTAGTAGATGCAGGCAGGAGTCGGTCTACTTGTCTCGGACATGATGCCTATATACATGATCATATCTAGATATTCTCATAACTATGCTCAATTCTGTCAATTGCTCAATAGTAATTTGTTCACCCACCGTAGAATACTTATGCTCTTGAGAGAAGCCACTAGTGAAACCTACGGCCCCCGGGTCTATCTTTATCATATTGATCTCCTGCCACTTAGTTATTTTGTTTGCTATTTCCTTTGCCTTTATTTTACTTTGCATCTTTATCATAAAAATACCAAAAATAGTATCTTATCATATCTATCAGATCTCACTCTCGTAAGTGGCCCTATAGGGATTGACAACCCCTATTTGCGTTGGTTGCAAGGATTTATTTGTGTTGTTGTGCGAGGGACTCGCGCGTAGCCTCCTACTGGATTGATACCTTGGTTCTCAAAAGCTGAGGGAAATACTTACGCTACTTTGCTGCATCATCCCTTCCTCTTCGGGGAAAACCAACGCAGTGCTCAGGAGGTAGCACATGACATCATGCCATGTCCCGGTCACTTTTTGAACCTTTTTCCCAACCAGCTCCGCACATATCGCGAGGCGGTTTTCTTGACACGTCTTGTCAAAGCAGAGATCGTGTTCCCCTTATCACGGGATTCTCATCAATACGGGCTCGGGTAACCCAGCCGCGCGATCAATTGCGGCCCTTGGGGAATAAGCGGTTTTGCCAGGCAAGTGAGGAGACTCATCGCCTCCTCCGCCCTTATAAAGGGACAAAGATTTTTCTTAGTCAAGAACCGTGTCCAGAATTGTCTGGCCGATTCCCCTGACTGCTGGGTTATGTGGCTCAAGTCATCTGCATCCGGGGGCCGCACATAAGTGCCCTGGAAGTTGTAAAGAAATGCATGTTCCAAATCCTCCCAACTGCCGATGAAATCTGCTGGCAAGCTATTCAGCCAATGCCGAGCTGGTCCTTTGAGTTTTAGTGGGAGGTACTTGATGGCATGTAGATCGTCACCGCGGGCCATGTGGATGTGAAGGAGGAAATCCTCAATCCATACAGCGGGATCTGTTGTGCCGTCATATGATTCGATGTTTACGGGTTTGAAACCCTCCGGGAATTCATGATTCATAACTTCATCAGTGAATCATAGGGGGTGTGCGGCACGTCTGTGCCGGGCTATATCCCGACGTAATTTGTATGAGTCTTGTTTGCTGTATTCGGCCCGGCCGGATTTACTCTTGGTGTATCCGATGCGACGATCATCGTCCCGTGTGGGTGCACGTGCCCGTGTCCCGTATATTGACCTTGGGATTTTTGCCTTACTGTCCAATATGTCTCGCAAGTCCTCTGTGTTACCCCGGGCCGTAGTATTTTTGACTGAGTGGCGACGGGGTGCGGGCTGAACTTTAGGCTGAAACGCCTTACTGACTCGGCCGCGTAGTGGCCAGTCAGCCGCATTGTACACTGGTGAATGAGGTTTCAATACTTCCTCCTCAAGGTGAGGTTGCAACCTGCGTTTTGGGTAACTCTTGGATGGGCGCTCGAGTTCATGCTATTCGGCCGCAAGGACTTCGGTCCACCTGTCTGCTAGCAAGTCTTGATCAGCTTGAAGCTGTTGCTGCTTTTTCTTCAGGCTATTTGCCGTGGCCATAAGCCGGCGCTTGAAGTGCTCTTGCTCGACGGGGTCCTCAGGCACGGTAAACTCGTCGTTGCCGAGGCTGGCCTCATCTTCGGAGAGAGGCATATAATTGTCCTCCTCCGGTTCTCCATCTGCTGCTCGCTCTGGGGGGCTAGCTTGTTCGTCCTCTAGCTCTGCACCGTGCTAGAGGGGATTGTTGTTGTCTTCGGCGCTATCTGGAGTGTTATTATCTCCTGTGCCAGTATCACTGCTCTTGCTGTGGCGGGACTTAGAGCGGCGCCGCTGACATCGGCTCTCGGGTTGCTTTTTGGAGGGGTCATCCTCTGCTTTCTCGTCGCCATTGGCTTCTTTGGGGGTGTCCACCATGTATATATCATATGAGGAGGTGGTGGTCCAATGCCCTGACGGTGGTGGATCCTGTTCGTCTCCAGCTTCGTCGTCCATACCGTCGAAGTCTTCGGAGCCGAAGTCGAGCATGTCGGTTAAGTCGTCGACAGTGGCTACTAAGTGGGTGGTGGGTGGGTAGCGAATTTCCTCGTCGCCCGCATTCCATTCTAGCCGGACATAGTTCGGCCAAGGTTGTCCTGACAGGGAGAGAGACCTTAATGAATTTAGCACATCCCGGAAGGGTGAGTGCTGAAAGATGTCCGCGGAGGTGAACTCCATGATCGGCGCCCAGTCGGACTCGACGAGCACGGATATGAGCGGCTCGGAGTCTGTGGCTGTGGATAAGTCCAGTGGTTTGGTGACACGGCTCTCGTAAGGGTAAAGTCAGTATCCGGCTCTATCGGCACTAAGAGTGCAGCCTCCATGGCGGGGTCCATCCCTCCGATCTCGGATGGCGCAACTTGCTCCGGATTGATGGATGGAGTAGCTGCGGACGCGATGTCCCGAATACTGTCCAACGGCAGAGTTACGTCATGCTCATCAAGACTGTACGGCGCGTCCGACATGGGCTCGAATCCGTCGAAGATCAAGTCTCCGCGGATGTCGGCCGTGTAGTTCAAGTTTCCAAATCTGACCTGATGGCCAGGGGCGTAGCTCTCAATCTGCTCCAGATGGCCAAGCGAATTGGCCCGCAGTGCAAAGCCGCCAAATATGAAGATCTGTCCGGGGAGGAAAGCCTCACCCTGGACCGCATCGCTAGCGATGATCGAAGGAGCCGTCAAGCCTTATGGTGGCGACACAGTGGAACTCTCAATGAAAGCACCAACGTCGGTGTCAAAACCGGCGGATCTCGGGTAGGGGGTCCCGAACTGTGAGTCTAAGGCGGATGGTAACAGGAGGCAGGGGACACGATGTTTTACCCAGGTTCGGGCCCTCTTGATAGAGGTAAAACCCTACGTCCTGCTTGATTGTTCTTGATGATATGAGTATTACAAGAGTAGATCTACCACGAGATCAGAGAGGCTAAACCCTAGAAGCTAGCCTATGGTATGATTGTCTGTTGTCCTATAGACTAAAACCCCCCGGTTTATATAGACATCGGAGGGTGCTAGGGTTACACAAGGTCCTGTGCGTCTGCTTGGGCCATGGGCCAAAAGAAACATGTACGGAAGGCCTAACTTACAAGGGCCTGAGCTGCGGCGTGATGGCCGCCCAAACCACCATGTATTTCAGCCAAGAGCTGTCGTCCCTCCTCTTCGGAGATACCTCTTTGAAGGACTCTGATACGTCCATTTTTCATCATGCTTTCATATCGATATTTATTGCATTATTGGCTGTTATTATACATTATGCCACAATACTTATGCCTTTTCTCTCTTATTTTACAAGGTTTACATGAAGAGGGAGAATGCCGGCAACTGGAATTCTAGGCTGGAAAAGGAGCAAATATTAGAGACCTATTCCGCACAACTCCAAAAGTCCTGAAACTCCACGAAAGTCAATTTTGGAATATATAAAAAATATTGGGTGAAGGAAGCACCAGAGAGGGTCCACCCACCGTCCACGAGGGTGGAGGGCGCGCCCTACCCTCCTGGGCGCGCCCCTTGCCTCGTGGGCCACCTGGCAGGCCCCCGATGCCCATCTTATGGTATAAAGTGTCTTTTGCCCTGGAAAAAAATCAGAAGGAAGCTTTCGGGGGAAGCGCCGCCGTCTCGAGGCGGAACCTTGGCAGAACCAATCTAGGACTCCGGTGAAGCTGTTCTGCCGGGGAAACATCCCTCCGGGAGGGGGAAATCGTCACCATCGATCCTCTCATCGGGAGGGGGTCAATCTCCATCAACATTTTCACTAGCACCATCTCCTCTCAAACCCTAGTTCATCTCTTGTATCCGATCTTTGTCTCAAAACCTCATATTGATACCTGTGGGTTGTTGTAGTGTTGATTACTCCTTGTAGTTGATGCTAGTTGGTTTATTCGGTGCAAGATTATATGTTCAGATCCTTTATGCATATTAATACCCATCTGATTATAAACATGAATGTGATTTGTGAGTAGTTACGTTTGTTCCTGAGGACATGGGAGAAGTCTTGCTATAAGTAGTCATGTGAATTTGGTATTCGTTTGATATTTTGATGAGATGTCTTTCCTCTAGTGGTGTCATGTGAATGTCGACTACATGACACTTCACCATTGTTTGGGCCTAGGGGAAGGCATTGGGAAGTAATAAGTAGATGATGGGATGCTAGAGTGACAGAAGCTTAAACCCTAGTTTATGCGTTGCTTCGTAACGGGCTGATTTGGATCCATATATCATGCTATGGTTAGGTTTACCTTAATTCTTCTTTCGTAGTTGCGGATGCTTGCGAGGGGGGTTAGTCATAAGTGGGATTCTTGTCCAAGGAAGGGCAGTACCCAAGCACGGGTCCACCCACATATCAAATTATCAAAGTAACGAACGCGAATCATATGAGCATGATGAAAACTAGGTTGACGATAATTCCCATGTGTCCCCGGGAGCGCTTTCCTTTATATAAGAGTTTTGTCCAGGCTTGTCCTTTGCTACAAAAAGGAATGGGCCACCTTGCTGCACCTTGTTTACTTTTGTTACTTGTTACTCGTTACAAATTATCTTATCACAGAACTATCTGTTACCAATAATTTCAGTGCTTGCAAAGAATACCTTACTGAAAACCACTTGTCATTGCCTTCTGCTCCTTGTTGGGTTCGACACTCTTACTTATCAAAAGGACTACGATAGAACCCCTATACTCGTGGGTCATCAAGACTCTTTTCTGGCACCGTTGCCGGGGAGTGAAGCGCCTTTGGTAGGTGGAATTTGGTAAGGAAAAATTTATATAGTGTGGTGAAATTTACTGTCACTTGTTACTATGGAAAATAATCCTTTGAGGGGCTTGTTCGGGGTATCTTCACCCCGACCAGTAGAGCAAAGAGTTGCTCCTCAACCTACTGAACCTACTGAAAATGTTTACTTTGAAATTCGTTCGGGTATGATAGAGAAACTGCTAGCTAATCCTTTTACAGGAGATGGAACATTACATCCCGATATGCACCTAATCTATGCGGATGAAGTTTGTGGATTATTTAAGCTTGCAGGTATGCCCGAGGATGTTATCAAGAAGAAGGTCTTCCCTTTATCTTTGAAGGGAAAGGCATTGACATGGTTTAGGCTATGTGATGATATTGTATCATGGAACTACAATCGATTGAAATTGGAATTTCATCAGAAGTTTTATCCTATGCATCTGGTTCATCGTGATCGTAATTATATATATAATTTTTGGCCTCGCGAAGGAGAAGGTATCGCTCAAGCTTGGGGGACGCTTAAGTCAATGTTATATTCATGCCCCAATCATGATCTCTCAAGAGAAATTATTATTCAAAAAATTTATGCTCGGCTTTCTCTCAATAATCGCTCCATGCTCGATACTTCTTGTACTGGTTCTTTCATGATGAAGACTATTGAATTCATATGGGATTTATTGGAAATAATTAAACACAACTCTAAAGATTGGGAACTCAATGAAGGTAAGGAGTCATGTATAACACCTAAGTTCGACTATGTTAAATCTTTTATGGATACCGATGCTTTTCGTGAATTTAGCACTAAATATGGACTTGACTCTGAGATAGTAGCTTCTTTCTATGAATCATTTGCTACTCATGTTGATCTCCCTAAGGAGGAGTGGTTTAGATATCATCCTCCCATTGAAGTAAAAGTAGTTGAACCTATTAAAGTTGAAGAAAATACTATCACTTATAATGTTGATCCTATTGTTCCTACCGCTTATATTGAGAAACCACCTTTCCCTGTTAGAATAAAGGATCATGCTAAAGCTTCAACTGTGGTTCGTAAGAGTAATGCTAGAACACCTACACCCCCTGAGAAAATTAAAGTTGAATCTAGTATTGCTATGGTTAAAGATCTCTTGGTCGATAATATTGATGGGCATGTTATTTACTTCTGTGATGAAGCTGGTAGAATTGCTAGACCTGACACTAAAGATAAACATAGACCTGTGGTAGGCATGCCTGTTGTTTCTGTTAAAATAGGGGATCATTGCTATCATGGCTTATGTGACATGGGTGCTAGTGCGAGTGCAATACCTCATACTTTATATAAATAAATTATGCATGATATTGCACCTGCTGAGATAGAAGATATTGATGTCACTATTAAGCTTGCCAATAGAGATACTATTTCACCAGTTGGGATTGTTAGAGATGTTGAAGTCCTATGTGGGAAAGTTAAATATCCTACTGATTTTCTTGTTCTTGGTTCCCCACAAGATGACTTTTGTCCCATTATATTTGGTAGACCCTTCTTGAATACTGTTAATGCTAAGATAGACTGCAAAAAGGATATTGTTACTGTTGGTTTAGGGGATATGTCTCATGATTTTAATTTTGCTCAATTTCGTAGACAACCCCATGATAAAGAATTGCCTAGTAAACATGAAAGTATTGGTCTTGCTTCTATTGTCGTGCCTCCTAATGATCCTTTAGAACAATATTTGCTAGACCATGAAAACGATATGTTTATGAATGAAAGAAGGGAAATAGATGAAGTATTCTTTAAACAGGGACCTATTTTGAAACACAACTTGCCTATTGAAATTATAGGGGATCCTCCTCGACCCAAGGGTGATCCCGTGTTTGAGCTTAAACCATTACCTGATACTCTTAAATATGCTTATCTTGATGAAAAGAAGATATATCCTGTTATTATTAGTGCTAACCTTTCCAGAGTAGGAAGAAGAGAAATTATTGAAAACTCTAAAGAAGCACCATGTTGCTATTGGATATACTCTTCACTACAAAAAATACACTTACGTGATGATACGTGTTTGTCACAGTAGGTCGCTTTTTTTGTCATGCATGTACATGCATGACAAATTTATGACAGAATCAAGATAGTCATACCTGTGCTGTCGTAGAAGTGTTCCATGACATTACCAAAATTATCATCACGGAAGTGTCCACTTCCATGACGATAAATCACGCGTCACAGAAGTGCTTTCGTCAAGGGTGACCGACACGTGGCATCCACCGTAACGGAACGCCGTTAAGCTATCGGGTCGGGTTTTGGATCCGATAACCTGTTAACAGCCCCGACCAATGGGAATTTTCCACGTGTAAAATCATCATTGGCTAGAGGAAACACGTGTCGGCTCATCGTCGGGACAGATGTCATCCACTCACTGGACATAAGGCGCCTATGATACATCGACATGTGGCACGACCCAACATGTTTAAATGGGCCGGCCCAACTAAAGGCCCACAAGATTTTGCGGACCATAATGGGCCGGCCCAGCTAAAGGCCCACGAGATTTTGCGGACCATAATGGGCTGGCCCAGCTAAAGGCCCACAAGATTTCACGGGCCATAATGGGCCGGCCCAGGTAAAGGCCCACAAGATTTTTGTGTGCCATAATGGGCCGGCCCAGGTAAAGGCCCACAAAATTCTTGCGGATCATAATGGGCCGGCCTAGCTAAAGGCCCACGAGATTTCGCCGACATTAATGGGCCGGCCAAGCTGTAGGCCCACAAGATTTTCAGGACCTTAGTAGGCCGGCCCATTAACTGGCTGCCATGTTTTGGGCCAAATGCCGACCCATATTTGATACAGTCTATTAATGGCCTGCCACGCTCCGGGCCTAATAGTGGCCCATATGAGATCCGGCCCGTTAAAAGCCTACCATGTTCTGGGCCAAATTACGGCCCAGATCAGGTCCGGCCCTTTAAGAGGTTTTGGGCCTAATTATGGCCCATATCAGATTCAGCCCGTCAACTGGACACTATGCTTTTGGGCCCACTTGCTAAAGGCCCACTTAGTAATTCGGCCTGATATTAGTTTTGGCCTGTTAAGGGCCTGTTTAACATTTCGGCCCTATATTAATTTCAGCCTGTTAAAATCCCGTCATATAGTTGGGCCTAACTACGGCCCGGTTTGCATCCGGCCTGCTCGCAGCCGATATCTGATTGGCCAAACAAGGACCGTGACAATTTTTTGGCCTGTTAAAAGCCCGTGATTTGATTCGCACAATCATGGGCCAGGGTTCATTTCGGGCTGCTGCCGGCCCGTGAGCTGATCAGGATGTTTCAGGCCCAACCTACATCGTGATTGCATGACGGCCCGATTATGTACTGTAATTTTATGGTTTGGCCGGTTTACTGCGAAGACAAGATATATATATACAGTAAAATAACTACAGCATCGTGAATAAAAAAAACCTATACTATACAATAAAGAAATTACGACATATTACATCCACTAGGCATCAAAGTTCGCCACTATGATAATAAAGCACAAGCAGACAACAGATTACATACACAGGGCATCAAAGATCGCCACCAGTGCAAATAAACACACTGACAAAATAATATACAAAACCGACAACACTTCAATAGAGTTCAAGAAAGGTTAGCCCTGCTGGGGAGATGCAGCACAAGCAGCTGAGCAAGATGATGAGACTGCGCTTGTTCAACATTTATATCTCCCTCACTCTGAAAGATAAACAAGCAGACAGATGACAGGTTTTGCACATAAAAGTATCAGTGCTGATAATTCATCACATTTCTTACTAACGAATAAAGTGACAAAGTTTAAATTTGCATTAACACAATATGGTATTGTTCAGGTCAAGACATGACAGGAAATGACATTGTGAAGGAGTTGGCAGCTTCACGACACCACTAGATTACAGATCAAGAACTCATAAGTATCAATGGTTAGTGTGTTGTCAATTTATACCATTTCAGATTGGCAAATAAAGAGACGGTTTAAATAATAGTAGAATGATATGACATTTTTCATAGTTAAGACATTGTAGAATATGACATTATGTTGTAGTGGGTAGGTTCACCACACCACTGGATTACAGATGAAGAACAGAAGCATACATGCAGTGCAAAAAAAGATGACTTGCTCTCTATAGTTTAATTTACATGGTATGAAGAAGGAACTTGGTTGTACAACTGAAAACTTAAATTGAGAAAGGACGAACTTTTGTTTATGAACTACATACAATAAACTTTAAACAAGCAATTTGACGCAAACACCAAAAATAAACAACTGTTGCAGTCATGCCTAACCAAATATATACAAAAAAGTTTGAAGGCTTGAGATGGACAAACTTACATTATTGGTGAAGACAGGCTCTATAAAGGCCTTGTCCATGCTGATGGGGGGGGGGGACAATTCAAGAAGTTTACCACAGAATCTTCTTCAAAAGCATTGCCTTTATTCTACATTTTGTTAAGAGTAAATATAGATGTGATGATATACGAAAAAATGGAGAATATTTAAGATAAGATGAAGAGTGATGCTACATAACCAAGTAGCTATAAATGTAAGTGCAGCAATACAGGCAAAAGGTACATCCAAGAGCAATGCACAGCTAAACTTCTTGAGTACCAACCTTATGGTAAGAGTAAATATAGATCTGATGTGTAGAAAATGGAGGGCAAAGGAAAATAAGCTGCAGAGTGATGGTACATGAACAACTACCTGTCATTATAAGTACACTGATAAAGGACAGCATGTACTTACAAGAACAATGCAGAACTAAAAAACATTGGCATTGGATATATTCTACACTAATGTAACCATTCATACAGATCAGATAATTTGGAGCGAACAATTGATAAGCAAGCTATCATGCATACTGCTTTCACATAATGAACCAGGTATGTATGCAAGTACAGTGATACAGGACAACAGGTACTAACAAGAGCAAAATAGTGGGCAACATATTTGCGATATCCTGTCGTTCTTATCAAACCGGAATTCTTCTTCGAGCAGATTTCCTGCAAAAAAGATCCATAAGGCACATGCGGAAAAGTAGAAGTTCAAATTGTCGTGTGATTTCATAGAAAATACCTCATCCCGGGAACGAGACCAGTGCATAACAAGGTTTTTCCATTCAATGTCTTCTAAATTTAGCACATGAGACTTCACCAGAAATTCATTTATAGACTTGCCATCAAAGTGTGATTTCCTCAGGTAACACCGATACTGCTGCAATGCTTCCTTAAAAAGCACAAGCAAGCTTTGCTCGTCATGACTATCCAGATTGACCCTCGCCTAGTTACAACAATGTAATGTAAATCATTGATGTGTTCAATCAGCAGAAAACAGGAAAATAATAGCCATGAATAATAGCACTTACACGTAAGTTGGACAGGAAGATGTGAAAATGGTGTTTGTCTTCACAATAATCTTCCCATGATGGGAATATATGCACGTAGTCCCTAACAACATTGAAAGCATTGTCTTTTAAACTGGGAATAAATGGAATGGGGTTCCAATCTGCAAGAATTGGCCGTCTCTGCAGTTGGGATAGGTCTTCGGCCGGTGGACTTGCTGTACTTTTTGCTGGAGTGGGATTTTTCTGTGGTACAGCTGGTGCTATGGCAAATGAAATCGGTATACCTTTTGCTGGAGTGCAGGTCCTGTGTGGTGGGGCTAGTGGTGTGGCCAGTGAAGTATGGGTATAGTCTACTAGAGTCGGTCCTATGTTTTGTGTCACTGGTTGTACAACCAATATAAGTGGGGTGCTGTCTGATTTCTCCGGCACCACCACATTTTTCAAGGACTTTGCTGGTGCTCCTTTAGGTTCGGCAATAACCCTCTTCCTTTTTGATGTCTGATGCACAAGAGCAGCATTTGAGTGAAAAAACATGGTATGATGACAGATGGAATATGTATTGATAATGGATGGGCATGGCATCTCGACATATATGATGAGTAAACTAAGCAGATGGCGGTGCAACAAAGTAGAAGAAATGCAAGACAACATATGCAAGATACCTGCAATCAATAAAACATTGCCAAATTAGAACAAGCACCTTGATGGGTGAACAGGGCAGGCCATCTGCCTTTGACTCCTCGAGGTTAGAATAGTCATTAGGATCATATTCTGAACAAGAATCAATATGTGGGGAGCGTATGAGTTTCATTGCATCCAGAATGACACTCAGTGCCTTGGTGCCAATTTTGTAAGTCATTGCAGTGTTTAGCTTCAAGAGTGGACTGCTGCTAGTGTGACACAAAGCAGCTACACAGATCATAGTGTAGATATAACGGGAAAACCTTAAGCATCCGAGTAAAATCAGCAAAGTGGAACTTGCTGGAATATATGTGCTAGTATTTCCGGTACGGCTAAAAAGGCTTCAGATACCATCTCTCTTCAAGTGAAGGTGAGGTACTGTTAATATCAATGTAACTCTCAAAGGCGACACAGCTCCCCGCATTCCCTTGCTATTCTTATAGGATTCAAGTGGGCAGGCCACTACAAATCCTATTCCTATGTTTACAAGATCCTACGAATCAAGGAGGCTCAAAGTGTCCATCACAACCGACCGTATAGACCTCTACACTGCAAATGTCCCTGCTCATCTTCAATACAAGGAACATACTGTACTACTATCATACTCCCTCCGTTCCAAAATATAAGTCTTGGTAGAGATTTCCACTATGGATCACATACAGATGTATCCAGGTACATTTTAGAGTGTAGATTCACTCATTTTGCTCCATATGTAGTCCATGGTGGAATCTATACAAAGATTTGCATTTAGGAACGGAGAGAGTACATATTAAAGAAGAACGGAAGAGGAACATGGTAAAGAAGAGCAAGCAGATTTTGGATAATAAAATGTTGGTTGCGCAGTGCCCACACATGATGAACCAGAGCGCATTAAGAATGCAACTCCTAGCTGTCTCTCGACCATTTCAGGCGGTTGGATGAAGATCCTACGTCTCCTAACCCTTCTTCTTCCTCGTCTCTGATTCTTCCCATACAGAACACCGTACGGGCCGCGGCCGAACCACCGGCCCCCACCGCATGTGTTCCTCCGCCACCCCACCCCCACCCCCACCCCAACCCCAACCCGCGTCGAGTTTTCTTCGTTCGACGAGGCCCCACAACCACCCGAGCCCCTTCGATCGCACCGACGAACTCCGGCGAGCTCTGAAAAATCGACTGACCCAATTTTGAAATTTAGTCTACTGTGATTTAACTAGTGTGGAATATTAAAGGGGAAAACCATAAGCATTGCGAGTATGGTGTTGAGCGTGCCATGGTGGATCTGAAGGTGCAAACCGGACAAAGGCAACTTCGCAACCAAGACAAGAAATCAGAATAACGCAGTGGCGATCTATTTTCTTGCTGCGATAAATAAGTTGAGCAGATACGAAAGAGTATCGCCTCTGGTGCGGCACCGTGTACGCATCTGCTGAGAATTTGACGGTGCTGCGGTAGCAATGGCTATCGGCGGCGTGGAAGCAGATCTAGGAGGGTAGACGGTGGCGGCGGGGCGCAGTGGACGAGACGGTCGTAGGAGCGGCGCCGGCAAGGTGGATGACGGCAGGGATGAAGCGAGAGGACGGGATGTAAGGATCCCAGTACGAAGCCGTGGATGAGAGAGGTCGATCTCTTGTAATGGACGGTGGCGTCAGGGTATCAGCTCCGGCATGGTGGAGGAGGACGGCGGTGGATGGGGTGGCGGACGGCGGCGGACGAAGGAGGGTGGGGTGGAGAGGGTGTTTTGGCGCCCACGGAGTACGAATGGGGAAAAGGGAGGTAGAGAGGAAGGGGGGAACCATGTATTCAGGGCGCGCTTGTCTCAAATGCGAGGAAATTTACAAACTTAGCCCCCGTTTCAAATTTCTACTACATCACAGCAACACTAGTCGGTTGGGGATAGGACGGTAATCTCGCATACACCGAACATTTGCCGAAGAGAGTTTGTTTTTGGCGCCCACCGTGTATGAATATGAATCAGGGAGGGAGTCGATTTCAGCCGAGGACACACTGTGTTTTGGCGCCCACCGTGTATGAATCCGGGTGAGAGGCGGTTACGTCACGTTTGGGAAATTACAAACCTACCCCTATCCAAACCTATAGAAATCCAACATATAGGCTTTGCGTAGCAGGGATAGGCAGTAGTGATTTCCATCTCGCAGATTTTGGTTTCAGGCGGTTACTGCGACTTTCCCCGCTTCGTTCAAATTTTGCAGAGTGCACGTTTACCATGCCAACTCAATTCGAATCCCGTTTGTATTCTATTTTTTTCGGGCGGGATCCATTTTCAATTGGAATTACATTCTATATACATCATTTTTTATATATACTTTCAAAAGCACAACAAAGAATTCTGCTCCTTTATATGTATAATATGATTTACAAATACAACGATCTCGAAATCTTAAGGTTGAATTCGAAAAAATTTAACCAAATTATGTTCTACTAAAATGTATGGATCAGTAATATATACATATTAAATAACATAGATGTGCGTGAATTCATATGAGTATGCATGTTTGATAGATCAATTTTGGTTCGAGTATGGATTACATGTATCATCATCTCGAATTCAAATATTTGAATCCCTTTTTTGTTCACTCCTTTCACGCCCATCTCTCTCGCATGCATGCTCCTTCAGGTAGCTATCACTCTCTTTTCTCCAGCTCACCCGCACGCTCACTTCATGTTGCTCCTATCCTTGCAAACATGGTCTCTCGACGTCTCCCTTGAGAAGTGTCACACTCTCCTTATCATTATAAATTACACGGTTTTCATTATCTTTCATGTCTCTACTGTTCTCTGGTATCACTCGGTACCTAAGCTTTCTTTTTCACCGCCAAACACATAGTCTCCACTCGTCTTTTACTTTATCTTTCTCTCTATGGGATTCTCTCACACACTCTATATGTCTCTACATATGACTCATACCACTAAAATTACTCTCTCTATCTCTCCTGTAGACACAACATTTGTTGCGGTCTCCTTTTCGTCTCCATCCCAGACTGACATTATTCATTTGTTTACCGATCAGACAACCCCGACTACCGTCTCCTCTCTCTCTCTCTCATAGACACACACGCACAACTCCTACCACTGAAATGTGAATGGAAAACGAGATTTTGTTATACCCAAACAAAAAGGACTGGAGGGAGTGATTGCTCTGACACGGGCGCGACCTCTCATAGCGCAGGCATTGAACCGGCGCGCTGGCCAAGAGGGCCGCACTCGCTGCAGGCCCGACTAAGCACACCTCCTTGCTGTGTGCAACCAGCTTAAGACTGCCCCGCCTGCCTTCATTGAATCCGCGCGTGTGCCGGCAACACATCCTTCCGCGAGCCGGCAGGCATTTTAGAACACAAAAAATGACTAAAATATAATTAATTTACGTATGGTCTTGACTTGTTGTGCTCGCACTGATAGCAGGAACTAGTAGAGGATTTTATTTATTTATAACTCTCCTCACATTTTTTTGGCTTTGAAGTGAATCATGGTTGTGGACATTATGTATGAATGTGCAGATATCTGTGAACATGAGTTTGATGTGGAAGTTGAACTTGGAATGTCGGGCTTGCGCGTGAACTATACCATGTCCAATGCTTCGTCTGTTATTGTTTGGAAAGTGATTGCTGTTATTACATGACCCAAAAAAACATTTTGTGCCACATCAGTAGATGCACGGACATCACAACAGGCATGCTGACTGGATAAACACTTGAACCTAGCTATTATGAAGGAAATTTTGTATTGACAACAGTTTTAGATAGCAGGAGACGCCTAGCCTTCTCTGCCTCTGCTAGCTTATTTCTGGCTTCTTCCATCTCTTCTTTGGCTTGGGTGAAGAGAGCATCTAATTGCTCTTTTTCACTTCTTCAGGAACTCAACTACATTCTCAAGGGCTGATGCACGCTTTCTTTCAGCCTTTACTAATGCCACGAGGACACGAACAGCTGACGACTCCACCTGGCTTGTGTGTAATCCAGCATCATCTGGGAATTTGCACCTTGTGTCTAATCCAGCATCATTAGGGAACTGGCACCTTGTGTGTAATCCAGCCTCATTTTGGAAACATGATCTCGAGGTTGACCATACTTCCCTCCTCGCAGGAACTGCATCCTGACATGAAGTTACTTCTTTTTTAGATTAATACTCAGAGCAACCTAGATCCATTTAGTAGAAGCCAAATAAACAAAACTCGGAGAAGTGAATTCAAAAGGAAAAAATAAATAAAAACAGACTACAAGGTGAGAACACCCACTTCCTACATCAAGCTAAACACGAAAGCATTAGGACGATTAAGACTCTTCTTATTACACATCGAAGAACACCACGCTTAAGAGAAACCGAAACTACAACATATACACATCGAAGAACATGAGGCTACATGAAAGTAATTGAAAGGGTGTTACTTACCAAAGCTCGTTTTACAGGTTCGGTGCAGCTCCTCTTTAACTTGCCACGCTCCTTGAAGATGTCCCGAATATCCCGTGTTTGGTCTTCATTGCTCCTCTGCATGTACGCACTCGTGGTTTTAAAATCTCAACATGGCAAGAAAAATATACTACTAGTAATACTCGCGCATCTTGTGGGCAACATTAAAGCACTCGTCTGCCATGTTAGAGCATCTCCAACAAGATAAACTACTCATACAAATGCATCTTGATGCGTGCAACGCATGGGCATTTTGCTAGTTCTAAAAACCTTTCCATCATTTGCCACACTACTGGTTGCAGATGAAAAACCTACCCAAGCACATCGGGATACACGAGTGACGCACAATTACAAGCTGATATTCTATTGGACAATGGAGGCTATAACCAATTACTTTTACGGGAACAATAGCACCCAGGAAATTTGAAGGGTAGGTATGAACAAAATTGGAATTGCACATGTACTGCTAAGTGATTCATTACACACATTACCAATCGAGGAGGACAACGATGGTCGCGGCGGCCTCTGTGAGTCATGGTCGGCAACGGGAGTCAGTTCATTGTCCATGACGGTGGTACTTCTGCGCTTGGCGTCGGCTTCCGGGAAGCAGATCCGAGACCGTGGAAGACGATGCCGGGGAAGAGGCTCCGTGTACGACGACGACGGTGGATCAACTCCAGTGCGGCGTATGAGGTCGTCGATGAGGCAGATGCGCTACGGTGGACGAGTGCGCCGATGTAAAGGGGAGGAGCACAAAGGCTGCGGTGCCGTGGAGAAGTCTATTTTGCGGTGGGGATAGAAATTAGGGAGTATTCAAGTGTACTACTCTGGGTGCCGGGGTGGGGTTGGCTGGGTAGGGTGAACCTGAAGTTACGAAAACAGCCCCCTACCAAGCGTCATCCGTAGGCCTGTTCCGAAGGCTATGATGGTAACTTCCCACTGCTTGAATGAGGGTCGCGGGAGATTTGCCCACCGACCTCAAAATTTTGTGACACTGGACTCCCCGTGTGGCGTGTTGAGTGATTCGGCTAAGCAACTAGCGAGTAGTAGCAGTAAACTCTGCATATTAGGTTTGACCGAAGTCAAACTTCCTAAAGTTTGACCAAGTTTATAGAAAAATATAAACATTTACCATAACAAATATGTATGATGTGAAAGTACATTCAATAATGAATCTAATGGTATTTATTTGTTATTGTATATGTTAATATTTTTTGTTATAAGCTTTCTGAGAGTTTACAAAACTTGACTTTGACCAATGCTAATACGCGGACTTAAATAAAAACGGAGGGAGTACACATTTGTTTTCTTAGTTTGTAGTGAACTAATCATTTGTTGAAATTGTGAAATAAATATATTAGGCTATTGACTTCGAATGTAATGGTCTATACAATTCAATAGTTACAATCATTATCGAATCCCAAGATGTATACAAGGTCTATAGTACTTCACAACATGCTCAAACTCACATAATCCCAGTCAAATGAGAATCTGAATGCATTTCATATTATTACTTTGTAGGATGCAACAAGAACAACCATAACTCTACATCAGCCATTATAGAAGCAACATTTTGACATATCCCAATGTGTGAATGAAACATGCAGAGAGAGCTTTTGAAGATGGAGCAAATAGGGCGGGAAAGGTTGTATGTATGTGGATGAGAGAGTAGGAGACAAACCTAGCGAGACAGAGAGAGAGATAGAGAGAGAAAGAGAGAGGAAGAAGTTAGGTCTATGAGAAAGATGCATACATGTAATATACATGAGATGCGTGTGCATATGGATTCTGTATACATGGAAGGAGAAGAGACAACATGTTTGATGAGAGAGCAGAAAAAACATGGACAAGAGGGGAAGGATCTTGTGGGTTGAGGGATTGACAATTTTGTGCGGGGGAGAGAGGGATTGGTAATTTTGTGCAAGAGAGAGAGGGTGGGGGGAGGAGTCAGTCAGCCGTCGTCACATCACCCTGCTTCCAAATGACCCCGCATTCTCTAGCGCGGTGTGGTCGCCGTCTTCGATCTGCTCGTTGCCCTCTTTGAAGATTGAGGTGTTGTGCATGTTGGGGTGCAAATAAGCACAAGCGAGAGTGGTCGCCGTATAACCTTGGATGGGGATGAATTGTGTGCTCGGGAGAGTGTGTGTGTGTGTGTTGTGCTGCGTGTCTCTCTCTCTCTCTCTGTGTGTGTGTCAGATATTGAGAGAAAACAAACCTAAGGAGAGAAATGGGTATTCACGAAGAGATTGTGCGGGCCTTGAGGTGGGAAGGGGCCGGGTGAGGGTGTCAAAATGTGCGCGTTGATGCATGTGTTGCATGCGACCGTGCGAGGGACGGACGAATCGAGAGAGATGGTTGTTGTGTTACGGATGCTCCTCTCTCTGTCTCTCTCCCTCCCTCTCTCTCTCTCTCTCACACACACACAAGTAAACTAGAAGACCGTTCTCTCATGTATACACAACGTATCGGCATCTGTCTATGTCTCACTCATGCACGATCATTTGCACATTCACACCTCTCTATGTCTGTATCACACGCACACCGTCTCCACATTGCCCTTCCGCCACAACACACATATGGACACATACACACGTTCTCTCTCAGTCACACACACAAAATCAGTATTAAGCGCACCTAAAACGTCCAAATCCAAATAAACACGAGCTGGAGCTAAATTCAAATATATGGAAATATTGCAGCGTCAAGAACTTCCACAAGAAAAAAAAGTTGAGTAATATTCGAGGATTGTTTTCACACACACAAAAGGTTCGGTGGATGTCCTTCGAGCGCGACACAGTGACGCATCGTTCGATCGACCGCGCGGCCGCGGTTCACGCGCTTGCACAGGATTCCGTATCGTGGCCGTGGTACTAAGGCTGGTCACAATGGGCAAGAACATAAGCTAGTAACTAATAAAAGCGCCGCCTAAGTCTAATGTTTACGTGTACTAGTAGGGTTTTCTTTTAAGTTTGACAAACCTTATATATAAAACTAAAGTAAGCTCCCACACGCGCACTCATCAATATGCCGCCGCCACCGTTGCGCATGCCGGCGCCCGCCTGCTCCGGCCAACAATTTCTCGCCCATCACCACCGTGTCGCCGCCATCCCTGTGCCATGAAGCCGAAGGCTCACCCGCTCACGTCGTCTGCAGTCCCTCCTCGTGATGCCGCCGCGCTTCCAAGCATGCGAGCAGCTGGTGGAGCCGCGTCTATGCACGCAGCGTACGAAGAGGAGGACGAGCGCGTGCTCCAGCACACCAGCGAGGAGGAACTAGCGTGTCATTGTCGTCTCCGCCCGTGTGGAGGAGGCGCGCATGGTGGCTGTCGCGGCGGAAGCCGGTCGCGCGCGCGTCGAGCCCGCAAACCAGGTGCGGATGCATAATCTACCTTCGAGACCTTGAATGCCACGTGGATCCTGCAATCTGAAGGAGCAATTTGGGTCAGTCGACTCATGTGAGCCGTTTGATGCAACATGGATGGCTAAAGGGCTTATTCCACCTCTTCTGCCGTCTTCTTCCTTCGCTCCGTCGAACTTCTTTCACAAATCGACTAACCCAAATTATACTACTAGTACGAACGTATTAAGTACAGTACGAACACGAAGATACGAGCAGTAGTACCAACTGCAAGAAGAACAGTAATAAGACATAGTACTAGTACTACTGTACGTACTAAAGAGTTCAAATAACAAGAAAGAACATAAACATAGTTCTGCTGGGGTCTCAACACAACACACCCTTGAAAATAAACTAATAAGCAACTAGTCCGCTTGACACTGCAGTAGAACCAGCATGAGCGACGGCACTGCCACCTACTTGGAGTCCGAGTCCACGTCCTCGACTTCGTCCTCGTCCCTCTTCCTCTTCCTCTTCGCTGACGCTTCTTTGCTTGAACCAGACACTGGGCTCTGCTTCTTCATCCAACCCTTGTAGATATTTAAACAAAGGTAGGCATCCATTGCTGCGTACAAGATGTGATCTTCATCTAATGTCTTCGACTCCCATGCATGATGAAACTCGTGATGAGGTTTCTTCAGTTTAGCGTACGAAGGATCAATCATGGCTGCTGCCAGGGTCAGCATTGAAGGTTGAGAGGAGGACACCAGGCTTGCCTTATGGAGATCGAAGGGCTGGCCTACAACGAGACCTATCCGACGCAGGACGTCACTATCGTTCTTAAAGCCTACAGTAATGAATTTCACTCTTTTGTCCTTGAGGAAGTTCTTAAAATCCTGGCACTCAACGTCGTCATGGCATATGTGGTAGACCAAGCAAACGTTATGTACGCAAACCTGGATCACGGCGGGCTTCTTCCTCTCTTCGTCCTTTAGATCCTTCTCTCGTCCCAGGACTGTGGTGTACTCAACATCTAGCCCAGCGACCCACTCATCCGTTGAACTGTTGAACATGCGTAGGAAGCGAGCAAGCCATGCTTTCACCGTCGTGGATCCACGTGTGTAGATGACGATGAACTGATCGCCGGTGATGGCTCTAACCTGGTACTCAGCGGCGACCATGGAGATTTGGGAGGCCATGGATTTTGGAGGAGGGTTAGGAGAAGTTGAACTGTTGTACCCTGCAAGAAAAACTAGGAGCGAACTAATGTGAAAGGACGGGACGACTGGGAGCAAACTGTTGTAAGTTAGAAGACGGGGACGAGTAGGGCGTGCGAACGGTGTGGGGTTGCTGGCTTGCCCGGTGGATAAACGGCTCCAAGCCCCCAAAGAGTTCTCGAGAACTATGCGGGACCCACTAGATGTCATGTCTACTAGACCCATATCGTAGGCCTGACGGTATAGCTTCTGCCTGTTTGCACGCCATGCCAGCGCGTGAATGTAACTTCACTTAATTCCGTCAAACGTCGAGCCTCCCACGACCTTCGCCTACCTCGTGCGGTCTCGCCCTTTGAGACTTCGACCGGCTATAAATGAGGAAATTTTTTTGCCTTTTTTTAGACAAGCAATTTTTTTGCCTACTCCGCATGCATGATACTCCCTCTGGTCCTTTTTACTCCATTTGCAAAGTGTTTGACCAAATTTATACTTTTTTGAACACCACCTTATATTAATTAACCAGCCACACTAGTACACTCATTCGATACAATATTCACCACACAGGGCGGTAGGTTATTTACAAGAATACCATCTAATCTATTGTCAAAGCTATACTTAGAGATTAAGTGTGCCACCTTATTGGCCGAACGACTAATCTTTGACAATTGAAGATTGTTGATCAACTTCGAGATGCTCAATGCTTTCATCTTCAGGTCACGCATAGCAAACCTGTCAACGCTTTGACATGCATCAATGAAATCCCATGACCAAATTTATACTAAAAATATCAATATCTACAATACTCCCAAAAAACTTAGGCGCGGTGCATTAACTTCTACCTCATTTCTTGTTTCTTGACATATCAACCAATAGGAGATGTGGGTGTGCATGCTTTTAATGACTTGAGACTACCAAACACGACATGCAGTGATTAGTTCATTGCATGCAATGCTATTAATTAGCAAATAAACATTAAGATCTCTCGTTTTCCCCTCCTCCTTGGTTACAGTGCACAATCTAAGATGACTTGCTCACCTAGACGGAGGGAGTACTGATTATAATGAGTACTCCCTCCTTCCATCTATATAGGGCCTAATGCGTTTTTCAAGACCGCCTTTGACTATTGATAAAATTAATACTACATGACATGCATAATGTGAAAATTATATCATTGAAAGCTCCTTTCACATACGAATTTGATGATGTGCTTTGTGTAAGTTGCATGTCATATATTATTGCTCTAACATTTGGTCAAAGTTAGCCTTGAAAAACGCATTAGGCCCTATATAGATGGAAGGAGGGAGTAAAAGAACTATGTTTTATAATGAGTGTAAAAATATTGATTTGACATTGTGAATGTTGACACATTGTGGAATAGTTTTTGAAGTCTGCAAAAGTACTCAACTAGTGCTGTCGTTCTCCACAAAAAAATGTGTTTACCAATGCATGCATGAACTCTAGTTACTCTAACCCCCCTCTCTTCTTTAATTCTTTGCCACATCAGCATGTTTGCTATTCCCGTGTGCATGATACCAGCTAAGATACCACCATTATGGCCAGCCTTAATCATCACATGCAATAATTTAGTGCACCTTGAAATATGAACATGTGTGGGGCGTGTTTGTTTTTAATGACTTGAAACTATACCTAGCCCGGCATGCAAGATGACTTATTATCCACCGTTCCCCATACCTGCAGGAAGCCCGTTCGTCTCCAATTTTTTTTCCTCTCCATGTGTGGAAACAATATGCCAGCCAAACTCTCCTTCTCCCTCCGGCGGTCCCACCACTCCACCCCGTGTGAAAAAAATCTGCATGCATGACTCTCGTCCCCCACGCTCATCCAATCCTTTGTGACCAGCAATATTTCCACCCCTTCGCTCCCCCATAATTTACTCCAACAAATATGCCCACGTAGCCGTTACTTAACTACAGGTGCATTCGGTCACTGACATATGGGCCCAACAGGGGTCTGGCCCACATGTCAGTGACGCAACTGGACCGGCAGTTAAGTCAGTGCAGCTCAGTCCATATCTTACGTAGGTGTGCCATTGCTCGCTATAAATACTGCACCTCCCACGACATCGCTATCTCCTCCCCTCACGTTCACGTTCATCGCTATCTCCTTCCCCTCCCTCTCACGTCGACCACCATCGCATCGCCCCTCCCAAGCCCTAGGAGCCCCTCGCTGCACCACGCGGACGGTCACGCGTTGCCGTTCCATTCCTCGCCGCCACTAGCCGAGGAGGACGCGTCGGTGTTTCGCTCCTCGCCGCTACGCGACGCGTTGCCGTTCCATTCCTCGCCGCCACTAGTCGAGGAGGACGCATCGGTGTTCCGCTCCTCGTCGCGATGCGTCGAGGTGGACGCGTCGGCGTTCCCAATCTCGCCAGCACGTGCGCCGGAGGACGTGCCGGCTCCTCGCTATGAGGAGAACACCGCGCCGCCCGCCGAGCCCCCCAGCCTTGAGGAGCTTTGGAAAGAAATGGATGTCGCCTTGTGGAAGGCTTTGCCTCCAGCAGAGCGCGCCAAAATAGAGGCGGAGAAGAAGGCCGAGGAAGAGAAGCGCACCGTGGAACAAGCTGCCTGGGAGGCCTATGTCGCGTCCGAGAGAGTCAGGCAATTGGCTCTTTGGCAGAAGGCTCGTGTGAGGGCCGTGAGGGTGGCGGAGGACGCCCGTGCCGATGCCCTGAGTGCGGTCGGGCCCAAGCACCTCATCTACGCTTGGCGGTACGTGGACCGGGTGCACGCTTCCAGCGAGGAGGAGTACCTATTGGCGCCGGATCACCACACCGGTGAGATCGCGCTCGCCCGCTGACAAGCCGCCAATCAGCACCTCGCGAGTTGCGAGGCTGAGGAAGAGGCGTTGTGTCGGCGCGCAAGGAAACGGCCGCGCACCAGGGCACTCGTGGCACGCCACAAGCGCTCCTGCGAGCGCCGTGGCTTTTAGGAGGAGTATAATTTTTGTTTTGTAAGGCGATCTCATTAGTTTTGGGACGCAAATGATAAACCCCGAACGTTCAGGAATTTTTAGCGTCCTTAATTAAGTATGTAAAAGGGAAAGTTTGGAAACCTTGTGTATTCGTACGCATTTTGCAAGTACGTGCATATAGCACAAACTTTACTATATACTATCGCACTACACGTCTCTCTTGATATATGCTTGTAGACTGTGCTACTCCCTCCGTCCAGGTCAATAAGTCATCTTCGGTTGTGCACTGTGACCAAGAAGGAGGGAAGACTTATACACCTAGACGGAGGGAGTACTACTATTACTTATGTATGTGCAAATGCACATTTTAACATTACGATGCGGTTTTTGTAGAAGTAGAAAAACATCACTAGTCAAGCTTGTGAAATGATTCAATGCAAAAAAAATGCAAAAATACTCGTTTGATTGTTTACTTTTAGCTTCCTTCTATGTGGTTATTTCTCTGTCGTACTTTGTACGGAGTATCTCACTAGTTGGAAAGGCATGCAAATTCCCAAACCGCTTCCTACACCCTGTATCTCACTGGTTGCCGGCGTTGACGTTGTCGCCCATGTCGTTGACGATGAGGTTGCCGAGGTCGGGGAAGAAGTCATCGTTCGCAACTAATCATGTGGACTAGCATAGTAGTAGGATACAGAGTAGAAACATGAATTCTACCACGATTTCGAACAGGAAGGATAGAAACACATAAGGTGCAACGGGAGCAGCACCGTTGGCGTTGAGGTTATCGCCCATGTCCAAACACCATGTAGACACGGTCTTTGAGCACGGTTCATAGTCGTTCCATGCTCGGGCATTGAAGTTTGTAACTATTTTAGATTAGAATATACTACTCCTCCGGTGCTAGTAGTAGAGCAGAGTCCTACTCTACTACTCTACTCAAGCAAGTTAGGGCATAGCATTGTAGGGAGTACCAGTACTGTGATCACTCAAGCAAGTTGTCTGGCATCGACATGACCCTATGCTGTTGGTATGTGTCTCATAAGTCAAGCGGCGTGCTGTAGTCATCATCACCTGTCCACTTCTCGCAGCACATATTCGCTTCTCCATCTTTGTCCGCACATAATCTCGTCCAATCTTCCATCCTCGCTAAGGCGCCTCCCCCCCTCGCCGGAAACCCAAGCACTAACAATGGCAAAACCGAGAAGCGTCCGCCGAAAGAGTGGCTGGAATTAGCTCCCCACAGAGGTAATCAAGCTCATTGTTTTGCGTGTGGACAATCTCAGTACCATGCTGCTCGCCGCGTGCTCGTCGGGGCTGTACCGTTTACTCAAAGCCCTCAGGCCGGAGCTTTTTAAGCCAACTCCATGCTTGCTGATGCCGCCTGATCTTCAAAAACGGCGTGTCACACAGCATAATGATCATAGGGTGGCGAGCATCAACCCCCTTGACTGCGATCCGCTCCCCGTCAGCCTCAACTACATTAATGGTATGTACTGGGTCGGCATGAACACGTCTTGGATGGTGCTCGTCAACGGTCGCGCCAGCTGGATGCTCGTGGAGGTCTACACTCGGCGATTGATCCCCCTTCCTTCGATTAACACTGCACTGCTTTGGCACCGCGGCCCAGAATACTCAGAATCTTACAGTAGCCAACATTATACCAAGTTTGATTTGCTCAAGGTTGTAATCTGCCAAGTGCCCACAAGATCTGCGAATTATAAAGACTTCAGGCTAATTGCGTTCTTCAACCGCGGTCTCACCTATCTGACAGGTCGCTGCAGTAAGTGGATAAATCTGCACGTCCATCGCGGGATCATACATCCTCCATGGTTTTCTGATGCCATTGAGCACAAGGGCTTCATTTACGTTGTCGACTCCTTCTATGGCTGGACGTATTGTTGGCCTACTCCAGTCATCACTACAAACGGCTATTACACCAGTATGTTACTTTCCTATGATATCATGATGGCTTGCTTATATTACTGTCAACATTTGCTGAAAAAATATTCATGCTCATAACATGTTGTTCTTAAGATTGACTAAACCAAGAGACCTTTTTTATTTGACTCCAACTTGATATGATGTTGTAGGCCGCCTAGTATCCCTACCCTTCCTAATCCCAGAACCTTTCAAAGAAAAGCGGCATGGCAGTTGCAGGTGGTTCCTGGCTCAATCAGACGACGGCGAAAGATTGATGATCGTTCGTACGTACGGGACGTGTTGTTTCACCGAATACAATCGCAGTCACTGCAAGGTCTTTGAGCAGGATCCCATCTTCTCTGGGCCTTCAGGAATTTTTCACTGGAGGCTGGTAAGTAGCCTTGGTACACACTCTCTATTTGTCGGACTGAATTATCTGATTAACCAGGAGATAACCGATGGCAAGGATCATGATGGCAGCGCGGTTTCGTTCATTAGGCAAAACTGTGTGTACACAGCGTACCATGTGTCTCTGCATGCACCATACCCTGATATGTGCCGCCATGCTCTGCAGCCCAAAGTAGGAGAGAGGGTCGCAAGTATCAGACTTCGACCTGCTGGCTGGAGTTTCCTCTGTCAGGCACCCATCTGGTTCAAGCCGTCAGCCAATCTCCACAGCTTAATAAATAGTAACATCTAACTGAGCCAGTTAGTTAGATGCGTACACTTGGTGTAGTAGGATCTTCATTTAGTTTGATGCATACACTTGTTCTTTTTTGGTAGCCCTTTTGTAATGATTGCTGATGTTTGGTTTGGAAGAGAGAGCTGCGTCTTCACTCTTCTGGCCTGCTTACTGCTTTTGTTGCACCCCAAGCCCTGGTTGTTGCTGCTGCTGTTTTCAATGTATAATCAGTAGTATATTTCGTCTGCTGGTTGAATAAATGTGTTGTTAGAACGACAAACACAATGTTTTGGAAGTCGTTGCACGGTTCGATCCTTTAGTGCCCCGTACCGTATGTAGCGCATACTATTTATTGTACGGAACACATTTTTTTTGAAACTCGGAACACATTTTCCACTTGTTGATAACATGCAGCCCACTGATGAAGGCCCAATAGAGAAGCCCATAATTAACTGGAAGGGAGGCTCTCACATGAATCGGGCCCAGGTACATGCCCATGGTCACCTAAACATAAATAAGTAAATAAATAAAGCTAAATGCTCATGCACTAGTTCTTTGGGAAAATAGGTAGCCCAGTATTTCTTTTTGAAGAATACCCAAGCTAGGCCTATTTGTTTTCTCCAAATTACCGAGCTGCAAATCTTTCAAGACGAGGAGGGATGCAGTCCGGCCTGGCTTAAGAGTATGGTCAATGTCTGTTAAAAGTAATATCAAAAGGGGTTAAAAATTTCAAAAAATTTATAGCAAATGGGATATAAGTTTCTTTTTTTGTTTTTGTTCTTCACTGATATCTTATACGTATTTCATTGGATTTAACATGACATAGTACTAATTTATTTTTAAATTTGTTTTAGTATGGCTATTAATTTTTGGATTAAGAATATTTCATTCCCCAACAAAAATTTGCGAATTTTCAAAATTTCCCACATATTTAGTTAATTTTTTGACCCTGGTACTGACCAGAAAATGGCCAGCAATTCTAAAAATGGAAAATGGGCTGCAATAAATTCCATATGAATTAGAAAATGAGTAAAAATTATCAAAATAATAGCAAATGGGCTATACACGCCATAGATTTCGAGGCTGACTTGTTTACGCAAGGCTTTGTCAGTGAACACATGATTCTAGCAGCAGTTAGTGTTGGATGTCCATCCAACGGCCGACGTGCTTCTTCAATCTCTGATCTTCCTGCTCCAGCCGCCTAAACTAGCGCCGGCGGGATTTCCTACTCGCTCCTCTTGTGGCCCACTGTGATGCCGCGCAGGCTTCCCCGGCCCACCCTACTCCCTCCGCTAGCCTGGCCGTACGCAATCAACTACCTCCTTATTACGCGAAAAAATGATTCCTCCCACTGACATCTGGGGCGCACCGGTTGGGAGGCTGGCCTGTGGGCCTACTAAGTTGACGCGTATGCAGGGCTTGTCAACTTAGTCAACAAATGATTCTAGCAGCAGGAACCGTTGGATTTGAATCGAACGGTCCTGCTGCTTCTTCAATAACTGCTCTTCTTGCACCAGCCGCCCAAACCAGCACCGGGGAGACCGCCTGCTCCTGCCTCCAGTGGCCGGTTGTGCTGCCGATGATGCCTCATCGCCCCCTACTACTCCCACCGCTAGCCAGGCCTTGCGGCGACGGCAACCTCACACCGCAGCCGAATCAGTGAACCCTCGTACTCCTCTCCGCGTGGGCATTCACTGCAGCGTCTTCCCCGGCTTCGCGTCGTCCCCTTCCTAGGCCTCACCGTCGTCCACCGCCTTGGTTCTCTCGGCGCGGCATGGTCAACATGGTCAATGACATTCCATCGGAAGAGTACTGTATGTGGAGAGGCTGACAGCTGGGTCCACGACCATAGCCCAGTTTTTTGTGATTTGCCAAGTAAGTCGCTTTGTCAGGCCTGTTGGGCTGCAAATCTTTCAAGACGAGGAGAGCTTTCATTCGGCTGGCCGAGAAAATGGCCCATCAGTAATGAGAAATGGGATGTACATTTTTAAAACACATCAAACCGGCAATTAGTTTCAAATATCTTTTTGTCATTTCAAGATTTGAAATTATATTAATTTTTATGCGTGGAGAATTTGTTGGATTTTATATTGATATACATTTATTTTTAAAATCAGTTTGAATGTGAGTCGAAATTTCGGGATTAAAAATAGTTTGGACCGCACCGAAATATGCAAAATTTCATATAATTTTTTAACCGTGGCCACAATATGGGCTGTAATGCTAACAAAAAGAATATGGGCTCCAAAACAACCTTAATAATTAGCAAATGGGCTGTAAATTATTAGAAATAATGGCAGATGGGCTGTATGCTGTTTTCCATAGATTTGAGGCTTTCCTAAAAAAAGGTTGACGCACAAGCAGTGACTGTTGGATGGCCATCCAACGGCCGGCGTGTTTCTTCAATCTCTGCTCTTCCTGCTCCAACCGCTCAAACAGGCACCGGCGGGACTGCCTGGTCCCTCCTCCCCGTAGCCGGCTCTGCTGCCGCGTAGGCCTCACCGCCCCACCATACTCCCATCGCTGGCCTAGCCATCCCTCTACTCACCCACACCTGCTGTTATTCTCCGGCGATGGCGAACGAACCAGTAAACCCTCGTACAGTCATACTCCCCTCCGCGTGGGAAACAACTGCCGAGTCTTCCCTGCCTCCGTGTCGTTCCCTTCCTAGGCCTCGCCGTCGTCCACCGCCCTGGTGCTCTCGGCGCGGCCTAGTCAACATGGTCAACGACCGACATGTATCTGAAGTGGACTTTACGTGGGGAGGCCGACAGCTGGGTCCACGGCCGCACGCAAGGAAATGCCTCCTTATTACGCGCAAAATAATGATTCCTCCACCTGACATCAGGGACCCACCGAAAGGGCCTCTGTATTTCGTGAAAAAAACGTTACCGCCGCTGACCGCTCGGACCCACCAGCTATATCTTCGCACGCAAGGAAGTGCCTCCTTATTACGCACAAAAAAATGAATACTCCCGTGTTAGCTGGGACCCAGTATAGTGGCAGGCTGACTTGTGGGCCTACTAAGTTGACGGGGACGGAGGGCTTTGTCAACTTAGTCAATATGCACGATTCTAGCTCCAGTGACCGTACGATGTCCATCCAACGGCCGTAGTGCTTCTTCAACCTCTGGTCTTCTTGCTCCAGCCGCCCGAACCAGCCGCGGTTGTGCCTCATGCTCCTGCCTCCTGTGGCCGGCTGCGATGCGGCGGAGGCCTCACCGCCCCCTACTACTCCCACCGCTGGCCAGGCCATCCCTCTACTCACCCACACCCCCTGTTATTCTACGGCGACGGCAGCCTCACACCGCAGCGAAACAGTGAACCCTCATACTCCTCTACGCGTGGGCATCCACTGCCGTGTCTTCCCCGGCTCCGCATCGTCCCCTTCCTAGGCCTCGCCGTCGTCCACTGCCCTGCTGCTCTCAGGACGGCGTGGTCAACTTGGTCAAGGAACGGCTTCCATCGGACGTGGACTATACGTGGAGAGGCTGACAGCTGGGTCCACGGCCGCAGTAAGGAAGTGCCTCCTTATTACGTGCAAAATAATTATTCCTCCACCTGACAGTGGGACCCACTGGACGGCCACCGTATTTCGCAAAAAAACGTTTCCCCCTAACTGCTGGGACCCACCAGCTACATCTTCGCACGCAAGGAAGTGCGTCTGGTCAACTTGGTCAAGGAACGGCTTCCATCAGACGTGGACCTTTTATTGATCAAATGCTAGAAAGATTATCCAAACATACATTTTTTTTCTTTCTAGACGGTTATTCTGGTTTCTCCCAAATACCTGCATCGAAAGAGGATCCTAAAAATACCACTTTTACTTGCCCTTTCGGTACCTTTGCTTATAGACGTATGCCTTTTGGTTTATGTAATGCACCTGCTACCTTTCAAAGATGTATGACTGCTATATTCTCTGACTTTTGTGAAAAGATTGTTGAGGTTTTCATGGATGATTTTTCCGTGTATGGAACTTCTTTTGATGATTGCTTAAGAAACCTTGATCGAGTTTTGCAGAGATGTGAATAAACTAATCTTGTCTTGAATTGGGAGAAGTGCCACTTTATGGTTAATGAAGGTATTGTCTTGGGGCATAAAATTTCTGAAAGAGGTATTGAAGTTGATAAAGCTAAAGTTGATGTTAATGAAAAGATGTCGGGCCCAAAGGAAATTAAAGGTATAAGAAGTTTCCTTGGTCATGCCGGTTTTATAGGAGGTTCATTAAAACTTTTCAAAAATTTCTAGGCCTCTGACTAATCTCTTACAAAAAGATGTTCCTTTTTGTCTTTGATGATGATTGTGTAGAAGCATTTGAAATACTTAAGAAAGCCTTGATTTCTGCACCTATTGTTCAACCACCTGATTGGAATTTACCCTTTGAAATTATGTGTGATGCTAGTGATTATGCTGTAGCTGATGTTCTAGGACAAAGAGTTGATAAGAAATTAAATGTTATCCAATATGCTAGTAAAACTCTAGACAGTGCCCAGAGAAATTATGCTACTACTAAAAAAGAATTTTTAGCAGTTGTATTTGCTTGTGATAAGTTCAAACCTTATATTGTTGATTCTAAAGTAATTGTTCACACTGATCATGCTGCTATTAAATACCTTATGGAAAAGAAAGATGCTAAACCTAGACTTATTAGATGGGTTCTCTTACTACAAGAATTTGATTTTGCATATTATTGATAGAAAGGGAGCTGGGTACCCCGTTGCAGACAACTTGTCTAGGTTAGAAAATGTTCTTGATGACCCACTCCCTATTGATGATAGTTTTCCTGATGAAAAATTAGCTGTCATAAATGCTTCTCGTACTGCTCCATGGTATGCTGATTATGCTAATTACATTGTTGCTAAATTTATACTACCTAGTTTTACATACCAGCAAAAGAAAAGGTTTTTCTATGATTTGAGACATTACTTCTAGGATGACCCACACCTTTATAAAGAAGGAGTAGATGGTGTTATTAGACGTTGTGCACCTGAGCATGAACAGGAGCAGATCCTGCGCAAGTGTCACTCTGAGGCTTATGGAGGACACCACGCTGGAGATAGAACTGCACATAAGGTATTGCAATCCGGTTTTTATTGACCTAGTCTTTTCAAAGATGCCCGTAAGTTTGTCTTGTCTTGTGATGAATGTCAAAGAATTGGTAATATTAGCAGACATCAAGAAATGCCTATGAACTATTCACTTGTTATTGAACCATCTGACATTTGGGGCTTTGATTATATAGGACCGTTTCCTTCCTCTAATGGGTATACACATATTTTAGTTGCTGTTGATTACGTTACTAAGTGGGTAGAAGCTATTCCAACTAGTAGTGCTGATCATAACACCTCTATTAAGACGCTTAAAGAAGTTATTTTTCCGAGGTTTGGAGTCCCTAGATACTTAATGACTGATGGTGGTTCACATTTTATTCATGGTGCTTTTCGTAAAATGCTTGCTAAGTATGATGTTAATCATATAATTGCATCTCAATACCACCCATAGTCTAGTGGTAAAGTAGAACTGAGTAATAGAGAGCTTAAATTAATTTTGCAAAAGGCTGTTAATAGATCTAGAAAGAATTGGTCCAAGAAACTTTATGATGCATTATGGGCCTATAGAACTGCATATAAAAATCCTATGGGTATGTCTCCGTATAAAATGGTTTATGGAAAGGCATGTGACTTACCTCTCGAACTAGAACATAAGGCATATTGGGAAATTAAAGAGCTCAATTATGATTTCAAA
Source organism: Triticum dicoccoides (assembly GCF_002162155.2). Classification (NCBI taxonomy): domain Eukaryota; kingdom Viridiplantae; phylum Streptophyta; class Magnoliopsida; order Poales; family Poaceae; genus Triticum; species Triticum dicoccoides. Next base: position 102,875,100 of record NC_041386.1, read on the forward strand.
CTTGCTGGTGAGAAGAGACTATTCGAAATTAGCTCACTTGATGAGTGGAGAACCCATGCCTATGAGAATGCCAAACTATTTAAAGAAAAGGTTAAAAGATGGCATGAAAAAAGGATACAAAAGCGTGAGTTTAATGTAGGTGACTATGTTCTGTTATACAACTCTTGTTTAAGATTTTTTGCAGGAAAACTCCTCTCTAAATGGGAAGGTCCTTATGTTATTGAGGAGGTCTATCATTCCAGTGCCATAAAAGTCAACAACTCCGAAGGCACAAATCCAAAGGTGGTGAACGCTCAAAGAATTAAACATTATATCTCAGGTAATCCCATAAATGTTGAAACCAATGTTATTGACATCGTAACCCCAGAGGAGTACATAAGGGGCACTTTCCAAAATGTTTCAGACTCCGAAAAGGAATATGTATGTGGTACGGTAAGTAAACCGACTCCAAAATAGTTCTAATGGCAATTTTTCTCCATTTTGGAATATTTAACAAAATAGCAAAATAAGAAGTAGTCCGGAAAGGACACGAGGCAGCCACGAGGGTGGAGGGCGCCCCCCTGCCTCATGGGCACCTCGTGTGCCCTCCGGACTCCGTTTTCTTGCATGATACTTCTTTTGGTCGGTAAAAATTCATTTTATAATCTTCCGAAGGTTTTGACCACCGTACCATGCAAATATCTCCTGCTTTTGTTTCGAGCTGTTTTTCTGATAGATCTAGATCACCATGACGTCTTAAAGCGCCCACAAGGACAAGTCTTTCGAGAAGGTCATCAACCCCTACCTCACGGAGGTGCTGCAACACCCTCAAACCATTGAGATGCGTGAGGGGGTGCTGCAGATCCGCGATGTTGAGGGACCAAGGAGGACCGAAAGCGTGGAGACAAGACTCGAAGCAATGGAGCAACAAGTTTTCAAGTGACAGGGGATGGTGGAACGCAGACACGACGCCAACCACATGATGGTCGTGGAGTTCACCAACAACCACCAGCTGGATGCCGAGAACATTGGGAAGACCATCTTCAAGCTTCACGAGAAAATCGAGCACCTCCAAGCCCAGATCTATGACCTGCAAAACCAAAACTATGAGTATGACTATAGATTCAAGAGGATGAGTTTGGCTGCAGATTTGAGGATCCCCGAGACTCGATCATCCTTCTATGCTGGTGAGCCTATGCCTTGGAAGATGGACGACCAGCCTACACCATCAACAACTCCAACATCACCACCTCCGAAGAAAGAGACATAAATACATGGGTATGGGCATTGCCCTTGGCAACTGCCAAGCTTGGGGGAGGTGCCCCGGTATCATATCACCATCACACTTCTATCTTTACCATTTTTCTTAGTTCAATCTTTTGGTTATATCTTGATTTAGTAGAATAAAGTTTAGTATGATCTAGCTTTGAGTTTTGTGTTGATCCTTATCTATGTAATCGAGTCCGTGAGCTATATATAATAAAGATTAGTCTTGAGTCAAGGGCTTGGTTATCTTGCTATGATCTTGAGGGAATAAAATAAAAAAATAGGGGAAAGAATAAAAAGAAATAAAGAGATCATATTGATCTTATGGAGAGTAATGACTCCACATATAAAGAGTATGATGAAAAAAAGTTGTTGGGAGTTGACAAACATAGTTTTGGTCATCGCTGCAATTAATAGGAAGTAATAAAGAAAGAGAGTTTTCACATATAGATATACTATCTTGGACATCTTTTATGATTGTGGGGACTCATTAAAATATGACATGCTAAAAAGTTGATGTTGGACAAGGAAGACAACGTAATGGGTTATGTTTTCTTATATCCGAAACAAATTATATTGTCATGGATCATCCAACATGTTGAGCTTTCCTTTCCCCCTCATGCTAGCCAAATTCTTTGCACCAAGTAGAGATACTACTTGTGCTTCCAAATATCCTAAACCCAGTTTTGCCATGAGAGTCCACCATATCTACCTATGGATTGAATAAGATCCTTCAAGTAAGTTGTCATTGTTGCAAGCAATAAAAATTGCTCTCTAAATATGTATGATCTATTAGTGTGGAGAAAATAAGCTTTATACGAGCTTGTGATATGGCAGAAATAAAAGCGACAAACTGCATAATAAAGGCCCTTATCACAAGTGGCAATATAAAGTGACGTTCTTTTGCATTAAGATTTTGTGCATCCAACCATAAAAGCACATGACAACCTCTGCTTCCCTCTGCGAAGGGTCTATCTTTTATTTTTGTCTTATACCTTATACAAGAGTCATGGTGATCTTCACCTTTCCTTTTTACACTTTATCCTTTGGCAATCACCGAGTGTTGGAAAGATATTTATTGCATTATGGGATGTTATTACACATTATGTCACAATACTTATGCCTTTTCTCTCTGATTTTACAAGGTTTACATGAAGAGGGAGAAAGCCGACAGCTGGAATTTTGGGCTGGAAAAGGAGAAAATATTAGAGACTTATTCTGCACAACTCCAAAAGTCCTGAAACTCCACGAAAGTCAATTTTGGAATATATAAAAAATATTGGGCGAAGGAAGCACCAGAGGGGGTCCACCCACCGTCCATGAGTGTGGAGGGCGCGCCCTACCCCCTGGGCGCCCCCTACCTAGTGGACCACCTGGCAGACCCCCGATGCCCATCTTCTGGTATAAGGTGTCTTTTGCCCTGGAAAAAAAATCAGAAGGAAGCTTTCGGGACGAAGCACCACCGTCTCGAGGCGGAACCTTGGCGGTACCAATCTAGGACTCTGGCGGAGCTGTTCTGCCGGGGAAACATCCCTCCGGGAGGGGGAAATCGTCACCATCGTCATCACCACTCGATCCTCTCATCGGGAGGGGGTCAATCTCCATCAACATCTTCACCAGCACCATCTCCTCTTAGACCCTAGTTCATCTCTTGTATCCGATCTTTGTCTCAAAACCTCATATTGGTACCCGTGGGTTGCTAGTAGTGTTGATTAGTCCTCGTAGTTGATGCTAGTTGGTTTATTCGGTGGAAGATTATATGTTTAGATCCTTTATGCATATTAATACCCCTCTGATTATGAACATGAATATGATTTGTGAGTAGTTACGTTTGTTCCTGAGGACATGGGAGAAGTCTTGCTATAAGTAGTCACGTGAATTTGGTATTCGTTCGATATTTTGATGAGATGTATATTGTCTTTCCTCCAGTGGTGTTATGTGAACGTTGACTACATGACACTTCACCATTGTTTGGGCCTAGGGGAAGGCATTGGGAAGTAATAAGTAGATGATGGGTTGCTAGAGTGATAGAATCTTAAACCCTAGTTTATGCATTGCTTCATAAGGGGCTGATTTGGATCCATATGTTTCATTCTATGGTTAGGTTTACCTTCATTCTTCTTTTGTAGTTGCGGATGCTTGCTAGGGGCGTTAATCATAAGTGGGATGCTTGTCCAAGGAAGGCCCGTACCCAAGCACCGGTCCACCCACATATCAAATTATCAAAGTAACGAATGTGAATCGTATGAGCATAATGAAAACTCGCTTGACGATAATTCCCATGTGTCCTCGTGAGCGCTTTCTTTTATATAAGAGTTTCGTCCAGGCTTGTCCTTTGCTACAAAAAGGATTGGGCCACCTTGCTGCAGCTTGTTTACTTTTGTTACTTGTTACTCATTACAAATTACCTTATCACAAAACTATTTGTTACCGATAATTTCAGTGCTTGCAGAGAATACCTTACTGAAAACCGCTTGTCATTTCCTTCTGCTCCTCATTGGGTTCGGCACTCTTACTTATCGAAAGGACTATGATAGATCCCCTATACTTGTGGGTCATCAGACTCCGGTAGTGATTTTCTTGTAGAGCTCTCCTTCATGAACCTTGTAGGCTTTCGAACGTCGAGTGATGCAATGAGCCTCGTTCTGGTCCTCAGGGAGCTCCCGCCTATTAAGGTAGGCTAGGAAGGGTTCGGTCCATGGGGAGATTACCGCCATGATTACATGGGCGGAAGGCGTTGGTTCTGTGCCCGAGCCACTGATGATGACCGAATCGTGTTCGGCATCCTGGGACGTGATAGGCGCCGGACTTGAATTTCCGCTCTCATCCTGCCATACCACAGATGGCTTAAAGAGGCTTTCCAAGAAGGTGTTAGGCAGGACGGGGTCGCGTTTAGTGCCCATTCGAGCAAGGATGCCTGCTGCTTGGTTACTGTCTCGGGCCACGTGATGAAACTCGAGCCACTTGAATCGAGCTGATATTTTGAGCACGACATTGAGGTAAGTTGCCATCTTTGGATCTTTTGCATCGAATTCTCCGTTTATTTGGGATATTGCAAGGTTTGAATCCCCTTGCACCTCGAGGCGTTGTACGCCCATAGAAACAGCCATCCGGAGACCATGCAGTAGTGCCTCATATTCAGCTACGTTATTGGATTCCGTGTGCATGATTTGCAATACGTAACAGACTGTGTCCCCTGTAGGGGATGTTAGGATGACACCAGCCCCCAATCCAGCTAACATTTTAGAGCCGTTGAAGTAGATCACCCAGTTGGAGTATGTACCGTATTGTTTGGGGAGTTTGGCATCTGTCCATTCGGCGACGAAGTCGGCCAACACCTGAGATTTAATAGCCTGGCATGGTTTGCATGCTATTTCGAATGGTAGGAGCTCGATGGCCCATTTTGCAATGCAACCGGTGGCGTCTCGATTATTTATGATATCATTGAGTGGTACCTCGGAGGCCACCGTGTGAAGGAAATATGCTCTAGAGGCAATAATAATGTTATTTATATTTCCTTATATCATGATAAATGTTTATTATTCATGCTAGAATTGTATTAATCGGAAACTTAGTACATGTGTGAATACATAGACAAACAGAATGTCACTAGTATGCCTCTACTTGACTAGCTCATTGAATCAATGATGGTTATGTTTCCTAACCATAGACATGAGTTGCCATTTGATTAACGGGATAACATCATTAGAGAATGATGTGATTGACTTAACCCATCCGTTAGCTTAGCAGAATGATCGTTTAGTTTGTTGCTATTGCTTTCTTCATGACTTATACATGTTCCTATGACTATGAGATTATGCAACTCCCGAGTACCAGAGGAGCACATTGTGTGCTACCAAATGTCACAACGTAACATGGTGATTATAAAGGTGCTCTACAGGTGTCTCCGATGGTGCTTGTTGAGTTGGCATAGATCGAGATTAGGATTTATCATTCCGATTGTCGGAGAGGTATCTCCGGGCCCTCTCGGTAATGCACATCACTATAAGCCTTGCAAGCATTGTGACCAATGAGTTAGTTACAGGATGATGCATTACGAAACGAGTAAAGAGACTTGCCGGTAACGAGATTGAACTAGGTATTGAGATACCGACGATCGAATCTCAGGCAAGTAACATGCCGGTGACAAAAGGAACAATGTATGTTATTATGCGGTTTGACCGATAAAGATCTTCGTAGAATATGTAGGAACCAATATGAGCATCTAGGTTCCGCTATTGGTTATTGACCGGAGACGAGTCTCGGTCATGTCTACATAGTTCTCGAACCCGTAGGGTCCGCACGCTTAACGTTCGGTGACGACCGGTATTATGAGTTTATGTGTTTTGATGTACCAAAGGTAGTTTCGGAGTCCCGGTGAGACCAGGGACATGACGAGGAGTCTCAAAATGGTCGAGACATAAAGATCGATATATTGGACGACTATATTCGGACATCAAAAAGGTTCCGAGTGATTCGGGTATTTTTTGGAGTACCTGAGAGTTATGGGAATTCGCCGGGGAGTATATGGGCCTTATTGGGATTTAGGGGAAAGAGAGAGGGGAGGCTGCACGACTCCCCCCAAGGCCTAGTCCGAATTGAACTAGGGGGAGGGGCGGCGCCCCCTCCTTACTTCTCTTCTCTTTTCCCTTTCCTTCCCTCCTACTCCTACTACATGGAAGGGGGGGGGGGGAATCCTACTCCCGGTGGGAGTAGGACTCCCCAGGGCGCGCCGTAGTAGAGGGCCGGCCCTCCCCCTCCTCCACTCCTTTATATACGGGGGAAGGGGCACCCCATAGACACACAAGTTGATCATTGATCTTTTAGCCGTGTGCGGTGCCCCCCTCCACCATAATCCACCTCGGTCATATCGTAGCGGTGCTTAGGCGAAGCCCTGCGTCGGTAGCGTCATCATCACCGTCATCACGCCGTCGTGCTGACGGAACTCTCCCTCAAAGCTCTACTGGATCGGAGTTCGTGGGACGTCACCGAGCTGAACGTGTGCTAAACTCGGAGGTGCTGTGTGTTCGGTACTTGGATCGGTTAGATCGTGAAGACGTACGACTACATCAACCGCGTTCTCATAACGCTTCCCCTTACGGTCTACGAGGGTACGTGAGCGATACTCTTCCCTCTCATTGCTATGCATCACCATGATCTTGCGTGTGCGTAGGAAATTTTGGAAATTACTATGTTCCCCAACAGTGGCATCCGAGCCAGGTTTATGCGTAGATGTCATATGCACGAGTAGAACACAAAGGAGTTGTGGGCGTGGGAATATACATATTGCTTGCCGTCACTAGTTGATTCTTGATTCAGCGGCATTGTTGGATGAAGCGGCCCAGACCGACATTACGTGTATGCTTACGCGAGACTGGTTCTACCGACGTGCTTCACACACAGGTGGCTAGTGGGTGTCTGTTTCTCCAGATTTAGTTGAATCGGATTCAATGAACAGGGTTCTGTCTGAAGATAAAAAAACAATCACTATACCGCGTTGTGGTTTTTGATGCGTAGGTAAGAACGGTTCTTGCTCAGCCCGTAGCAGCCACGTAAAACTTGCAAGAACAAAGTAGAGGATGTCTAACTTGTTTTTGTAGGGCATGTTGTGATGTGATATGGTCAAGACGTGATGAGATATAAATTGTTGTATGAGATGACCATGTTTTGTTAAAGTTATCGGCAACTGGCTAAAGCCTTATGGCTGTCTCTTTATTGCATAAGATGAAAGTGTCATGTAATTGCTTTACTTTATTGCTATGCGATAGCAATAGTTGCAAAAGCAATAGTTGGCGAGACGACCATGTGATGACACATTGATAGAGATCAAGATGATGGAGATCATAGTGTCATGCCAGTGACGATAGAGATCATGACGATACTTTGGAGATGGAGATCAAAGGCACAAGATGATCATGGCCATATCATGTCACATATTTTGATTGCATGTGATGTTTATCCTTTATGCATCTTATTTTGTTTAGTTCGGCGGTAGCATTATAAGATGATCTCTCACTAAATTCCAAGGTACAAGTGTTCTCCCTGAGTATGCACCGTTGCCAAAGTTCGTCGTGCCGAGACACCACGCGATGATCGGGTGTGATAAGCTCTACGTTCACATACAACGGGTGCAAGCCAGTTTTGCACACGTAGAAATACTTGGGTTAAACTTAACGAGCCTAGCATATGCAGATATGGCCTCGGAACACTGAGACAGAAAGGTTGAGCGTGAATCATATAGTAGATATGATCAACATAGTGATGTTCACCATTGAAAACTACTCTATTTCACGTGATGATCGGTCATGGTTTAGTTGATTTGGATCACGTGATCACTTAGATGATTAGAGGGATATCTATCTAAGTGGGAGTTCTTAAGTAATATGATTAACTGAACTTAAATTTATCATGAACTTGGTCCTGATAGTATTTTCATATCTATGTTGTAGATCAATAGCTCGCGCATTGCTTCCCCGTTTATTTTTTACTAGTAAAAATGCCCATGCGTTGCACCGGGCGAAATATTAAAAATAACTTGCTCCTCATGAATTATGAAACACGTTTTTTAATCCATTTTTTGCAAAAACGTCAAAAATATGGTTACATCAAATATTTCTTTTTGGACCATGAAATTTGGACATATACCCTAATAATGTTTGTCATGACCTATTTCATCTCCACACTTTCATTTCACCCGATGAGAGAGTAGTTGTGTATGAAATAGTCTTTCAATCAACTTTATTTTCTATTATTCAGAAAAATGAATATTTCTTTATTTTGAGGTGTTTTTTTAAATCAAGGATATTTTTTAGAATGGTATCATTTTTATGGTGACGAACATTTTTTGGAATATTATGTTTCATTTGTAAATTATTTTGCACTATTTTTTGGGCTTGGCCCATTGAAAGACTTGACCGACACGCACTTCCCATTCCCCATTCTTCTTCACCTCTGTTAGGACAACGTCGGTGCAGCCTCCCTCCCTTTTCCCCGTCATTTTCCGAGGACGAGGGCAGAAAGAATAGCGCTTCTACCGGCCGCACCGTCGTGTCCTCCGCCCGCGCCGCCATATCAATGGGAACTTGGGCGGCTCCCTCTTCCTCTGTTCCCTCCCACCCATCTGGAGTAAGAAAGCCGACCATGGTGAGCTTGCCATGGAATTTAAGCGGCTCCACTGTTCACATCATGTCAGGCAATGTCATTGTCAATTGGGGGAAATCCATATATGAGAACATCCGACATCTCATTTCCTCTTTCCCCACATACCACATAAACCAGAGCTTCAAACTTGGATTACCGCAAATATTTTCAAACTCAATAGACGGCATAGAGATGGTACCAAGAAAATATTATAGACAAAGGATTTTGACAATAGAGCAGTCAGGTGACCACCTTAGAAAGTGCCTGACTAATGACATTTTTTCCACAACTAAAACCACCAAATAGCACCATGTTCCTCCAAAAACTGAGGGGAGCATACATCACACACGCTGGAGCCATTTCAAATTAGATAAGACTGGGATTTAATGGCGTTGGAAGGAAATGAAAAATCAACATCTGCAAAAATGTTTGGTTATGTAAGAGAAGAAACCATGATAAATAAAAACATGTGTTTTATTGTGGAAATTGAAGTTCGGATAATTTATAGACAAACCTGTCCTATAAGAAGAGGTGTGTCCTCACCGAGCTTTGATGCACCAGGTCTTCGTGTATGCACATGCCATATCCGTAGCTCAATAACTTCAAAACATTAAGCTAGTAATTTAGTCCTCAAAAAAGTTATACCAAATAACTTCCTTACTTGAAGCATAGTTAATTACTTCTTGATGCCCTGAAATTTCAGCTCTAGAAATGTATTGAAGGGCGCCATGGTGGTTCATCAAATTATTCTCAAAGACAATCTGTTAGAGTCAGAAAAAATTAGAATGTGAACACAGGTTAATAATGAGAATCTGACTTGTTATTTTGAAATTCTAAAAGCTCACACTTCGAATATCTTAATCAAGTGGGTGCCCATGCAGCAAGGTGCACAAAATCAGCTCTTGTGGCCTTTGTTCTATCTTTGTATGACAAAAAATAATATTGAATGGTACCTTCAGAAAACCAGAAAATTATGCAATGTTGTACTATGTGGTCAAGAGTGATATCCATGCCTGGTGATTATTTTCTGGGCATTATGTCCCATAATGTATACTTGAGTGTGGTTTTCAGATGACAAACAATACAACCACAGTTTCATAATAGAGAGATGTGTCATAGTTCAGATGCATAAATTTTTCTTGGCACTAAAATTATTAGAGCTTGGGTAGAAAAAATAGTATCACACCAGTGCGAAAGATCTTGCTGACTAACTGTTGTAGGAATAAAAGAGATACATGTGCAAATTCATTCAACAAACAACAACTTCTATGTTTGCCTACTTCTCAACAAAATTTCATAGCCACGGCTAAAACTAAGACTAACAACCACACCAACCCACCAAATCTGTTGGGAGATTAGATAAGTTATGCAAGAAGAAAAACAATACCAGGATTTATTTTACCTGGTTGAAGACTTGAAGCATGCAAGAAAGGACCCGATGCATTTTCTTCAAGCAATTCATCAAACATTTGATGCATTCTCCGCACGCGCCTCCCGCCTCGCTGCCGCCGCCTGATGTAGCGCTCGAGCACAACACCGCCTTGCCGCCATGGCCGCCGCCCCCTGCAAGCCTGCGCTGCCGTGGTCTATGGATTCAATGCAGGCACCCCCTGCAACACGAAACCTTATCTCTGATTAGCCGAGTAAGGAAGGATTGTTTTGGGAAAAAACGAAACATTTTCCGAGATAACCACTTAAAAAGGGATTACCGGTTTAATTACCAGAAAACATAAGGAATGAACATATAGTATCATTAAATACCATGTGATTACATGTGATGGAGAGGATGCAACTTATCGCATCCATACTATCATTAAATGGAATGATATACAAGTATGCAATTAAGATGCAGAAAGTAGGATGCAACCTTCAAACCACCAAGAGAGGATCTTGTGTACCATTCTCTATTCTCTTAAAGATTAATGACCAGTGGATGCGATTAGATATGATGGATGAGTGAACATGCCACCCTCATGTCAGATAACTAACGTAATTACCTCTGGATGCGCACCGTGGTTTCACGGGCCAAAACCATTTCCACAGAAATTAGGCATTGGGTGCGGCGGATGATGATGCATCTGGTTTGGACTCGCCATCGGCGGCAACCTCTGAAAGTCCCCACCATGATGGTGCTTAAGCAAGGAGGACCCCCGCATTATCTCTGGTAGCAGAAGTACAATAGCAAACATCAGAAGCCAACATCAGCACGAAAAGGTGCTCCATGAAAAACTTGCTGTCACCGAAGAATCATATGAATCAAGCAACATACTACATGCTCTCAAGACCTATGAGACACACACACACACGCTAACACAGGAAAAGGCCAGCGCCTTGAGGCCAAAACAGAGTCAAGCAGAGCAAGTTTGCATCAACAAGAGAGAACCATAAGAAATCAGGCCACGACGAATCAGCAAGGACAAATTCTAATCTAGGCTAATAAGGGTAGATGGGGCGGCGGCGGCGAGGGAGCGAATCGAGGCTCTCACCGTGGCCCAACTGCTTCTAATCTAGGTCAAGAAAGAATATATGCACGTTCGAGACCATGCATCTCAACATCTCATAAAGCACCAATCATACATAGATCCAAATGGTACTAACACTCCATGTGTGTTAGTATATCAGATCTGGCAGTGCCCCATCATTCAGTTGCAATGAATCAAAAACTTGCCAATTCTCACAAGAAGAGTGAAAAAGGAGGAGGAACCAAATTTTTAGATTGTTCATGCATCCATGGCCTACATATATGAACTGAATCGAAGGCCTATATATAAGTTGAGCATCTTCTGACCACCCTACAGCCTGACCTGAATCTACTGGTCTATAGAGGTGGGCGAGCAGCAAGAAAGTAGAGCACGCGGCGGCCACCGTCACAGCCGTCGTCCTGCCGGGCTCGCCACTGCCGCCGCAAGGAACCCTGTGTCCTGAGGGAACCTCGTCCTCGTTGCCTCCGCCGGCTGCTGCTCCCACGGGAAGGGCCCGGTCGCCTGCAGCCGCTGCAGGCAGAAGGGGAACTGCGTGGGCGACGTCGTCGGTAGCGGCATCCCCGGGACAGGGCAGGGCGGCACACAGCGCGTGGCCGTGCACAGGCACACCGTGCCATTGCCGTCAGCCAGCACGGCCGGCCGACAGGAGCACCCACACGGTCGCGACCAGCAGGACCGCTGGCCGCGCAGACGGCATCCTTCCTCGATCGGTCTCTCATCGGCCGCTGCTTCTTCGTCGGAATCTTGTTTTTCTGCGCCGCTGATGTGGGTGGGTGAGGCCGCTCTAGCTCCCTGTTAAACGTCACCGCTCCGTTCCCATCCCGCACGGCCGCGCAGGACTCCCGCACCAGCGGCATCCCCAAGGGGCCTCCAAGCCGATGCGCGATCCGGCATGGGGGAGGGGCTGGCCCCAAGGAGCGAGGAGCCGATGAATCCACCGGTCAGGAGCTGGGCGGCGCCCTCCATCATCGCCGCCGTCTAGGGAGTGACACACTCCCGTTTGACGCTGTGTCGGGCGGACGGCGCGGGGCAGGAGACAGCGGGATGGAGGTCAAGATGGGATCGAGGAGGCAAGGTCGTGCGGGGCACTGTTTTTTTTCTTTTGTGTCCTTTGTACCGGTTTGGGGCTGACTTATGACGGGAGTGCGGGCTGAATTCCTAGAAACAGAGGGACCTTTATGTAAAAATACTCATGACGTACGACCAGAAGCAATATGCACTTTATTAGTAGGTAAAGAAATGTTCCTAGAGAAAAATAAATTGAAAGATGTTAGTAGCAATGATGCGGATTGGATCCATGATCTAAGGATTATCCTCATTGCTGCACAGAAGTATTATGTCCTTGATACACCGCTAGGTGATGGACCTATTGCAGGAGCAAATATAGACGTTATGAACGTTTGGCGAGCTCGATATGATGACTACTTGATAGTTTAGTGCACCATGCTTTACGGCTTAGAATCGGGGCTTCAAAGACGTTTTGAACGCCACAGAGCATATGATATGTTCCAAGAGTTGAAATTAGTATTTCAGAGTCATGCCCATGTCGAAAGGTATGAGACCTTTGACAAGCACTTTGCCTACAAGATGGAGGAGAATAGCTCAGCTAGTAAGCATGTGCTCAGAATGTCTGAGTACTACAATCACTTGAATCAAGTGGGAGTTAATCTTCCAGATAAGTTAGTGATTGACAGAGTTCTCTAGTCACTATCACCAAGTTACTGGAACTTCGTGATGAACTATAATATGCAAGGGATAACGGAAACGATTCCCACGCTCTTCGTGATGCTGAAATCGACGAAGGTAGAAATCAAGAAAAGCATCAAGTGTTGATGGTTGACAAGACCACTAGTTTCAAGAAAAGGGCAAAGGGAAGAAGGGGAACTTCAAGAAGAACGACAAGCAAGTTGCTGCTCAAGTAAAGAAGCCCAAGTCTAGACCTAAGCCTGAGACAAAGTGCTTCTACTGCAAAGGGACTGGTCACTGGAGGCAGAACTGCCACAAGTATTTGGGGGATAAGAAGGATGTCAAAGTGAACAAAGGCATATTTGATATACATGTTATTGATGTGTACTTTTCTAGTGTTTATAGCGACCCCTCAGTATTTGATACTAGTTCAGTTGCTGAGATTAGTAACTCGAAACGGGAGTTGCAGAATGAATAGAGACTAGTTAAGGGTGAAGTGACGATGTGTGTCGGAAGTGGTTCCAAGATTGATATGATCATCATTGCACACTCCCTATACTTTCGGGATTAGTATTGAACCTACATAAATGTTATTTGGTGTTTGCGTTAAGTATCAATATGATTTGATCATGTTTATTGCAATATGGTTATTCATTTAAAGTTAGAGAATAATTGTTGTTCTATTTACATGAATAAAACCTTCAATGGTCATACACCCAAGGTGAATGGTTTATTGAATCTCGATTGTAGTGATACACATATTCATAATATTGAAGCCAAAAGATGCAAAGTTAATAATGATAGTGCAACTTATTTGTGGTACTGCGTTTAGGTCATATTGGTGTAAAGCGCATGAAGAAAATCCATGCCGATGGGCTTTTGGAATCAATTGATTATGAATCAATTGATGCTTGCGAACCATGCCTCATGGGAAAGATGACTAAGACTCCGTTCTCCGGAACAATGGAGCGAGCAACAGACTTGTTGGAAATAATACATACTAGTGTATGCAGTCCAATGAGTGTTGAGGCTCGCGGCAGGTATCATTATTTTCTGACCTTCACAGATGATTTGAGTAAGATATGGGTATATCTTCTTGATGAAACATAAATCTCAAACATTTGAAAAGTTCAAATAATTTTAGAGTGAAGTGAAAAATCATCGTAACAAGAAAATAAATTTTCTACGATCTGATCGTGGAGGAGAATATTTGAGTTACGTGTTTGGTCTTCATTTGAAACAATGTGGAATAGTTTCGCAACTCACGCCACCTAGAACACCACAACATAATGGTGTGTCCGAACATCGTAAACATACTTTATTAGATAATGGTGCAATCTATGATGTCTCTTACCGATTTACCACTATCGTTTTGGGGTTATGCATTAGAGACAGCTGCATTCATGTTAAATAGGGCACCATCTAAATCCGCTGAGACGACGCCATATGAACTGTGGTTTGGCAAGAAACCGAAGTTGTTGTTTCTTAAAGTTTGGGGTTGCGATGCTTATGTGAAAAAGTTTCATCCTGATAAGCTCAAACCCAAATTGGATAAATGTGTCTTCATAGGATACCCAAAGGAGACAGTTGGGTACACCTTCTATCACAGATCTGAAGGCAAGACATTCGTTGCTAAGAATGGATCCTTCCTAGAGAAGGAGTTTCTCTCGAAAGAAGTGAGTGGGAGGAAAGTAGAACTTGATGAGGTAACTGTACCTGCTCCCTTATTGGAAAGTAGTTCATCACAGAAATCTGTTTCTGTGACTCCTACACCAATTAGTGAGGAAGCTAATGATGATGATCATGTAACTTCAGATCAAGTTACTACCGAACCTCGTAGGTCAACCAGAGTGAGATTCGCACCAGAGTGGTACGGTAATCCTGTTTTGGATGTCATGTTACTTGACCATGACGAACCTACGAACTATGAGGAAGCGATGATGAGCCCAGATTCCGCGAAATGGCTTGAGGCCATGAATTCTGAGATGGGATCCATGTATGAGAACAAAGTATGGACTTTGATTGACTTGCCCGATGATCGATGAGTCATTAAGAATAAATGGATCTTTGAGAGGAAGACGAATGCTAATAGTAGTGTTACTATCTACAAAGCTCGAATTGTCGCAAAATGTTTTGACAAGTTCAAGGTGTTGACTACGATGAGATTTTCTCACTCGTATCGATGCTTAAAAGTCTGTCCGAATCATGTTAGCAGTTGCCACATTTTATGAAATCTGGCAAATGAATGTCAAAACTACATTCCTTAATGGATTTCTTAAAGAAGAGGTGTATATGATGCAACTAGAAGGTTTTGTTGATCCTAAAGGTGCTAACAAAATGTGCAAGCTCCAGCGATCCATCTATGGACTGGTGCAAGCATCTCGGAGTTGGAATATACACTTTGATAGTTGATCAAAGCATATGGTTTTATACAGACTTGCGGTGAAGCCTGTATTTACAAGAAAGTGAGTGGGAGCACTACAACATTTCTGATAAGTATATGTGAATGACATATTGTTGATCGAAAATAATGTAGAATTTTTTGGAAAGCATAAATGAGTGTTTGAAAAGAGTTTTTCAAAGAAAGACCTTGATGAAGCTACTTACACATTGAGCATCAAGATCTATAGAGATAGATCAAGACGCTTGATAAGTTTTTTCATTGAGTACATACCTTGACAAAATTTTGAAGTAGTTCAAAATGGAACAGTCAAAGAAGGAGTTCTTGCCTGTGTTGCATGGTGTGAAGTTGAGTAAAGACTCAAAACCCGACCACAACAGAAAATAGAAAGAGAACAAAAAGTCATTCCCTATGCCTCAGTCATAGGTTCTATAAAGTATGCTATGCTGTTTACCAGTCCTATTGTATACCTTAGCATGATTCTGGCAAGGGAGTACAATAGTGATCTAGGAGTGGATCACTGGACAGCGGTCAGAATAATCCTTAGAGCACTAAGGAAATATTTCTCGGTTATGGAGGTGATAAAAAGAGTTCATCGTAAAGAGTTACGTCGATGCAAGCTTTTTACATCGATCTAGATGACTCTAAGTCCCGATCTGGGTACATATTGAAAGTGGGAGCAATTAGCTAGAATAGCTACGTGCAGAGCATTGTAGACATACAAATTTGCAAAATACATACGGATCTGAATGTTGCAGACCCGTAGACTAAACTTCTCTCACAAACAAAACATGATCACTCTTTGTGTGTTAATCACATAGCGATGTGAACTAGATTATTGACTCTAGTAAACCCTTTGGGTATTAGTCACATGGAGATGTAAACTAATCACATAAAGATGTGAACTAGATTATTGACTCTAGTGCAAGTGGGAGACTGAAGGAAATATGCCCTAGTGGCAATAATAATGTTATTTATATTTCCTTATATCATGATAAATGTTTATTATCCATGCTAGAATTGTATTAATCGGAAACTTAGTACATGTGTGAATACATAGACAAATATAATGTCACTAGTATGCCTCTACTTGACTAGCTCATTGAATCAATGATGGTTATGTTTGCTAACCATAGACATGAGTTGTCATTTGATTAACGGGATCACATCATTAGAGAATGATGTGATTGACTTGACCCATCCGTTAGCTTAGCACGATCATCGTCTAGTTTGTTGCTATTGCTTTCTTCATGACTTATACATGTTCCTATGACTATGAGATTATGCAACTCCCGAGTACCGGAGGAACACTTTGTGTGCTACCAAACATCACAACGTAATTGGGTGATTATAAAGGTGCTCTACAAGTGTCTTCGATGGTGCTTGCTGGGTTGGCATAGATCGAGATTAGTATTTGTCACTCCGATTGTCGGAGAGGTATCTCTGGGCCCTCTCGGTAATGCACATCACTATAAGCCTTGCAAGCATTGTGACTAATGAGTTAGTTACAAGATGATGCATTACGAAACGAGTAAAGATACTTGCCGGTAACGAGATTGAACTAGGTATTGAGATATCGACGATCGAATCTCAGGCAAGTAACATACCTGACAAAAGGAACAACGTATGCTGTTATGCGGTTTGACGAATAAAGATCTTTGTAGAATATGTAGGAACCAATATGAGCATCCAGGTTCCGCTATTGGTTATTAACCGGAGACGAGCCTTGGTCATGTCTACATAGTTCTCGAACTCGTAGGGTCCGCACGCTTAACTTTCGATGACGATCGGTATTATGAGTTTATGCATTTTGATGTACCCCGAAGGTAGTTCGGAGTCCCGGATGAGATCAGGGACATGACGAGGAGTCTTGAAATGGTCGAGACATAAAGATCGATATATTGGACGACTATATTCGGACATCGGAAAGGTTCCGAGTGATTCGGGTATTTTTCGGAGTACCGGAGAGTTACAGGAACTCGCGAGGGAGTATATGGGCCTTATTGGGCTTTAGGGGAAACTGAGAGGGGAGGCTGCCCCCCAAGGCCTAGTCCGAATTGGACTAGGGGGAGGGGCGGCGCCCCCTCCTTCCTTCTCTTCTCTTTTCCCTTTCCTACCCTCCTACTACTACATGGAAGGGGGGGGATCCTACTCCCGGTGGGAGTAGGACTCCCTAGGGCGCGCCATATTAGAGGGCCGCCCCCCTCCTCCACTCCTTTATATATGGGGGAAGGGGGCACCCCATAGACACACAAGTTGATCATTGAGCTTTTAGCCGTGTGCGGTGCCCCCCTCCACCACAATCCACCTCGGTCATATCGTAGCGGTGCTTAGGCGAAGCCCTGCGTCGGTAGCATCATCATCACTGTCATCACGCCATCATGCTGACGAAACTCTCCCTCGAAGCTCTGCTGGATCGGAGTTCGTGGGACGTCATCGAGCTGAACGTGTGCTGAACTTGGAGGTGCTATGCGTTCGCTACTTGGATCGGTCAGATCGTGAAGACGCACGACTACATCAACCGCGTTCTCATAACGCTTCCGCTTATGGTCTACGAGGGTACATGGACGATACTCTTCCCTATCGTTGCTATGCATCACCATGATCTTGCGTGTGCGTAGGAAATTTTTGAAATTACTACGTTCCCCAACACCGTGATCGAGCACTCTTGAAAGTAGTGTCGCAGCTTCCGAAATGCCACGAAAATCGCATATGCTATCTTTTGATACTGCGGGTACCGGGATTTACATGGTGTGATAACCGCCGATACGTAGTATACGGGTTTTTGGAGTGGGAATTTATGCCCTTCTTCCTTTCATTCAATGATGAGTACCACGCTCACCACCTGGTGAGTTGCAGATATGTATAGTAGCATGGGTTCGCCGATGTTAGGCGCGGCAAGGACTGGGTTGTTTGCTAGTAGAGATTTTATTTCTTCCAACCCAGCTGTTGCCGCGTCCGTCCACTCAAAGTGGTCGGTACGCCGAAGCAGGGGATATAGCGGCAACGCCTTCTCTCCTAATCTGGAGATAAAGCGGCTCAAGGCTGCCACGCACCCAGCTAGTTTTTGGACCCGCTTTAGGTCTGTTGGAATTGCCAAATGTGACAAGGCTCAAATTTTGGCCGGGTCTGCTTCGATTCCTCTTTTGGAAACGACGAACCCGAGCAGCTTTCAGGCCGGAACGCCGAAAACGCATTTTCCCGGATTGAGCCATATGTCATATGTTCGAAGGTTGTCGATTGTAAGACGTAAGTCGTCCACCAATGATTCAACATGTTTTGTTTTGATGACTACGTCATCTACGTATGCTTCCACCGTCTTGCCAATTTGTTTTCCCAAGCATGTTTGAATCATGTGTTGGTAGGTGACACCGACATTTTTGAGTCTGAAAGGCATAGTGTTGAAGCAGAAACGCCCGTATGGGGTAATAAATGTTGTTGCGGCTTGATCGGATTCCTTCATCCTAATTTGATGATATCCACAGTATGCATTGAGGAAACACAATGAATCATGTCCTGCGGTTCCATCGATGATCTGGTCAATGTGTGGCAGTGGTAAGGGTCCTTAGGGCAGGCTTTATTGAGGTCTTTGAAATCGACACAAAGGCGCCAGGATTTGTCCTTCTTTGGCACCACGACCAGGTTTGCTAGCCAATACGAGTGTTTTATCTCTCGAATAAACCCGGCTTCAAGTAGTTTGGCTAGCTCCTCCCCCATAGCTTGTCGCTTGGGTATGGAAAATCACCGCAACGTCTGCTTGACTGGCTTGAACCCCTTTATTATGTTGAGGCTGTGTTCGGCCAGTCTGCGTGGGATTCCTGGCATATCCGAAGGGTGCCAGGCAAAGATGTCCCAATTCTCGCGCAGGAATGTTATTAGAGCGGCATCGACCATCAGATCCAGCTGTGCTTCAATGACTGCTGTTTTGTTAGGATCCGTCGGGTGGACTTGGAATTTGACTATTTCGTCTGCTGGCTTGAAATAAGTGGATTTAGGCCTTTTATCGAGAATTACATCGTCTCTATCCACTTTGGAGCGCAGAGCGGTGAGCTCCTCGGCCGCGAGGGCCTTGGATAGTGCCTCAAGGGCCAGGGATGCGGTTTTGTTTTTGGCGTGGAGCGCTATGTCCGGATCACTAGTGATAGTGATGACTCCGTTGGGCCCGGGCATTTTGAGCTTCATGTACCCGTAATGAGGTATAGCTTGAAAGAGGGTGAATGCATCTCGCCCCAACAGGGCGTGATATCCGCTGTTGAAAGGTGCCACCTGGAAGATTAACTCTTCAAACCTGTAGTTCTCAGGCGTGCCGAATACTATGTTGAGTTTAGTTTTTCCCGAACATCGTGCTTCTCGACTGGGAATAATGCCTCAAAAGGTTGTACTACTCTGCTCGATGTGGCTCTTGTCCATTTGCATTTTGTCGAGCATGTCCTCATAAATGAGGTTTAATCCGCTGCCACCATCCATGAGCACTTTAGTCAACTGAAATCCGTCCACAATTGGGTTTAGAATAGAGCGGCTGGTGCTCGGACTGATCAGGCCCGTGGTTTCTTAGTAGAGTTGAAGATTATCGCCATGTCGTTCCAAGGATTGACTGCGGCTACTTGGTTGACTTCGGCAAGGTCGCGGAGCACCCTTTTGCGTCGATTGTTTGAAGAAAGGTTTTGAAGACCGTAAGCACAGTGAGATCGTTATCCTCCGGGGAGTACTTGTTTGGGGTATTGTTGGTGAGGATGGCTTCATCACTCTTAGCCACCTGCCGGAGTATCCAACATGCCCGAAGGCTATGTGTTGGTTCGTATGTTGGCGTCATGTGTATCTGACAAGGCTTGTCGAGCCATTCATCAAGGACAGTTTTATGTCCCATTAAGGGCTTGATTTTCTTGTCTGTGGAGTGATGATCAGGTGCCCCGTGAGGGTGCATCCTTTTTGCCCGACCGGTGGGTGGCTTAAAGGCCGGTGGTTCCCACCGAGCTGTCTGGGCTTTCTAGGCGCTTTCTATTGCATAGTACTTCTGTACTATGTGTGCCAAATCTGCAAAGTGCAGTATGCGGCGTCGGTTGAGGGCATTGAGGATCCCTTCGTCCGTACAGTTGTGGCAAAAGACTGATACTGCACCGTCATCGCAACAATCTTTAATCTTGTTTTTAACAAGTAGGAATCTAGCCCAAAAGTGATGGGCCGTTTCCCGAGGTTACTGCCGTACATACATTAAGTCGCATATGTCCGGGGGACCGGAATTTCTTGGAGAGTATTGCTTGTGGTAGATCGGTGGGTTTAAATCCGAGCCGTGACCCACTGTGGAATCCTGAATTTGAAAGATTTCTGAGGTTACCGGCCCAGGATCCGGAGTGTCCTGGGAATTTTTAGGCTCAACGCCAGGTTCTATGTTCGGAGGATGAAACATCACTTCCCGAAGATGGGTATCCGGCTCGCAGGGCTTGGAGATCCAAACATAGTTTGTTCTTAGCATAGGAGGAGATGTATCCTCAACTTGCTCCTCCACAACTCTCACCAGGTGGGTGACAGGTGGGGACCTGATTTCCCTCTAATCGGGTTTAAGCCCAATCAGATCATAGTTTGTTGCAACCCCCAGGGTGGCGATGCGATCTAGCAGTTCATTCAAAGACGAGATATCTGCCGGATCCATCCTATCGACGTTTTCGTGGTCGATGCGGATATCATTTTTGGCGATCTGAGAGGCCGCCTTGGGCTTAATGGTCGGGCGGGCGCCCATAGTGAAACTGCCGAGCTGGAGGATCTACCCAGGAGCCAGGGCCCTTCCAGAGGTGATTTTGTCATTGACGACAAGGCGAGCCATCGATCCTTCTAGCGATAACACAGAGGAACAATCAAATAAAGCACCAATTTCGGTGTCAAAACCGGCTGATCTCGGGTAGGGGGTCCCGAACTGTGCGTCTGAGTATCAAAGGTAACAAGAGGCAGGGGACACGATGTTTACCCAGGTTCGGGCCCTCTTAATGGAGGTAATACCCTACTTCCTACTTGATTGACTTTGATGAGTATAGGGGTTACAAGAGTTGATCTACCTCAAGATCATAATGGCTAAACCCTAGATGTCTAGCCTGTATGATTATGATTGCCTCTACGGACTAAACCCTCCGGTTTATATGGACACCGAAGGGGCCTATTGTTGTACAGAGTCGGTTTACAGAGAAAGGAATCTTCACATCGAACGTCAAGCTTGCCATCCACACAAAGGAGAGTCCCATCCGGACACGGGAAAGGCCTTCTATCTCGTATCTTCCCGGCCCATTAGTCCAGCCCATGTCGCGTAGCCCGACCATTCGAGGACCCCTTAATCCAGGACTCACTCGCCCTCCCCTCCTCATGAGAGTGATGAAAGCGGGGCGCCACCCCCTCCTGCCTCCCCCCGCACGCCCAAGAAGGAAGGGGACGCAGCTAGGACAGGGGCCAAGGGTGGCCGCCAGCCCCCTTGGGGTTGTCCTAGACTGCCTCCCCACCCCCCGACCTATATATATGTGTGGAGGGAGAGGGGCAACACACACCACGATCCCCAAGCCGTGCGTGACACTCCTCTCCCTCTAGTTCATCCTTGCTCATATTTTCTTAGTGCTCGACGAAGCCCTGCGGAGATAGTTGCATCACCACCGGCACCACTCTGTCATGCTGCCGGAACTCATCTACTACTTTGCTCGTCTTGCTGGATCAAGAAGGCAATGACGTCATCGAGCTGAACGTGTGTTGAACGCGGAGGTGCCGTGCGTTCGGTACTTGATTGGGCGGATCATGGAGCTGTACGACTACATCAACCACGTTGATAAACGCTTTCGCTTAATGGTCTACGAGGGTACATAGACACACTGATCCCTCTCATAGCTATGCATCTCCATGGATAGATCTTGCGTGTGCGTAGAATTTTTTCTTCCATGCAACATTCCCCAACAAGTTTGTGCGCCTAGTGCAACGCATATAACCAAACAGCAGGTCAATACTGCTTACCTCATGCAGCCAACCTAGATGCGGGAAACCAAACTATGTGTAGACGATGGTTTTTGACCTGTTTTACCTTGGCCAGGCCCATTTGAGACACACATGCAAAGAGGCAAAAAACATCCATATTTTTCAGTAAAGGGTGTCCTCAAACTCTTTGGGACAGTGTGAAGAATCATCTTCAAGTTCATAATGAGTCCATGAGTGATAGTGAGTTGGGAATGTGTATTGATGTTGGACATTCAAAAAATGGCACTTTCAAATACCTGCGTGATAGGGTCGGTGAGAAAGTCCGTCGATGGGTTGAAAAACTTCTTTTAGCAACATGCAAGGAAGTCTTGATCAAATCAGTAGCACGGGCAATTCCAGTGTACGGGCAATTCCAGTGTAGCCCAAAGAAATGTTTGGAAAATAGACATATTTCACAATTCTTGCACTTAAAGAGCCTTCATGATTCAAAATTCTCCATGCCTCCCTAGACAAAAGTGCCAAGTTGAAAATTTCCAAATCCCGAAAGCCCATACCGCCCATATACTTTGGCCTGGTCACAACATCCCATGCCACCCATCTAGGTCTCCTTCTTCCTCTTTTGCTTCCCCACCACAATTGACGGATCATCAAGGTGACATACTCACATAAACCTCTGGGTAGCCTGAAACAAGATATGGACTACACTAGAATTTCCCGTGCTACTGATTTGATCAAGACTTCCTTGCCTGTTGCTGAAAGAAGTTTTTCAACCCATCCATGGACTTTCTCACCGACCCTATCGCGCAGGTATTTGAAAGTGCCATTTTTTGAATGTCCAACATCAATACACATTCCCAGCTCACTATCACTCATGGACTCATTATGAACTTGAAGATGATTCTTCACACTGTCCCAAAGAGTTTGAGGACACCCTTTACTGAAAAATATGGATGTTTTTTGCCTCTTTGCATGTGTGTCTCAAATGGGCCTGGCCGAGGTAAAATAGGTCAAAAACCATCATCTACACATAGTTCGGTTGCCCGCATCTAGGTTGGCTGCATGAGGTAAGCAGTATTGACCTGCTGTTTGGTTACATGCGTTGCACTAGGCACACAAACTTGTTGGGGAATGTTGCATGGAAGAAAAAAGTCTACGCACATGCAAGATCTGTCCATGGAGATGCATAGCTATGAGAGGGAAGAGTGTGTCTACATACCCTCGTAGACAATTAAGCGGAAGCATTTATCAACGCGGTTGATGTAGTCGTACAGCTCCACGATCCGCCCGATCAAGTACCGAACGTACGTCACCTCCGTGTTCAGCACATGTGCTATGAGGTCCGAAGATGGGTATCCGGCTCGCAGGGCTCGAAGATCCAAACATAGTTTGTTCTTAGCATAGGAGGAGATGTATCCTCAACTTGCTCCTCCACAACTGTCACCAGGTGGGTGACAGGTGGGGACCTGATTTCCCTCTGATCGGGTTTAAGCCCAATCAGATCATAGTCTGTGAAGGAAATATGCCCTACAGGCAATAATAAAGTTATTATTTATTTCCTTATATCATGATAAATGTTTATTATTCATGCTAGAATTGTATTAACCGGAAACATAATACATGTGTGAATACATAGACAAACAGAGTGTCACTAGTATGCCTCTACTTAACTAGCTCGATGATCAAAGATGGTTAAGTTTCCTAACCATTGACATGGGTTGTCATTTCATCAACAGGATCACATCATTAGGAGAATGATGTGATTGACTTGACCCATTCTGTTAGCTTAGCAGTTGATCGTTTAGTTTGTTGCTATTGCTTTCTTCATGACTTATACATGTTCCTATGACTATGAGATTATGCAACTCCCGTTTACCGGAGGAACACTTTGTGTGCTACCAAACGTCACAACGTAACTGGGTGATTATAAAGGTGCTCTACAGGTGTCTCCAAAGGTACTTGTTGGGTTGGCATATTTTGAGATTAGGATTTGTCACTCCGATTGTCGGAGAGGTATCTCTGGGCCCTCTCGGTAATGCACATCACTTAAGCCTTGCAAGCATTGCAACTAATGAGTTAGTTGCAGGATGATGTATTATGGAACGAGTAAAGAGACTTGCCGGTAACGAGATTGAACTAGGTATTGAGATACCGACGATCGAATCTCGGGCAAGTAACATACCGATGACAAAGGGAACAATGTATGTTGTTATGCGGTTTGACCGATAAAGATCTTCATAGAATATGTAGGAGCCAATATGAGCATCTAGGTTCCGCTATTGGTTATTGACCGGAGACGTGTCTCGGTCATGTCTACATAGTTCTTGAACCCGTAGGGTCCGCACGCTTAATGTTACGATGACAGTTATATTATGAATTTATATGTTTTAATGTACCGAAGGTTTTTCGGAGTCCCGGATGTGATCAAGGAAATGACGAGGAGTCTCGAAATGGTCGAGACATAAAGATTGATATATTGGAAGCCTATATTTGGATGTCGGAAGTGTTCCGGGTGAAATCGGGATTTTACCGGAGTACCGGGAGGTTACCGGAACCCCCTGGGGGTTTAATGGTCCTACATGGGCCTTAGTGGAAATGGAGGGCAGCAAGGGAAGTGTGGGGCGCGCCCCCCAAGGCCCAAACCGAATTGGTTTAGGGCAAGGGGGCCAGCCCCTCTTTCCTTCTTCCCCTCTTTATTTCCTTCTCCCTAATCCTATTCCAACTAGGAAAGCGGGGAGTCCTACTCCCGGTGGGAGTAGGACTCCTCCTGGCGCGCCCTCTCCCTGTCCGGCCGCACCCCGCTTGCTCCTTTATATACGGGGGCAGGGGGCACCCCATAGACACAACAGTTGATCTCTTGATCTCTTAGCCGTGTGCGGTGCCCCCCTCCACCATAGTCCACCTCGATAATACTGTAGCGGTGCTTAGGCGAAGCCCTACATCGGTAGAACATCAACATCGTTACCACGCCGCCGTGCTGACGAAACTCTCCGTCAACACTCGACTGGATTGGAGTTCGAGGGACGTCATCGGGCTGAATGTGTGCTGAACTCGGAGGTGTCGTACGTTCAGTAATTGATCGGTCGGATCGTGAAGACCTACGACTACATCAACCGCGTTGTGCTAACGCTTCCGCTTTCGGTCTACGAGGGTACATAGACAACACTCTCCCCTCTCGTTGCTATGCATCACCATGATCTTGCGTGTGCGTAGGATTTTTTGGAAATTACTATGTTCCCCAAAAGTGGCATCCGAACCTGGTTTTATGCGTAGATGTCATATGCACGAGTAGAACACAAGTGAGTTGTGGGTGATATAAGTCATACTGCTTACCAGCATGTCATACTTTGGTTCGGCGGTATTGTTGGATGAAGTGGCCCGGACCGACATTATGCGTACGCTTACGTGAGACTGGTTCTACCGACGTGCTTTGCACACAGGTGGCTGGCGGGTGTCAGTTTCTCCAACTTTAGTTGAACCAAGTGTGGCTATGCCCGGTCCTTGCGAAGGTTAAAACAACACCAACTTGACAAACTGCCGTTGTGGTTTTGATGCGTAGGTAAGAACGGTTCTTGCTAAGCCCGTAGCAGCCACGTAAAACTTGCAACAACAAAGTAGAGGACGTCTAACTTGTTTTTGCAGGGCATATTGTGATGTGATATGGTCAAGACATGATGCTAAATTTTATTGTATGAGATGATCATGTTTTGTAACCGAGTTATCGGCAACTGGCAGGAGCCATATGGTTGTCGTTTTATTGTATGCAATGCAATCGCCCTGTAATGCTTTACTTTATCACTAAGCGGTAGCGATAGTCGTGGAAGCATAAGATTGGCGAGAAGACAACGATGCTACGATGGAGATCAAGGTGTCGCGCCGGTCACGATGGTGATCATGACGGTGCTTCGAAGATGGAGATCACAAGCACAAGATGATGATGGCCATATCATATCACTTATATTGATTACATATGATGTTTATCTTTTATGCATCTTATCTTGCTCTGATTGACGGTAGCATTATAAGATGACCTCTCACTAAATTATCAAGGTACAAGTGTTCTCCCTGAGTATGCACGGTTGCGAAAGTTCTTCGTGCTGAGACACCACGTGATGATCGGGTGTGATAGGCTCTATGTTCAAATACAACGGGTGCAAAACAGTTGCACACGCGGAATACTCAGGTTAGACTTGATGAGCCTAGCATATAACAGATATGGCCTCGGAACATGGAGACCGAAAGGTCAAGCGTGAATCATATAGTAGATATGATCAACATAGTGATGTTCACCATTGAAACTACTCCATCTCACGTGATGATCGGACATGGTTTAGTTGATTTGGATCACGTGATCACTTAGAGGATTAGAGGGATGTCAATCTAAGTGGGAGTTCTTAAGTAATATGATTAATTGAACTTAAATTTATCATGAACTTAGTACCTGATATTATCTTGCTTGTCTATGTTGATTGTAGATAGATGGCCCGTGCTGTTGTTCCGTTGAATTTTAATGCGTTCCTTGAGAAAGCAAAGTTGAAAGATGATGGTAGCAATTACATGGACTGGGTCCGTAACTTGAGGATTATCCTCATTGCTGCACAGAAGAATTACATCCTGGAAGCACCGCTAAGTGCCAAGCCTGCTGCAGGAGCAACACCAGATGTTATGAACATCTAGCAGAGCAAAGCTGATGACTACTCGATAGTTCAGTGTGCCATGCTTTACGGCTTAGAACCGGGTCTTCAACGATGTTTTGAACGTCATGGAGCATATGAGATGTTCCAGGAGTTGAAGTTAATACTTCAAGAAAATGCCCAGATTGAGAGATATGAAGTCTCCAATAAGTTCTATAGCTGCAAGATGGAGGAGAATAGTTCTGTCTGTGAACATATATTCAAAATGTCTGGGTATCATAATCACTTGACTCAACTGGGAGTTAATCTTCTTGTTGATAGTGTCATTGACAGAGTTCTTCAATCACTGCCACCAAACTATAAAAGCTTCGTGATGAACTATAACATGCAAGGGATGAATAAGACTATTCCATAGCTCTTCGCGATGCTAAAGGCCGCGGAGGTAGAAATCAAGAAGGAGCATCAAGTGTTGATGGTCAATAAGACCACCAGTTTCAAGAAAAGGGCCAAAGGGAAGAAGAAGGGGAACTTCAAGAAGAACAGCAAACAAGTTGCTGCTCCGGAGAAGAAACCCAAGTCTGGACCTAAGCCTGAGATTGAGTGCTTCTACTACAAGCAGACTGGTCACTGGAAGCGGAACTGCCCCAAGTATTTGGCGGATAAGAAGGATGGCAAAGTGAACAAAGGTATATGTGATATACATGTTATTGATGTGTACCTTACTAATGCTCGCAGTAGCACCTGGGTATTTGATACTGGTTCTGTTGCTAACATTTGCAACTCGAAACAGGGGCTATGGATTAAGCGAAGATTGGCTAAGGACGCGGTGACAATGCGTGTGGGAAATGGTTCCAAAGTCGATGTGATTGTGGTCGGCAGGCTACCTCTACATCTACCTTCGGGATTAGTATTAGACCTAAATAATTGTTATTTGGTGCCAGCGTTGAGCATGAACATTATATCTGGATCTTGTTTGATGTGAGACGGTTATTCATTTAAATCAGAGATAATGGTTGTTCTATTTATATGAGTAATATCTTTTATGGTCATGCACCCTTGAAGAGTGGTCTATTTTTGCTAAATCTCGATAGTAGTGATACACATATTCATAATATTGAAGCCAAAAGATGCAGAGTTGATAATGATAGTGCAACTTATTTGTGGCACTGCCGTTTAGGTCATATCGGAGTAAAGCGCATGAAGAAACTCCATACTGATGGACTTTTGGAACCACTTGATTATGAATCACTTGGTACTTGCGAACCATGCCTCATGGGCAAGATGACTAAAACGCCGTTCTCCGGAACTACGGAGAGAGCAACAGATTTGTTGGAGATCATCCATACAGATGTATGTGGTCCGATGAATGTTGAGGCTCGTGGTGGATATCGTTATTTTCTCACCTTCACAGATGATTTAAGCAGATATGGGTATATCTACTTAATGAAACATAAGTCTGAAACATTTGAAAGGTTCAAAGAATTTCAGAGTGAAGTTGAAAATCATCGTAACAAGAAAATAAAGTTTCTACGATCAGATTGTGGAGGAGAATATTTGAGTTATGAGTTTGGTCTTCATTTGAAACAATGCGGAATAGTTTCGCAACTCACGCCACCCGGAACACCACAACGTAATGGTGTGTCCGTACGTCGTAATCGTACTTTACTAGATATGGTGTGATCTATGATGTCTCTTACTGATTTACCGCTATCATTTTGGGGTTATGCTTTAGAGACGGTCGCATTCACGTTAAATAGGGCACCATCGAAATCCGTTGAGACAACTCCTTATGAATTGTGGTTTGGCAAGAAACCAAAGTTGTCGTTTCTTAAAGTTTGGGGGTGCGATGCTTATGTGAAAAAACTTCACCCTGATAAGCTCAAACCCAAATCGGATAAATGTGTCTTCATAGGATACCCAAAGGAGACTATTGGGTACACCTTCTATCACAGATCCAAAGGCAAGACTTTTGTTGCTAAATTCGGAACATTTCTAGAGAAGAAGTTTCTCTCGAAAGAAGTGAGTGGGAGGAAAGTAGAACTTGATGAGGTAACCATACCTGCTCCCTTATTGGAAAGTAGTTCATCGCAGAAAACGGTTTCTACGACATCTACACCAATTAGTGAGGAAGTTAATGATGATGATCTTGAAACTTCAGATCGAGTTGTTACTGAACCTCGTAGATCAACCAGAGTAAGATCCGCACCAGATTGGTATGGAAATCCTGTTCTGGAAGTCATGCTACTAGATCATGATGAACCTACGAACTATGAAGAAGCGATGGTGAGCCCAGATTCTGCAAAATGGCTTGATGCCATGAAATCTGAGATGGGATCCATGTATGAGAACAAAGTATGGACTTTGGTTGACTTTCCCGATGATCGGCAAGCAATTGAGAATAAATGGATTTTCAAGAAGAAGACTGACGCTGACGGTAATGTTACTGTCCAGAAAGCTCGACTTTTTGCGAAAGGTTTTCGACAAGTTCAAGGGATTGACTACGATGAGACTTTCTCACCCGTAGTGATGCTTAAGTCTGTCCGAATCATGTTAGCAATTGCTGCATTTTATGATTATGAAATTTGGCAAATGGATGTCAAAACTGCATTCCTGAATAGATTTCTGGAAGAAGAGTTGTATATGATACAACCGGAAGGTTTTGTCGATCCAAAGGGAGCTACCAAAGTGTGCAAGCTCCAGCGATCCATTTATGGACTGGTGCAGGCCTCTTGGAGTTGGAATAAACGCTTTGATAGTGTGATCAAAGCATTTGGTTTTATACAGACTTTTGGAGAAGCCTGTATTTACAAGAAAGCGAGTGGGAGCTTTGTAGCATTTCTGATATTATATGTGGATGACATATTGCTGATTGGAAATGATATAGAATTTCTGGATAGCATAAAGGGATACTTGAATAAGAGTTTTTCAATGAAAGACCTTGGTGAAGCTGCTTACATATTGGGCATCAAGATCTATAGAGATAGATCAAGATGCTTAATTGGACTTTCACAAAGCACATACCTTGACAAAGTTTTCAAGAAGTTCAAAGCAAAGAAAGGGTTCTTGCCTGTGTTACAAGGTGTGAAGTTGAGTAAGACTCAATGCCCGACCACTGCAAAAGATAGAAAGAAAATGAAATATGTTCCCTATGCTTCAGCCATAGGCTCTATCATGTATGCAATGCTGTGTACAAGACCTGATGTGTGCCTTGCTATAAGTCTAGCAGGGAGGTACCAAAGTAATGCACGAGTGGATCACTGGACAGCGGTCAAGAACATCATGAAATACTTGAAAAGGACTAAGGATATGTTTCTCGTTTATGGAGGCTCATCGTAAACGGTTACGTTGATGCAAGCTTTGACACTGATCCGGACGATTCTAAATCACAAACTGGATACGTGTTTACATTGAACGATGGAGCTGTCAGTTGGTGCAGTTCTAAACAAAGCGTTGTGGCGGGATCTACATGTGAAGCGGAGTACATAGCTGCTTCAGAAGCAGCAAATGAAGGAGTCTGGATGAAGGAGTTCATATCCGATCTAGGTGTCATACCTAGTGCATCGGGTCCAATGAAAATCTTTTGTGACAATACTGGAGCTATTGCCTTGGCGAAGGAATCCAGATTTCGCAAGAGAACCAAGCACATCAAGAGGTGCTTCAATCCATCCGGGATTTAGTCCAGGTGGGAGACATAGAAATTTGCAAGATACATACGGATCTAAATGTTGCAGACCCGTTGACTAAGCCTCTTCCGCGAGCAAAACATGATCGACACCAAGGCTCCATGGGTGTTAGAATCATTACTGTGTAATCTAGATTATTGACTCTAGTGCAAGTGGGAGACTGAAGGAAATATGCCCTAGAGGCAATAATAAAGTTATTATTTATTTCCTTATATCATGATAAATGTTTATTATTCATGCTAGAATTGTATTAACCGGAAACATAATACATGTGTGAATACATAGACAATTAGAGTGTCACTAGTATGCCTCTACTTGACTAGCTCGTTGATCAAAGATGGTTAAGTTTCCTAACCATTGACATGGGTTGTCATTTGATTAACAGGATCACATCATTAGGAGAATGATGTGATTGACTTGACCAATTCCGTTAGCTTAGCAGTTGATCGTTTAGTTTGTTGCTATTGCTTTCTTCATGACTTATACATGTTCCTATGACTATGAGATTATGCAACTCCCGTTTATCGGAGGAACACTTTGTGTGCTATCAAACGTCACAACGTAACTGGGTGATTATAAAGGTGCTCTACAGGTGTCTCCAAAGGTACTTGTTGGGTTGGCATATTTCGAGATTAGGATTTCTCACTCCGATTGTCGGAGACGTATCTCTGGGCCCTCTCGGTAATGCACATCACTTAAGCATTGCAAGCATTGCAACTAATGAGTTAGTTGCGGGATGATGTATTGCGGAACGAGTAAAGAGACTTGCCGGTAACGAGATTGAACTAGGTATTGAGATACCAATGATCGTATCTCGGGCAAGTAACATACCGATGACAAAGGGAACAACGTATGTTGTTATGCGGTTTGACCGATAAAGATCTTCGTAGAATATGTAGGAGCCAATATGAGCATCCAGGTTCCGCTATTGGTTATTGACCGGAGACGTGTCTGGGTCATGTCTACATAGTTCTCGAACCCGTAGGGTCCGCATGCTTAACGTTACGATGACAGTTATATTATGAGTTTATATGTTTTGATGTACCGAAGGTTGTTCGGAGTCCCGGATGTGATCAAGGACATGACGAGGAGTCTCGAAATGGTCGAGACATAAAGATCCATATATTGGAAGCCCATATTTGGATGTCGAAAGTGTTCCAGGTGAAATCGGGATTTTACCGGAGTACCGGGAGGTTACCGGAACCCCCCCGGGGCTTAATGGGCCTACATGGGCCTTAGTGGAAATAGATGGTAGCAAGGGAAGTGTGGGGCGCCCCCCCCCCAAGGCCCAAACCGAATTGGTTTAGGGGAAGGGGGGCCGGCCCCTCTTTCCTTCTTCCCCTCTTTCTTTCCTTCTCCTGAATCATATTCCAACTAGGAAAGGGGGGAGTCCTACTCCCGGTGGGAGTAGGACTCCTCCTGGCGCGCCCTCTCCCTGGCCGGCCGCACCCCCCTTGCTCCTTTATATACAAGGGCAGGGGGCACCCCATAGACACAACAGTTGATCTCTTGATCTCTTAGCCGTGTGCGGTGCCCCCCTCCACCATAGTCCACCTCGATAATACTGTAGCGGTGCTTAGGCGAAGCCCTGCGTCGGTAGAACATCAACATCGTTACCACGCCGTCGTGCTGACGAAACTCTCCCTCAACACTCGGCTGGATTAGAGTTTGAGGGACGTCATTGGGTTGAACGTGTGCTGAACTCAGAGGTGTCGTACGTTCGGTACTTGATCGGTCGGATCATGAAGACGTACAACTACATCAACTGCGTTGTGCTAACGCTTGCGCTTTCTGTCTACGAGGGTACGTAGACAACACTCTCCCCTCTCGTTGCTATGCATCACCATGATCTTGCATGTGCGTAGGAATTTTTTGGAAATTACTACGTTCCCCAACAGTCTGTTGCAACCACCAGGGCGGCGATGCGATCTACAGTTCATTCAAAGATGAGATATCTGCCGGAATCATCCTATCGACGTTTTTGGGGTCGATGCGGATATCATTTTTGGCGATCTGAGAGGCCGCCTTGGGCTTAATGGCCGGGCGGGTGCCCATAGTGAAACTGCCGAGCTGGAGGATCTGCCCAGGAGCCAGGGCCCTTCCAGAGGTGATTTTGTCACTGATGACAAGGCGAGCCATCGATCCTTCTATCGATAACACAGAGGAACTATCAATGAAAGCACCAATGTCGGTGTCAAAACCAGCTGATCTCGGGTAGGGGGTCCCGAACTATGCGTCTGAGTATTAAAGGTAACAGGAGGCAGGGGACACGATGTTTACCCATGTTCGGGCCCTCTTGATGGATGTAATACCCTACTTCCTGCTTGATTGACTTTGATGAGTATAGGGGTTACAAGAGTTGATCTACCTCAAGATCATAATGGCTAAATCCTAGATGTCTAGCCTGTATGAGTATGATTGCCTCTACGGACTAAACCCTCCAGTTTATATAGACACCAGAGGGGCCTGTTGTACAGAGTCGGTTTACAGAGAAAGGAATCTTCACATCGAACGTCAACCTTGCCATCCACGCAAAGGAGAGTCCCATCCGGAGACGGGAAAGGCCTTCTATCTCGTATCTTCCCGGCCCATTAGCCCGGCCCATGTCGCGTAGCCCGACCATCCGAGGACCCCTTAATCTAGGACTCACTCGCCCTCCCCTCCTCATGAGAGAGAGGAAAGGGGGCGCACCTCCTCCTGCCTTCCCCCGTGCGCCCAAGAAGGAAGGGGGGACGCAGCTAGGGCAGGGGCCAAGGGTGGCCGCCAGCCCCCTTGGGGTTGCCCTAGACTGCCTCCCCACCCCGACATATATATATATATATATATATATATATATATATATATATATATATATGTGTGTGTGTGTGTGTGTGTGTGGAGGGAGAGGGGAAACACACACCACAATCCCCAAGCCGTGCGTGACACTCCTCTCGCTCTAGTTCATCCTTGGTCATATTTTCGTAGTGCTCGACGAAGCCCTGCGGTGATAGTTGCATCACCACCGTCACCATGCCGTCATGCTGCCAGAACTCATCGACTACTTTGCCTGTCTTGCTGGATCAAGAAGGCGATGACGTCATCGAGCTGAATGTGTGCTGAATGTGGAGGTGTCGTATGTTCGGTACTTGATCGGGCGGATCGTGGAGCTGTACGACTACATCAACCACGTTGATAAACGCTTCCGCTTAATAGTCTACGAGGGTACGTAGACACACTCTTCCCTCTCATAGCTATGCATCTCCATGGATAGATCTTGCATGTGCGTAGAATTTTTTCTTTCATGCAACATTCCCCAACAAGTTTGTGCGCCTAGTGCAACACATGTAACCAAACAGCAGGTCAATACTGCTTACCTCATGCAACCAACCTAGATGCAGGCAACCGAACTATGTGTAGATGATGGTTTTTGACCTATTTTACCTCGGCCAGGCCCATTTGAGACACACATGCAAAGAGGCAAAAAACATCCTTATTTTTCAGTGAAGGGTGTCCTCAAACTCTTTGGGACAGTGTGAAGAATCATCTTCAAGTTCATAATGAGTCCATGAGTGATAGTGAGCTGGGAATGTGTATTGATGTTGGACATTCAAAAAATGGCACTTTCAAATACCTGCGCGATAGGGTCGGTGAGAAAGTCCATGGATGGGTTGAAAAACTTCTTTCAGCAACAGGCAAGGAAGTCTTGATCAAATCAGTAGCACGGGAAATTCTAGTGTAGTCCATATCTTGTTTCAGGCTACCCAGAGGTTTATGTGAGTATGTCACCTTGATGATCCGTCAATTGTGGTGGGGAAGCAAAAGAGGAAGAAGGAGACCTAGATGGGTGGCATGGGATGTTGTGACCAGGCCAAAGTATATGGGCGGTATGGGCTTTCGGGATTTGGAAATTTTCAACTTGGCACTTTTGTCTAGGCAGGCATGGAGAATTTTTAATCATAAAGGCTCTTTAAGTGCAAGAATTGTGAAATATGTCTATTTTCCAAACATCTCTTTGGGATACACTGGAATTGCCCGTACACTGGAATTGCCCGTGCTACTGATTTGATCAAGACTTCCTTGCCTGTTGCTGAAAGAAGTTTTTCAACCCATCGATGGACTTTCTCACCGACCCTATCACGCAAGTATTTGAAAGTGCCATTTTTTGAATATCCAACATCAATACACATTCCCAACTCACTATCACCCATGGACACATTATGAACTTGAAGATGATTCTTCACACTGTCGCAAAGTGTTTGAGGACACCCTTTACTGAAAAATATGGATGTTTTTTTGCCTCTTTGCATGTGTGTCGCAAAAGAGGAAGAAGGAGACCTAGATGGGTGGCATGGGATGTTGCGACCAGGCCAAAGTGGGCGGTATGGGCTTTCGGGATTTGGAAATTTTCAACTTGGCACTTTTGTCTAGGCACACATGGAGAATTTTGAGTGATGAAGGCTCTTTAAGTGCAAGAATCATGAAATATGTCTATTTTCCAAACAGGCAAGGAAGATGCTCAACCAGATCATTATGCAGCTGCTCATTAGCACTTTTGACAACGCGGTTGATGTAGTCGTACGTCTTCACGATCTAACCGATCCTAGCACTGAAGGTACGGCACCTCCACGATATGCACACGTTCATCTCGATGACGTCCCGCGAACTCTAGATCTAGGCATCTAGCTGAGTGTCGAGGGAGAGTTTTGTCAGTGCGATAGCGTGATGATGGTGATGATGAAGCTACCGGCGCTGGGCTTCGCCTAAGCACTGCAATGATATGATCGAGGTGGAAATCTGTGGAGGAGGGCACCGCACACGGCTAATTAATCAAGTTGTGTGTCTATGGGGTGCCCCACTCCCCATATATAAAGGAGTGGAGGGGGGAGGGCCGACCCCCTTCCCTGGTTGGATTTGGAGATGAAGGAAGGGGGAGATAGGGGGAAGGAAAGGGGGGGCCCACCCAATTTGGATTGGGCTTGGGAGGGGGGGCATCCCCTCCTAGGCTCCCTTCTCATCTCTCCCACTATGACCCAATAAGGCCCATATACTTCCCGGGGGGTTCCGGTAACCTCCCGGTACTCCGGTATATACCCGAACTCACCCGGAACCATTCTGATGTCCAAACATAGGCTTGCAATATATCGATCTTTATGTCTCGACCATTACGAGACTCATCGTCATGTCTGTGATCATATCCGGGACTCCGAATTACCTTTGGTACATCAAAACACATAAACTCATAATACCGATCGTCACCGAACATTAAGTGTGAGGACCCTACGGGTTCAAGAACTATGTAGACATGACCGAGACTCATCTTCGGTCAATAACCAATAGCAGAACTTGGATGCTCATATTGGTTCCTACATATTGTACGAAGATCTTTATCGGTCAAACCGCATAACAACATACATTGTTCCCTTTGTCATCGGTATGTTACTTGCCCGAGATTCGATCGTCGGTATCTCAATACCTAGTTCAATCTCATTACCGGCAAGTCTCTTTACTCGTTCTGTAATGCTACATCCCATAACTAACTCATTAGTAACATTGCTTGCAAGGCTTATAGTGATGTGCATTACCAAGAGGGCCCAGAGATACCTCTCCGATACACGGAGTGACAAATCATAATCTCGATCTATGCCAACTCAAAAAACACCATTGGAGACACTTGTAGAGCATCTTTATAGTCACCCAGTTACGTTGTGACGTTTGATAACACACTAAGTGTTCCTCCGGTATTCAGGAGTTGTATAATCTCATAGTCATAGGAACATGTATAAGTTATGGAGAAAGCAATAGTAGTAAACTAAATGATCATTGTGCTAAGCTAACGGATGGGTCAAGCCAATCATATCATTCTCTAATGATGTGACCCCGTTAACCAAATGACAACTCATGTCTATGGTTAGGAAACATAACCATCTTTGATTAACGAGCTAGTCAAGTAGAGGCATACTAGTGACACTTTGTTTGTCTATGTATTCACATATGTACTAAGTTTTCATTTAATACAACTCTAGCATGAATAATAAACATTTATCATGATATAAGGAAATATAAATAACAACTTTATTACTGCCTCTATGGCATATTTCCTTCAGTCTCCCACTTGTACTAGAGTCAATAATCTAGATTACATTGTTATGATTCTAACACCCTAGAGTCTTGGTGCTGATCATGTTTTGCTTGTGAGAGAGGCTTAGTCAACGGGTCTGCAACATTCAGATCCGTATGTATATTGAAAATCTCTATGTCCACCTCCTTGACTTGATCGCATATGGATTTGAAGCGTCTCTTGATGTGCTTGGTTCTCTCGTGAAATCTAGATTCCTTTGCCAAGGCAATTGCACCAGTATTGTCACAAAATATTTTCATTGGACCCGATGCACTAGGTATTACACCTAGATCGGATATGAACTCCTTCATCCAGACTCCTTCATTTGTTGCTTCCGAAGCAGCTATGTACTCCGCTTCATACGTAGATCCCGCCACGACGCTCTTCTTGGAACTGCACCAACTGACAGCTCCACTATTCAATAAAAATACATATCCAGTTTGTGACTTAGAGTCATCCGGATCAGTGTCAAAGCTTGCATCGACGTAACCGTTTACGACGAGCACTTTGTTACCTCCATAAACGAGAAACATATCCTTAGTCCTTTTCAGGTATTTTAGGATGTTCTTGACCGATGTCCAGTGATCCACTCCTGGATTACTTTGGTACCTCCCTGCTAAACTAATAGCAAGGCACACATCAGGTCTGGTACACAACATTGCATACATGATAGAACCTATGGATGAAGCATAGGGAATGACTTTCATTTTCTCTCTATCTTCTGCAGTGGTCGGGCATTGAGTCTGACTCAACTTCACACCTTGTAACACAGGCAAGAACCCTTTCTTTGCTTGATCCATTTTGAACTTCTTCAAAACTTTACCAAGGTATGTGCTTTATGAAAGTCCAATTAAGCGTCTTAATCTATCTCTATAGATCTTGATGCCCAATATATAAGCAGCTTCACTGAGGTCTTTCATTGAAAAATTCTTATTCAAGTATCCTTTTATGCTATTCAGAAATTCAGTATCATTTCTGATCAACAATATGTCATCTACATATAATATCAGAAATGCTACAGAGGTCCCACGCACTTTCTTGTAAATATAGGCTTCTCCAAAAGTCTGTATAAAACCATATGCTTATATTCCATCTCCGAGAGGCTTGCACCAGTCCATAAATGGATCGCTGGAGCTTGCACACTTTGTTAGCACCTTTTGGATCGACAAAACCTTCTTGTTGCATCATATACAACTCTTCTTTAAGATATCGACTAAGGAATGAAGTTTTGACATCCATTTGCCAAATTTCATAATCATAAAATGCGGCAATTGCTAACATGATTCGGACGGACTTAAGCATCGCTACGGGTGAGAAGGTCTCATCGTAGTCAATTCCTTGAACTTGTCGAAAACCTTTTGGAACAAGTCGAGCTTTGTAGACAATAACATTACCGTCAGCGTTAGTCTTCTTCTTAAAGATCCATTTATTCTCTATGGCTTGCCGAACATTGGGAAAGTCAACCAAAGTCCACACTTTGTTCTCATACATGGATCCCATCTCGGATTTCATGGCCTCAAGCCATTTTACGGAATCTACGCTCATCATCGTTTCCTCATAGTTCATAGGTTCGTCATGGTCAAGTAACATGACCTCCTGAACAGGATTACCGTATCACTTTGGTGCAGATCTTACTCTGGTTGACCTACGAGGTTCGGTAGTAACTTGAACAGAAGTTTCATGATCATCATCATTAGCTTCCTCACTGGTGTAGGAATCACTCGAACTGATTTCTGTGATGAACTACTTTCCAATAAGGGAGTAGGTACTGTCAGTGCATCTAGTGCCACCCCTAGTTGGTTTTGGAGTATTGACGACAAACTTAGTTGAGGGACTAATGTGTTTGTGAGAATTGGAGGATAACACAGGTAGAAGTCCCTCATTGATTCGGTTTTCCTACCAGAGATGACCCCTAAAAATGTATGAAGACAATGATGTCAAAGGTGGTTTATGAAGATATTCTCATTGAAGACTATGACAAGAGAAGACACCGCATGAAGCCTATGGAGCTCGAAGACTTAGATCTTTCGTAGTTCTGTTTCTTCTTTGTTGAGTCATAGGAACCACCGTACTGTTAAGTGGGGTCCAAGAGAACCAGTCAGAATGACTGAAGTGATGCTTAACCAAAACCTATATCTTCGAGTGAAGACTATGAGAGCAAATCTTGTCCAGAGTCGGACAAGTCAGCTTTACATGTAGCCCAAGTAAAGTTGTTGTGTGAGTTTGAAATCTGACCGTTGGAACACATGTCAGTTCCTTAGTGACCCAGGGTCATTTCAGACAAATCAGGTCAGGTTGCCTAGTGGCTATAAATAGCCCACCCCCTACAACCATAAACGGTTGGCTGCTCAGAGTTAGAGTACGGCTTTTGTCGTTTGAGAGCAACCCACCTCGAAGCCTTTGAGAGAGAATTCCTTGCGAGGATAAAGCCCTAACCACCCAGAGCCAAAGAGAGTTAGGCATCACTTAAGTCTTCTTGTCTGTGTGATCTGAAGATTTATTACACTTGAGGACTGTGAATCCTCCAGCCGGTTAGGCGTCGCGTTCTGAGCATCCAAGCGACATTGTGGATTGCCGGTGAACGAAGTCTGTGATGGTTTGGGAGTCTACCTTGAAGACTTACCAGAGTGATTGGGCGAGGTCTGTGTGACCTTAGCTCAAGGGGAATACGGTGAGGACTGGGTGTCCTGAGCTGTGTGTTCAGGACTGGGTGTGCAGGACTGTGCGTCCTAAGGTTTAAATACCTAGCCGCCCTAACCAGACATACAGTTGTCACAGCAACTGGAACTGGTCCAACAAATCATTGTCTTCAACGAGTCACTGGTTTCATCCTTCCCTTCCCTTTACTTACTGTTGGTCCTTGTGAAGTCATTGTATGATTACACTATCTTTTGTCTTCACTAAGTGACTGCGTGTTCTGTTTGGCTTCATAATATCTTCCTACCTGATCCTCACTACATTGCTGCTATTAGTCATTGTGCTTTCACTTCATTGAATACTTGACTATGGTTTGCCTAGTGTAGTCTACCTTCCGCTGCATGGTAATAGGTTTATTTCTATCGTTTGTCTTTGAAACTTCCACGTTTTGAAGACTTTCATAAAAATCGCCTATTCACCCCCCCTCTAGTCGATATAATGCACTTTCAATTGGTATCAGAGCAAGGTACTCCCTTGTTCTGTGTGATTCGGTTTAACCACCTGGAGTTTTAGCTATGTCGACTGCAAGGATAATTAAAGTCCCCGCTGCGTGCCCCGTCTTCGATGGAACTGAATATCCCTACTGGAAGAATAAGATGCGCATGCATCTTGAAGCCATTGACGTCGACCTATGGTATGTCGTCAAGAACGGCGTTCCCAAGGCTAGAGAAGGTGTCACTACTGCTGATGTCAAGAAGTTCATTCAACTGGACTCTACTGCCAAGAATATCATCTGTGATCATCTGACCAAAGGACAGTATGGCCGTGTGAGTGCTTTGGAAACATCTAAGCTAGTCTGGGACTGGCTTTCCATGGTCAACGAAGGTTTCTCAACCCAGAGAGATCAGAGAATCAGTGTCCTTCGCAACCTCTTCAACCGCTTCAAGAGAAATGACAATGAGAATGTCCAGCTCACGTTTGATCGACTCACTGACATCACAAATGAGCTTCAAGCCCTTGGCGCTACTGAGATCACCAAGCATGAAGTCGTCAAGACACTACAGAGATCACTTGACAGTTCGTTTGACACCCTAGCCGTGATGATTCAAGAACGTCCTGATTTCAAGACAGTCGATCCATCTGACATACTTGAGAGGCTCATCACACATGAGTTTCAGCTTTCTGAGAAAAGAGATATCTACGGTCCAAACTATGGGCGAACTCGTGCCTTGAAGGCAAAAGCTGTCTCCTCATCCGAAGAAGAATCTGACAGCAGTTCTGATGATCCTGAAGACATTGGAAGGGAACTTTCTATGCTTGTGAAGAAGTTCCAAAAATTCACCAAGAAGAAAGGTTTCAGAAAGTCTTCACGGTCAAGCTCAAGGATTGATGAAGCTTCTGCTCATGACTACAAGAAGAAAACATGTCACAAGTACAAGAAACTTGGCCACTTCATCTCCGAGTGTCCAAAGTGGGACAATGAGAACAAAAGGAAGAAGAAGAGCAAGGAATATGACTCTGACGACAACAAGAAGAATAAATACTCAAAGTCTTCTTCCAAGTCTTCCTCAAAGTCTTCATCACATAAGAAGAGCTCATCTGGCAAGGCACGTGCATTTGTTGGCAAGGAAATGGATTCAGAGGAGGAGTCCGCTTCTGAGGAGGCGGAGGTGGAGTCTGAGGAGGAGTCCGATTCTGGCGTTGCAAGTCTGGCTTCATCACCGACACCGATGCAAATGACAAGGACTACTCCGCTCCTACCTACTGCTTCATGGCACGCGCTGCCAAGGTAAACACACGCACTACTCACTATCAAACATCTAGTGAAGATGACTCTGATTGTAGTTCAAGACCCAGCTACAAAACACTTGCTAAAATTGCAACTGAACAACAGAAAGCTATGGAACATATTCAAAAACTGTTAGACAAAAGTGATGATCTGTTAGGCGCTGAAATGACTCGATCTGAGTCCTTAATTGAAGACATAAATAATCTTCACGTTAAGTATGAGGAACTTGAAAGTCGTCATGAAACGCTCTCAACAACTCATGAAAAGCTTTCCTATGATTATCTTCAAAGGAAGCAAGATCTTGAGAAATTGAGAGCGGCTCGTGAAGATCTTCAAAAGGAAAACGAGTCACTTCGCGCCAAACAGATTAGTTCCGCTCAGGAAGGATTTGAACCACCATGTCTTAAATGCATCGAGCGTGATAATGCTACTTCTGTTGCTGAATGTTCTACTGTTGCTACTGTTGTAATATCTTCAACTGTTGATGTGGGAACTAACCCCTCTGCTGAGGATACCACTGCTATTGCTGATGAGAATGCTAGGTTGAAGACATTGCTTGAAACAGGGATG
The DNA here is from genome assembly GCF_002162155.2 of Triticum dicoccoides. NCBI lineage: Eukaryota > Viridiplantae > Streptophyta > Magnoliopsida > Poales > Poaceae > Triticum > Triticum dicoccoides. The sequence continues at coordinate 102,916,407 of NC_041386.1, forward strand.
TACAAAAGTCTTAAAGGGCATCAGACACTATGTGATGTCCTCAAAAGGAAGATCCTGAACCGAAACCCGAGGAAAGAGGGTGTTGGGTTCGTAAGGAAAATGAATGCTGATGGCTCTTACTGGAAACCTGAGCAGTACCCCAAAACCACATGGGTTGCTGCAAAGGAACCTTCAGCAGATCCATCCAATCTATCTGGCTTCACTTGTGCTAACCCCATTGTCATTGATGAATCCTTTGATGCAAACTATAAACTGTTTAAGAATCAGAATGGTGAAGTGTTTGCCAGGTATATTGGTACTAACTGCATGAATGGGCCGCCTATGAAGAAGATCTGGGTACCAAAAAAGTGTCTGGAGAATCTTCCTGTGAATGTCATCATGACACCATAGGTGAAGAAGACAAACCCCAGACCACAGGCTTCATACGGTCCAAAGGCTTCATACAGAGAGAGGACTCACCTGAGTCGCACTAACGCAAATGTTTTGCAGGGAAACCATACTCAGGCCTATGAATATGAGCGCGGTTCATCAAACCGCCATGTTCATAAGACCAAGAACTATTCTGCTTATTCTTATGAGTACTATTGTCCACCTGCAAGACTGTTTGCTAGGGCTCCAAAGCCAAAGTTCTTAGATGCTGCACTTAGACTTATTGCTTCTAAGCCACCCTTGAAGATGTGGGTGGCTAAGAAAGCTTAACTCTCTTTTGCAGGGAAAGGTCTCCAGCAGAAAACCAAAATCGTCTGACGCTATTGCTGGGGACCTTAAACATCTTGTAGGGCGCAAGATCAAATGCCCGAATGGTCTTACTATGTACTTCGTTCCTGAATCGCTTGCTACTCTCCCTATTAGTCCTAATCTGGATCTAAGCTTTCATAACCCACTGGTACGTCAAATGTTTTTGCTTCACAATTCTCTTCGTGAAGCCTATCCCCCTAACTGCACTGTAGGGCACGACACCAGCGTCTTCAGAATGGATTATTGATAGTGGGTGTACCAATCACATGACTGGAAAAAGAAGCCTTCTTATGGATTCAACCTTACGTCCATCCGACAAGAGTCACATCACATTTGCTGACACTGGTAAAAGTAAGGTATTGGGTCTAGGTAGAGTTGCAATCTCAAAGGATCAACACATGGATAAAGTCATGCTTGTTGAATCCCTTGGCTTCAACTTAATGCCTGTCTCAATGCTTTGCGATTTGAACATGATCGTAATGTTTGGAAAATATCGCTGCCTTGTTCTAATGGAATCTGACAAGTCTCTAGTGTTTAAAGGGTATCGGAAAGATGATTTGTACGTGGTAGATTTCTCAGCAGGACCACAGCTTGCCGTATGTCTTCTAGCAAAAGCTTCAAAATGCTGGCTCTGGCATCGGAGGCTAGGGCATGCTGGCATGAGGAACCTCCACACCCTTGCAAAGAAGAAGCATGTCATAGGCATCGAGGGCGTCAAGTTCAGGAAAGATCACTTATGCGGTGCCTGTGAAGCAGGAAAGATGACGAGGGCCAAACATCCCTCGAAGACAATCATGACAACCACTCGACCCTTCAAACTGCTGCACATGGATCTTTTCGGTCCCACTCATTACTCAACTCCTACTACTACTGCTTGTCTCTATGGCTTTGTCATTGTTGATAATTATTCTAGATATACTTGGGTGCACATAATCCTCTACAAGACTGAAGTGCAGGATGCCTTCAGACGCTTCGCCAATCGAGCAATGAACAACTATGGCGCCAAGATAAAGCACATCAGAAGTGACAATGGCACTGAATTCAAGAACACTGGCCTTGATACATATCTTTATACCTTGGGCATCACACATGAATTCTCAGCCCCGTACACGCCACAGCAGAATGGCGTCGTCGAACGCAAGAACAGAACTCTCATTGAGATGGCCCGAACGATGCTTGATGAATACAAGACTCCAAGAAAATTCTGGCCTGAAGCCATTGATACTGCATGCCATACAATCAATCGTGTTTATCTTCACAAGCTTCTGAACAAGACATCTTATGAGCTCCTTACTGGCAAGAAGCCAAATGTCAGTTACTTCAGAGTATTTGGCGCCAGGTGTTGGATCAAGGATCCACATCACACTTCAAAATTTGCACCAAAAGCACATGAGGGTTTTATGCTTGGATATGGAAAGGATTTGCACTCCTACAGAGTCTTCAATCTCTTTCATTATAAAGTGGTTGAAACAGTGGATGTGCGGTTTGATGAGACTAGCGGTTCACAAAGAGAGCACCTCCCAAATGTGCTAGATGAAGTTCCATCCAGCGAATCAATCAAGCTTATGGGAACCGGAGAAATCATACCCTCTGATGCTCAACCTGAAGAGGAACTTATCATCTCCGCACCTGATCAACCTCAAGACAATGCTCAGCCTGAAGACAATCCCTCTAACAACGACAATGATCAGCAGGAGCAAAACCTTCACCCTGTACATCCTCGTGTTGCCAATGAAGTGCAGATTGAGAGAATAATTGATAGCATCAATGTACGCGGTCCGCTCAGTCGTTCAAGGGCAACTCAGCTAGCAAATTTCTGTGGGCACTTCGCATTCGTCTCAATAACAGAACCCAAGAAAGTTGAAGAAGCCTTCATGGAACCTGAATGGATTCAAGCTATGCAAGAAGAGCTTCAACAGTTTGAGCTGAATAATGTATGGGAACTGGTTAAGCGTCCTAATCCTCGGAAGCACAACATAATAGGCACCAAATGGATATACCGCAACAAGCAAGATGAGCATGGTCAAGTTGTCAGAAACAAAGCTCGTCTCATTGCTCAAGGATATACTCAAGTGGAAGGCATTGACTTCGATGAAACATTTGCTCCTGTGGATAGACTGGAAGCCATACGCATACTGCTAGCCTATGCAAATCATCATAACATACTTCTATATCAAATGGATGTGAAGAGCGCCTTTCTCAATGGCAAGATTGAAGAAGAAGTGTATGTTGCACAACCGCCTGGCTTTGAAGATCCAAAACATCCTCACATGGTATACAAGCTCAACAAGGCACTGTATGGCCTCAAACAAGCCCCTCGGGCCTGGTATGACACACTCAAATACTTCCTGAAGAGCAAAGGCTTCATACCTGGTTCCCTCGACCCCACTCTCTTCACGAAGACATATGATGGTGAACTGTTTGTGTGCCAAATATATGTGGATGACATTATCTTCGGCTGCACCAATCAGAAGTACAGTGAAGAGTTTGGATATATGATGCAAGAGCAATATCAGATGTCCATGATGGGAGAGCTGAAGTTCTTCCTTGGTCTTCAAATACAACAGCAACACAACGGCATCTTCATATCTCAAGAGAAGTATCTCAAAGATTGCCTGAAGAAGTTCGGTATGCAAGACTGCAAAGGCTTCACGACGCCAATGCTAGCCAAACATCATCTGGGTCCCGACGACAATGGTAAAGAGTTCGATCAAAAGGTATACCGCTCCAGGATTGGTTCTTTGCTCTATCTATGTGCATCTAGGCCAGATATTATGCTTAGTGTTTGCATGTGTGCTCGATTCCAAGCGACACCAAAGGAGTCGCATCACTTAGCTGTGAAGCGAATTCTTCGATATTTGGCTCACACCCCAACTCTAGGATTATGGTATCCAAAGGGCTCAGAGTTTGATCTGGTTGGATTCTCGGATGCTGATTATGCTGGTTACAAAGTGGATCGCAAGTCTACATCAGGCACATGTCACTTTCTGGGACGATCACTTGTATGTTGGTCTTCAAAGAAGCAGAACTGTGTATCTCTCTCCACTGCTGAATCTGAATACATTGCTGCTGGATCTTGCTGCGCTCAGCTTCTGTGGATGAAGCAAACACTCAAGGACTATGGCATTCATCTGAAGCAAGTGCCACTCTACCGCGACAACGAAAGCGCCATCAAGATTGCCAACAACCAAATTCAGCACTGAAGACAAAGCACATTAAAATTCGTCATCACTTTCTCAGAGATCATGTTGTGAAGGAAGACATTGATATCATACACGTCAACACTGAAGAGCAATTGGCAGATATCTTCACCAAGCCCTTGGATGAGAAGAGATTTTGCAAGTTACGGTGTGAGCTAAATATCCTGGAATCCTCAAATGTCATGTGATCAGGCACACATCCTAACACTTATGCATATTGATGACTTAGATGTGCAACACACGAAGTAAAGTATATCTTCAATCAATGAAGACATACATTCTAAGTGTGAATACATTAATGTGGAATTTGACTTCGGAGCGCCACGATAATTGTGCGCCGTGTCTGGGTCTAATACTTCCTATACGGTGGGTAACACCACCACCAAAGGTTCTGTTTGAAGTGTTTCACTCATGGTGTTACATTTGCCATGTCTTCACATTTGGTTTGGCTTCAATCTCAACATGTCTTCATGATTATCTTCACTATGTTGAATATATATATATATATATATATACTAGTGTTCTGTCCTCTACAGCATTCACTTATAGCTATGTCTTCTTGTTGAATCTTTTGAACTAAGTGAATGTGATTGGACCCTAACCTCTCTATGCTTTCTATCTCAAACTCTATCTCTCCAGATCATATGCATTCTATTGAAACTGTCGAATGTCTTCTCTGCGTCCTTGTCAGCAAAAGATACAGAGACAAACATTAAGTCTGTTTTCAATGCTCATTCCTCCACCTGAAACCCGGAGAAGTGGGAACGACCACCCAACAATCCAGGCGTGCGTGGGACGTGGAACAACCCTCGATATGCTGCATGATGGCCACGTGTTCCTCAGATGTGAATCGCCAGGGGCACCTGTGTAATAACGCAGTGCCGCCCCTGTACCTATAAATACACACCTCACAACAGTCATTATCTCTTCTTCCACTCTCGCACGAACCCTAGCGCCACCGCTAGCCCTCGACGACGCCGGCGACGAAGCGCTTCGCTGCCGCAACCTCTCCGACGCCGTCTTCACGCCGACCGCGGACATCTTCTTCTCCGCCGTCGCCATAGGTGTCCTCCGTCGCCAAGTTAGGGCATGGACGATCAAACTGCTCGGCCTCCTCTTCCACTCCGTGTAGCAGTTCTTCGTGTGGTAAATAAAACTTCCTTTTTACAGCTCCTTTGATCCTATAGCTTTATCACTTTCTACCACAAGCAGTTTCTATTCACACAAGTTGGATCTCCTTCATACTGCATCTCATAACATGCCTAGTATATTCACTTATGCTTCACAAAGTAGTTAGATTCCTCACTTGTACTGATCCGTGGATTCGTACAAATTTGGAACCAACTCCTTATCTATGAGTGAATGTCTTTGCACGATGAGGTCAATGTCTTCTAAACTTATTTATCTTCAAAATCTTCTGAGAATGCATATGACCTCTTCCCCTTCCCTCGCACCTTAATGCTGTCACAGGTACATGTCCGTGGGAGAATCCCTTGGTTCTCATAGTCTGCATTCATTTGCAGAATACTTACAGCATCACATAAATTCTCCCGGAGCCAGTTCATGTTTGTCCAGCAAGCGAAAACCTTTGAAGCCTTTGAACGTATTGAAGACTTTCAGTTTAAAGTTCATGGCTTCAGAGAAATCAGCAAGGAAGGGTGGCAGAAAGCATCGAGGAGAAACATCAAGAGATCTGCCTGATGACCTCTCAGAGCTGTACAAGACAGATCCTGAAGAGGATTACAATCAGTGCAAGACACGAATCCAATGGATTTGATGCTATTGGGCAGAATAGTGGTTCAAGTACAGATTTGTGACAAAGGAATATGCTGAAAAGAATGCCATCAGGCGACCATGGGGAGACATCCTTTACAAAAATCTTCAACCCAGGACCAGAGATGAAGCCATTGAACAAGGCTTCTATCCCTGCATGGTCCGTGGACCACAGCCTGCGGATGTTGACCCATCGTCCCTGCTATGGTGTCATGACGACAATCTGTTTAAGCGCAACTTCCAGTTTGCCCAGAACTCAGCGAAGCAGAACAAGAAGTCTTTGGGATTAGATTTCAACCCTGGTCCCTCTACTCCCCGTGCCGATGGAACTCGCGAAGCTGAACCCAATCTTCTTGGGCCCTTCTACAACCTTGAAGGTCTCATCACTCACATCGTGGTTCAAGGGACAGCCGTGAATGAGCCTGCAGATGACGCTGAATCAGATGAAGCGCCTGCAGCGCCGAAGCCAAAGAAGCTGAAGCAGCCAAAAGCTTCAAAGCCGGCCTCTGCACCAAAAATCTCATGGGCGAAGCCACTGGCAACTGCACCTCCTGAAGACAGTGTGCAGTCTGAAGATTTGTCATGCATCTCCAAGCCCCAGAAGGTCAAGATGCCTCTGCCACACACTAGCCAAGAGCTAACAGCTGCTGCCATTCTGCGCAACGATGCCATTGATCTGTCCAGTGATGAAGATCTTGCAGATGACGCTCTTGAGCAACTCATCAAGAGCAAAGAAGAAGCAGAAATCTTCAATGATCTGCCTCTCTTTGACGTGACAATCATCCACAACTTCATTGATGAGTGGTTTGACACGCCAAACATCAGCTTCGAAGATCTCCAACTACCCATTGGCCTCAGTGTCGCCTTCCATGGCGCCACTGCTTCAGAGCTAGCTCTCGCTCAACGCATCGTCAAACTGAAGCAAAAGATTGACTATGAAAAGGCTCAGTTCAAGAAGCATATGGCCAAGCTCAACGTGCAAGAGGTGAAAAACTGTCACATCCCTAGTGCTAGTATGCTCTGAGCTAGCTAGTCTTGTGTTGCATCATGTTTAAATTCTTATGAATTTGAATTGGGGACTGTTGAAACCCTAGCATAGATAAATCCAACTAGGTTCAAATAAAAAAAATATCATTTTCAATGATCCCAAAATTCCTTTGGAAAAGTTTATCATTTTTGAATTGGTCTAGAATCTCTGCCAAAAATGGTGCACATTTTCCTAGGTCACTTTGGATTTTTGAATGAATTCATAAAGTATTTGAATTTGGGCATTTAATTGCTATAAATAATTAAAATGCCCAAATAATTCTAAAAGTGGTTGAGGGCTATTGGATATATTTTCAAAAGTGCCCACAATTATTTTCAGGGTTTTTAAAAATGCCTTAGCATTTTATTTAAGTCAAAAACAGTTACAGAAAAAATAGAAAACAGAAACAATTTAGAAAATAGAGAGAGAGAGAGAGAGAGAGAGCTACCTGGACTTACCTCTGCAGCCCACCTGGCGGCCCAAGTGGCCGGCCCAGCCCACCACTGCCTCCTTCCCTGTCGCCTTCCTCCTCGCGCCAGTAGGCAGAGGGCGTGTGCCTGCGGCGCGCCGGCACGCGCCAGCCACCTCCTGCCTGCTTGCTCGCTGCTGGAGACAGCCCCGAGCGCCACGCACTCCCCCTCGACCGCCCCGTACCCCTCTCACTCTCCCATGCCCATTCCCCTCCTCTCCCTCGCTCTCTCGCGCGACTCCCGAGGACCACCGTCACCGCCATTCGCCTTTTCCGCGGCCACCAGCATCCCCATGCCAAGCCAGCTAGGCCACGAGCTCCGCCTCATCTGCCTCTTCCTCCTCGTCGAGTTGTGCAACTCCGGACGCCCTGAGCGCCTCCACGCCGTCGTCTTCAACCTCCCGACGCCGGAGATCTCCATCGCTGCCCCGCTTGCTCCGGCCTCTCCCCGAAGCCACTGACCAACCCTGCGGAACCGCTGTGAGCTCCAACGCCCCTTGCCCCTCTCCCCGTCGACGCGTTCGTCCTCTAGCCCCGATCCCCAACCGTGATCGAAGTATCTCGCCGCCGGCCATGGCGTAGCCGTGGCCACACCCGCGCAAGCTCGCAACTGAGCACGCCACCGTGCTTAGCACGTTCCCAGGAGTCGACCGCAACCACCCACGGCTCCTACCGTTCCCTGCATCGCCTAACCCGCCGTTGGCCGAACTCCGGCCACCACAAAGCTCGACGTCGCCGTCGTTTCGGACCACCCCGAGCCCAAACACCACTACCACTGGACGTGGACGAGTCTCCTTATCACGTAGAGCCTCTCCGCCGCGCAAATGGTCGCCTGTGGGCGATTCCCGAGCCGCACCGCCGTCTCGGCCCTCGCCGGCGGCTAAACGCCGGCGGGTTGACCGCTTTGACCGGCAGGGTTGACCCTGCTGGCCCGGGTAGACCCCGGTTTGACCTCCCCTCGGTCCTGACGTGTGGGCCCAGGCCCCTGTTTAATTACTGTTAGTTTAATTAGTGTTAATTAACTTAGTTAACCCACTGACTCGTTGACATGTGGGCCCAGCCCTGCTGACATTTTAGTTAGTGTTAGCTTAGGGCTAATTAACTTAGTCAATTAGCTGAGTCACTGACCTGCGGGTCCCAGGGGTCAGTTTGACCTGGACCGCGCCCGTTGGCTGCTGACATCATAGTGACGTCATGCTGACGCAGTAACACATTTTCTAGATTTATTCTTATATAGGAAATTCCAGAAAATGCCCAAAACTTCTAAAAATCATAGAAATTCAACCATAGCTCAGAATGAAATAAATTATATATGAAAAATGATGAGAAAAATCTAATCTATCCATCTGTACCACTTTCATGCATGTTTGAACAACTTGAAGTTGCTGTATAAGACAATTTGAATAAATGGCATTTGAAATGCCTTATATGGAGTTTGAATTTGAACCTAGGGTTCAAACCAACTTCATTTAATATGGTTGCTAGTTGCATTAGCTCAATCAACAGCATATTGCCATGACATTATCATGCACCATATTTGTTGCATTGCATTGATTGTGTCTCTCTTTGTTTGCCGGTAATTGTCCCCCTTCAGTAGATGTTGTACCGGTGATGAGATCGATGACACCACTGAAGAACTATATTATCTTCAGAAGTGCCAGGCAAGCAAAACCCCCCTTGTTCATTCCGATACAATCTCACTCTCGCTCCTGCTCTCTTTTACTGCATTAGGACAACAACGATTCAATTGTTACATGTTGCGGTAGTTGAACCCCTTTCCTCTGCATGACCTGTCATTGCCACAGTAAATAGATGAAACCCACTAGCATGAGTAGGAGTTGTTTAAGCCCTGATGTGCCTACTCGTTCATGCTTGTTTGTCATGCCTGCTATTGCATAGAGTTGTGTCAGGTCTGATTCATCGGGAATGAATCGGAGGTGTGTGAACATGTCCTACTGTGTGTGAGCTAAGTGTGTGAACACGTTTTGGTAAAGGTAGCGGTGAGAGGCCATGTAGGAGTACATGGTGGGTTGTCTCATTGAAACCGCCCTCAGGAACTGAGTTCTGTGTTTGTGATCCATGAACAACTACTACCACTCATTGGAATCCTTAATTGACCCTCTCGGCTTCTTAATCACCCTAGTACTCTGTCCAGGAGTTACAACTAGTTTCTGGTGTTTGTAGGTTATGTGTTGGCGGCCGTGCGTAGCACTGACCCTAGGGGTGGGCTATGTTGCGGTAGATACACCGTGGCACGGTGTACCGGGCGCCCGTTTGGTGACTCGGGAACCCTGTTCACATTGTTCGGGGTCGTATGTGGAAACCTCGGCCGGACTCCCTGCGGATGGAACCTGGATAGGCGATAAACTTGGACTAGAGACTTAAGTGTTTAGGTAGGCCGTGGCCTACACCCTCGCCAGGCTTCCGCTTGAAGGTTGCCGAGATACATGACGTGTATATGGTGGTAAGTGGTGGGAGCGTGTGTGAAGAAGTACACCCCTGCAGGGTTATCATTATCTATTCGAATAGCCAGATTCCTCGGATATGGAAACTTGGACCCCTTTCATAGTTCATAGACAAGTGAAAGTGGATACTCTAAAACTCGCAAGATAAGTGTGAGTGCTATGGATGGCCTTCTCGTAGGGAGACGAGAGCGGATCCATAGTGGTGTATTGAATGGTGAACATGTGGACTCGTGTGCGCCACCTCAAAAGAGTTGCTTGCAGTCGTAGTTCAGGTTAGCCACTGAGTCAAAGCTGGCTTGCTGCAGTTAAACTCCACCCCCCCCCCCTTTGTTGATACCGATGCATATGTAGCTAGTTCTGATGTAAGTCTTGCTGAGTACTTTTGTAGTCACATTTTCTTAATTTATGTTTTGCAGAGAGAGAGACTTCCGTCTCGCTAGTAGTTTCGCATGGACTTCGACGTTTAGCCTGATACCTCAGCTACGATCTTGTGCCCTCGGCAGGATCTGGTAGATAGTCAGGCTTCTCAGCCTTTTTCATTTGTAGATGTCTGTACTCAGACATGTTAAGCTTCCGCTTGTGTTTTGACTTGTATGCTCTGAATGTGGGGTCATGAGACCCATGTTTGTAATACCTCACTCCTCGGAGCCTAATGAATAAATACTTTGAGTCGTAGAGTTATATTGTGATGCCATGTTGTATTTACACATATCGAGCATATTGTGTGTATGATTGAAATGCTTGGTATGTGTGGGATCCGACAATCTAGTTGTTTATCCTTGGGAGTCTCTCTTATGGGGAAATGTAGTCTTGTGCTTCCATGAGCCATAGTAGTCCGCTACAGCCCGGTTCACCGGAATCCTGCTAGCCCAGCACCACTACTCAGGACACTTGACTGGCCGGCATGTGTTTCACTTTGTTCCTGTGTCTGTCCCTTCAGGGAAATGTCACGCGGTGACATCCGGAGTCCTGCCTAGCCTGCTATAGCCCGGGTTCCCGGAGTCCTGTTAGCCCAGTGCTACAGCCCGGATTCACACGCTGCTGACCGACATGCTCGATGTGATTCATGTATGCCTGTCCCCATCGGTTAGTGCCACTTTGGGTTCATGACTAGCCATGTCGGCCCGGGTTCTCTGTCATATGGATGCTAGCGACACTATCATATACGTGAGCCAAAAGGCGCATACGGTCCCGGGCCATGGTAAGGCGACACCCGTGGGAATACCGTGCGTGAGGCCGCAAAGTGATATGAGGTGTTACCGGCTAGATCGATGTGACTTGGAATCGGGGTCCTGACAGCGTTGGTATCAGAGCCTGACTTCCTGTAGGATTACCAAGCCAAACTGGTCGAAGTTGAGTCTAGAAATGCTTTAGTTATGTAAGGGATTTGATTGTGGAAGGGAACGTAAGGCTCTTTTTACTCCTTATACCTCATGCCCTCTGATCTGAGTCATCCTCTTCTTGTCTACGGGAATTAAGAACTAGGCCTTCTCATCTATCTATCAGGATGATGTGTTACTAATCCGTAGACTTATAGGATTGTTGGATTCAAGTCTCAGTTCAGTTCCTTTTACCTCCGTATGCTCATAGCTGGCCTCAGAACCTTGATATTGTAATGTTGAGTGGTTATGCCACCATTTTGCAGGATGTCCCAAATCGTTTTGAGCATTTACAGCCGTTATGCTGTCCGAGTCATCCCAAGTTTCTAAGTAGTCTGATGCATTTGCAAATCCTTTCTTTCCATTTTTGATGTCCATTTGGGCCAGATAATCACACTAATCGGCGAGTTGAGGTACTTTGTTGCCTCGACATATATGTTGGAGCTATTACTATGACCCTAGGTGTTTTAGGGAGTCACCTAGTGATCTAGCCATGTTTTGTATCCCAAGTGTGTGATTCTGGCCATTATTCTCAAAAGCATCCCGTGATGCCATGTAGTGGTAGGTATTCTATTCATGGGTTCTTGAACCCGAGATTCACCCTACTTACCTCATGTTGATAGTGTTGCTAGTTCCTTTAGGATATTAGTAACCTTTGCGATAGTCCTCGAGGTCTATGGTGTTTCCTTCTTCCAAATACTATGAACCACTTATGGCAGAAGTCTGTTGTATCAAAAGATCACAACCAGAGTGCTCTTAATGAGTTCTCCATTCTGCGTTGTGAATCTGCCAGTCCTACCTATCTGCATGGGTTATCCGGAAGAAATGTTGAGCTTTGCTCGACATACTAATCTATGCATCCACAACTCAGAAAATTATATGTTCCCTTGAGTTGTCTCTCTTTAGTTGTTTTCTGACTCTCGTCTATCAACTGATAGTCGGGAGTAATTGTGCGATCGTGTTCATCGATGCCTGCTATTCTTGTGGTCCGTCAAGCCATTCTATTCCAGAATGACTAGGAGAAACAAACTCCAGTACCTTATCCATATCCAGGATTGGGTCAAAGTAGTTCTGTTCTGCAGATCAAATGCCAATCCAGCTTTTGCTCTGTTCTACCCTAGAGTATTACCCCCTTTATGTCAGGATTGTCATGAGAATTGCACCCTCTCTCATGAATTCTTGACGCAGTGATACTTCTTACCATCATTTTTCATTCCTCGGTCCCGTGTTGTCGCAACCGGAATGCCGACAAGTGAACCATGATGTGTGAAATCAATACTCCTAGCAACTAGTTGCTAGGTAGCTAATGGACAATAATTTCTTTCTTAGCGTGTTGGTTATTGAATCATCATCCTAAGATTGATCGTGCTACCTAGTCCATTTTTCCTGGTGCACTCTTCGATCAATGAGTTAGGATTGTGTCAGTCCCTCGCTCTCTTGATCATATCATCTTGCTCTGAAAAGCAAGATTGTTCCCGAGCTTAGAAACATATCGGTGGTTCGTGATTTTTTGAATATTTCCTCGGAAGTATCACCAGGTTGCCCGCTGACTGTTATGTTGAGCTCGTGATCAAGTTGGTTTCTCGTAAACCACCCCTTCTCCAAGAATCTGTGTTGGATACCCTGAGCTAGTTGGTTAAGCTGAACAACAAGTTGGAGAGTTGGAAGATGAAAGCTTGTCTGGCTCAGTTCATTCCAAAGGGATATCCTTGTGTGTGCGTGTGTTGAAGAAAGATGATATCTCCATCGATTAGTCCTCGTGATCAGTTGTTAGATCTATTGCCTTGTCAAAACTTTGACTTGAGTATGGGCTATCGTCAAGTCAAATCAGAACCAACGATGTTCGTAGTGTTGTCTTACTCGTGGTTGATCCCTCGAGAATACACCATTACATCTTTTGGTTTGACCAATACTATCATCGTGTTCACATGATGGTGGAAGTCCAGTGATATGGAAATTCCGGTGAGTTGTTGTTCAGCCCATCAACGGCATTTTGCCCCCCCATGATTCATGTTGAACATCAACCTAGTGTTGGAAACTTTATAAGCAATGCCTTCGTGTTCCGTTCATGAAGCTTATGCTTGGATGAAAGAAGTGACTTCCTCTAGTTCACGTGCAATCCATGCAAGTTGCCTCCGTGAATTCGAGAAAGATTGTTTTTGTTTCCTCTGGAATCTTCCCAAGTTAGTCACGCATATGTGCGAAGCACTCTATGGTTTGATAGGTTGGCCGCCTCCATTCTATATGTGTTTCCTAGCACACCAAGCCACTGACTGATTTGTTCAAGGAGAAGAAGTTCCTTCTTAAGAATCATGACTTATGTAAGGACTTCGTTATCCTCGAGATGGTTCCCCAACCTGAACTTGGTAGTATTTTATTATAAGACTACCACGTGTTCACGCTTGTCTCGGATAGCGTGTTCACAGGTTTGTAGCAGAACCAGCTCATGTTTTGGAGCCTGCTATCGCAGTTCATTCCCCGAGAATCTCGCAATGTCATCTCGTCAAATTGTGTTGCAAACCTTAATTTTCCTTTCTAGACTCGATGAGTCTGGAATATCCTGACACCAACCAGATCTGAATCTCAGGCAGATATGATGGTTGGAGCATTTTCCAAGAACTATAATATCGGTCTCTCGATAACCGGTAAAGTGGATGTCGTGGCCAACACACCCAGTCGGAAGATCTATTATTGTAGTATCTTGATTGAAGAAGTTAGCCACCTCTCTATAAGGATTTCATAGGATTTTCTCCAGAAGTTGTTCCTTATGGATCCTTTGTATTCCGAAGTCCGACCACTCCTTGATGGCTATGTTGATGCTTTAAAGCATGACCATGGTAACCAGTACATCAAGGGGAACATTAGAAGCGGAGTGCTAAATGTCTCTCGGTCGATCATCCAGATTTTGATTCCTTGGCCTCGCTGAGGTGAAATCTGAGAACGTGTTATCTTTCTTTGCATCTGCATCTTCCACCATTATTCATCATGGTAGCATGTTGTGTTGCCAGGATCCTTGACGCGGATATTGGTAAAACCTTGATTGATACGGAAATGCTCAAGTTCTTGAGAGCATGCTTAAGCACTAGGATCTATCATCAGCATTAACTGGGATCCGTTCTTAGTTTCTTCGATTATGCCATAACCTTTCAAACAGTGGAATCTCTCTCTACTGTTGGGTTCTTCCCTAGTTACCAGAATCATTCCCAACATTTGCATTTTGTTCCCAGCTTGCACCTTAGTAGTTGTTGTTCAGGATCATCTTCAAAAGTCGACTTACCATGGGTCCCATCCATTTTCGATGATAAGCAAAAATCATCCATTGCGTTGTCTTCAACAAGGTAGTCCACATCATCCATTCTGGTGTGAGTATGCCATTCTTTCGAATTCGTTCAAATGATCGATTGTGATTGCCTCAGGCTGGTATAAAGAGTTTCAATGATCTATGGATCAAAAGTAATTCTTTTTGCCACTTAAGGGAATAGTTCTTCAAGTCACCTTCCCCGAGGTGCCCCGTTTTGGAATCATGGCAATTTTCCTCGCTACTTTGAAACCCTCGTCAAATTGTTTCTTCTGTCACTCCTGATGCAAGTTTTGCCTCTCAGCTCCAGAGATGTTTCTATGTCTCATCCCATGAGTTGATCTTGTGATCATCAAGATGATCCTAAGTTGCTCGAACCTCAAGAAGATTGACTCTTCTAAATTTTCCCTTTCTTCTTGTTGTCATGTTGGATGTAGTTCTCAAAGCAAGATGTCAAGATCAATGTGATGCAATATATCGGTATCTTCGAGAAGGGCAGTTCGATCGAGAAGACTGTGATAATTTTGTGACCCCTCTGTCTTCTTACTTCACTTCTTGAATCTCGGGATGAGATTCTTGTTTTAGTGGGGGTGAGTTGTCACATCCCTGGGTCTAGTATGCTCTGAGCTAGCTAGTCTTGTGTTGCATCATGTTTAAATTCTTATTAATTTGAATTGGGGACTATTGAAACCCTAGCATAGATAAATCCAACTAGGTTCAAATAAAAAAATATCATTTTCAATGATCCCAAAATTCCTTTGGAAAACTTTATCATTTTTGAATTGGTCTAGAATCTCTGCCAAAAATGGTGCACATTTTCCTAGGTCACTTTGGATTTTTGAATGAATTCATAAAGTATTTGAATTTGGGCATTTAATTGCTATAAATAATGAAAATGCCCAAATAATTCTGAAAGTGGTTGAGGGCTATTGGATATATTTTCAAAAGTGCCCACAATTATTTTCAAGGTTTTTGAAAATGCCTTAGCATTTTCTTTAAGTCAAAAACAGTTACAGAAAAAATAGAAAACAGAACAATTTAGAAAACACATATAGAGAGAGAGAGAGAGCTACCTGGACTTACCTCTGCAGCCCACCTGGCGGCCCAAGTGGCCGGCCCAGCCCACCACCGCCTCGTTCCCTGTCGCTTTCCTCCTCGCGCCAGTAGGCAGAGGGCGTGTGCCCGTGGCGCGCCGGCACGCGCCAGCCACCTCCTGCCTGCTTGCTCGCTGCTGGAGACAGCCCCGAGCGCCACGCACTCCCCCTCGACCGCCCTGTACCCCTCTCACTCTCCCGTGCCCATTCCCCTCCTCTCCCTCACTCTCTCGCGCGACGCCCGAGGACCACCGTCACCGCCGTTCGCCTTTGCCGCGGCCACCAGCATCCCCATGCCAAGCCAGCTAGGCCACGAGCTCCGCCTCATCTGCCTCTTCCTCCTCGTCGAGTTGTGCAACGCCGGACGCCCCGAGCGCCACCACGTTGTCGTCTTCAACCTCCCGACGCTGGAGATCTCCATCGCCGCCCCGCTTGCTCCGGCCTCTCCCCGAAGCCACTGACCAACCCTGCGGAACCGCTGTGAGCTCCTACGCCCCTTGCCCCTCTTCCCGTCGACGCGTTCGTCCTCTAGCCCCGATCCCCAACCGTGACCGAAGTATCTCGCCGCCGGCCATGGCGTAGCTGTGGCCACACCCGCGCAAGCTCGCAACCGAGCGCGCCACCGTGCTCAGCACGTTCCCAGGAGTCGACCGCGACCACCCGCGGCTCCTACGTTCCCTGCATCGCCTAACCCGCCGTTGGCCGAACTCCGGCCGCCGCAAAGCTCGACGTCGCCGTCATTTCGGACCACCCCGAGCCCAAACACCACTACCACTGGACGCGGACGAGTCTCCTCGTCACGTAGAGCCTCTCCGCCGCGCAAATGGTCGCCTGTGGGCGATTCCCGAGCCGCACCGCTGTCTCGGCCCTGGCCAGCGGCTAAACGCCGGCGGGTTGACCGCTTTGACCGGCAGGGTTGACCCCGCTGGCCCGGGTAGACCCCGGTTTGACCTCCCCTGGGTCCTGATGTGTGGGCCCAGGCCCCTGTTTAATTACTGTTAGTTTAATTAGTGTTAATTAACTTAGTTAACCCACTGACTCGTTGACATGTGGGCCCAGCCCTGTTGACATTTTAGTTAGTGTTAGCTTAGGGCTAATTAACTCAGTCAATTAGCTGAGTCACTGACCTGCGGGTCCCAGGGGTCAGTTTGACCTGGACCGCGCCCGTTGACTGCTGACATCATAGTGACGTCAT
This sequence comes from Triticum dicoccoides, assembly GCF_002162155.2. Taxonomy (NCBI): domain Eukaryota; kingdom Viridiplantae; phylum Streptophyta; class Magnoliopsida; order Poales; family Poaceae; genus Triticum; species Triticum dicoccoides. The sequence continues at coordinate 102,933,045 of NC_041386.1, forward strand.
GCTGAGGCAGTAACACATTTTCTGGATTTATTCTTATATAGGAAATTCCAGAAAATGCCCAAAACTTCTAAAAATCATAGAAATTCAATCGTAGCTCAGAATGAAATAAATTATATATGAAAAATGATCAGAAAAATCTAATCTATCCATCTGTACCACTTTCCTGCATGTTTGAACAACTTAAAGTTGTTGTATAAGACAATTTGAATAAATGGCATTTGAAATGCCTTATATGGAGTTTGAATTTGAACCTAGGGTTCAAACCAACTTCATTTAATATGGTTGCTAGTTGCATTAGCTCAATCAACAGCATATTGCCATGACATTATCATGCATCATATTTGTTGCATTGCATTGATTGTGTCCCTCTTTGTTTGCCGGTAATTGTCCCCCTTCAGTAGATGTTGTACCGGTGATGAGATCGATGACACCAATGAAGAACTATATTATCTTCAAAAGTGCCAGGCAAGCAAAACCCCCCTTGTTCATTCCGATACAATCCCACTCTCGCTCCTGCTCTCTTTTACTGCATTAGGACAACAACGATTCAATTGTTACATGTTGCGGTAGTTGAACCCCTTTCCTCTGCATGACCTGTCATTGCCACAGTAAATAGATGAAACCCACTAGCATGAGTAGGAGTTGTTTGAGCCCTGATGTGCCTACTCGTTCATGCTTGTTTGTCATGCCTACTATTGCATAGAGTTGTGTCAGGTCTGCTTCATCGGGAATGAATCGGAGGTGTGTGAACATGTCCTACTGTGTGTGAGCTAAGTGTGTGAACACGTTTTGGTAAAGGTAGCGGTGAGAGGCCATGTAGGAGTACATGGTGGGTTTTCTCATTGAAACCGTCCTCAGGAACTGAGTTCTGTGTCTGTGATCCATGAACAGCTACTACCACTCATTGGGATCCTTAATTGACCCTCTCGGCTTCTTAATCACCCTAGTACTCTGTCCAGGAGTTGCAACTAGTTTCTGGTGTTTGTAGGTTATGTGTTGGCGGCCGTGCGTAGCGCTGACCCTAGGGGTGGGCTATGTTGCGGTAGATACACCATGGCACGGTGTACCGGGCGCCCGTTTGGTGACTCGGGAACCCTGTTCACATCGTTCGGGGACGTATGTGGAAACCTCGGCCGGACTCCCTGTGGATGGAACCTGGATAGGCGATAAACCTGGACTAGAGACTTAAGTGTTTAGGTAGGCCGTGGCCGACACCCTCGCCAGGCTTCCGCTTGAAGGATGCCGAGATACATGACGTGTATATGGTGGTAAGTGGTGGGAGCGTGTGCGAAGAAGTACACCCCTGCAGGGTTATCATTATCTATTCGAATAGCCGGATTCCTCGGATATGGAAACTTGGACCCCTTGCAAGTTCATAGACAAGTGAAAGTGGATACTCTAAAACTCGCAAGATAAGTGTGAGTGCTATGGATGGCCTTCTCGTAGGGAGTCGAGAGCGGATCCATAGTGGTGTATTGAATGGTGAACATGTGGACTCGTGTGCACCACCTCAAAAGAGTTGCTTGCAGTCGTAGTTCAGGTTAGCCACTGAGTCAAAGCTGGCTTGGTGCAGTTAAACTCGACCACCCCCCTTTGTTGATACCGATGCATATGTAGCTAGTTCTGATGTAAGTCTTGCTGAGTAGTTTTGTACTCACGTTTGCTTAATTTATGTTTTGCAGAGAGAGAGACTTCCGTCTCGCTAGTAGTTCCGCATGGACTTCGACGTTTAGCCTGATACCTCAGCTACGATCTTGTGCCCTCGGCAGGATCTGGTAGATAGTCAGGCTTCTCAGCCTTTTTCATTTGTAGATGTTTGTACTCAGACATGTTAAGCTTCCGCTTGTGTTTTGACTTGTATGCTCTGAATGTGGGGTCATGAGACCCATGTTTGTAATACCTCGCTCCTCGGAGCCTAATGAATAAATACTTTGAGTCGTAGAGTTATGTTGTGATGCCATGTTGTATTTACACATATCGAGCATATTGTGTGTATGATTGAAATGCTTGGTATGTGTGGGATCCGACAATCTAGTTGTTTATCCTTGGTAGTCTCTCTTATGGGGAAATGTAGTCTAGTGCTTCCATGAGCCATAGTAGTCCGCTACAGCCCGGTTCACCGGAGTCCTGCTAGCCCAGCACTACTGCTCAGGACACTTGACTGGCCGGCATGTGTTTCACTTTGTTCCTGTGTCTGTCCCTTCGGGGAAATGTCACGCAGTGACATCCGGAGTCCTGCCTAGCCTGCTACAGCCCGGGTTCCCGGAGTCCTATTAGCCCAATGCTACAGCCCAAATTCACACGCTGCTGACCGACATGCTCGATGTGATTCATGTATGCCTGTCCCCATCGGTTAGTGCCGCTTTGGGTTCACGACTAGCCATGTCGGCCCGGGTTCTCTGTCATATGGATGCTAGCGACACTATCATATACGTGAGCCAAAAGGCGCATACGGTCCCGGGCCATGTTAAGGCGACACCCGTGGGAATACCGTGGGTGAGGCCACAAAGTGATATGAGGTGTTACTGGCTAGATCGATGTGACTTGGAATTGGGGTCCTGACAAAAACTTCAAGATTATGCTGCACAAGCTGAAAGAAGCCTTTCTCAAGAAACGCGCAGAAGCTCAGGGTTCTCGGGAGCGCATGAAGAGCCTGGCTGACAAGTGTGTGCAAGGATACAACGAAGCTGAGAAGCGCAAGGCCCTTGGGCGTCCGGGCATTGATCCCAGGATGGCTGCTAAGAAGAAGAAGCCCATTGTGGCCGAACCTCTCGCACCAAGGCAGGAAGCAGATCCCATTTCTTCCCAACCAGCATGACTGGCTCGAAGCCAAAAGCCCGGTCAACCGCTTCAGAGCTGAAGAAGACGAGGACTGCTGAGGCTGAAGCCAGGAAGAGGAAACATCATGAATCCTCTCCTGCTGCCCCCTCCAAGAAGAAGAGGAAGACCAAGAAAGAACGGGCTGCTCCCACAGAGCCTTTGATTGTTGAACCCATTTCCATGGTTCGTCCTGACGCTGAACGCCAACTGACAATCCATGAGCCTGCTTTCACAAAGGCTCATGAAGCTGAACACTTTCCAGCAGCTGATCCCATCGCTGCTGAAAACATTGGTCACCATGACCATGTTGAAGATGATGTAGTCCTTCCTCAGCTCGAGCACCAATAGGTATCATCGCCTGTGCTAACGCACAGCAAACTCATCAGCATTGGTCGTCCTCTGACGCCAATTGCTCAGGATGCTTCATGGGCTGATCGCCCACAAGAGGAAGAAGACTTTGAGGCCCAGCCAACACCAACTCCACAGGCGTCGCTTGCATTGCGCAGGCTTCGCAAAGGACCAAGGCCTCCAGTCTCTGCGTCTGAAGCTGAAGCTGCTGAAGACATTCCGGCTGCATCAGCCGATGAAGAAGAAGCCCCAAAAGCTGCTACTCCGCTGTCCCACCAAGAAGCGGTTCTCGAGGAGAATGTGACTGTGACCGACCCTCCAGCTCGTCAAGTGGAGGTTGAAAATCTTGAGGCTGCCACGACCAACACCACTGAAGCCACTGACGCTCTCATGGCTGCAGCTAATGTGGAGCCTTCACCAACCCAAGCACCAGAAGTTAGCAAAGCCACTGATCCCACTGCTTCTGTTCCTGCGCCTACTGCCGGTCCTTAGTTCGACTATCATGTTGAGCGCAGGCCTCAGGTACAAAAGCCAATCCCAAGATTGCCCAGGTTCCCAGGTCCTGCATTAGCACCTGGATCCTTCAATATCAATGGCTTCAGAGAAGACAACACATTCTTCAATAGCTCCAGGAACCCCTACTCAAGGGAAAGAATATCATCTGATCGGTTCTGGAGCTATCCACAGCGAAGCTATTACTCCTGCATTCTATACAATCAAGGTCGCATCTTCCCACACAAGCGTCTTGACATTGAAGCAATAGCTAGTCTGCCCTATCTGGAAGAAGCTCTGGATTGCTTCAAAGAGGTTGGATTGCTGTCGTTTGTCACTAACCAAGAGCATTGGAATGAAGAGTTGCTGCTCCAATTCTATGCCACACTTCACATCCGCGGGTATAACAGAGATCCGAAGACTTGGGTCCTGGAGTGGATGACAGGAAACGTTCATCACGAAGCCAAAGCCTTTGACATCATTGAGCTCACTGGTCTACCCACTCCCAGCGATCTCTACGAATCTGGCTGTCAACTTCACAGTGAAGCTGTGGAGAGCATCTTTCAGAAGCCTGAACCTAACATGAGTCAGATGCTCAGTATGATGAAGCCATTGCCCCAAGATGCTGCATATCCCAAAGAGTTCTTTGTTGAAGACCTTGAGTATCTGCCAAGGACTATTTATCACATCATAAGGCGAACTCTCTGGCCCATCAAAGGACACTCTCCACATGCCAAGCTGGAAGGTGCAATGAAGACTTTGGTCTTCTATATTCTTCATGGAAAATGCTTCAATGCACAGGACTTCTTCATTTGCCAACTTGCTGCATCAGGCTCTAATCTGTTTGGCTTGAAGTTCTACGCCCCATGGGTAATGCGGCTGATCAAACTTCACTCCGCTATCTCATATCAGCCATCTGCTCGCAATCATCGGATCTTTCTGCCTGATGTGGATATGTCTATTGAAGCCATCTATCCTGAGCCTGCCAAGGAACCTCTAAGTCTTCAGAATGCAGAGCATCAAAGTTTTTCTCAGAACATTGAAAAAGTTGAAGTAGTCACTCGTGTGTATCCTTTGGCTGGCACTACACGTGCACCGCATCCTGCTCTCACTGAAGCCACTGATAGCACAATTGCCCAACGACCCAAGAAGCTCACTCATGTTCTCAATGACCGAGAGCTTCTTGTGGCTCTTCATCATAAACAGGATAAGCATCATGACTGGCTGAAGCGTCAGATGCAAAGCCTCTTGGTGGATGTTAATCACATTCGCAATCTTGCCACCAAGAATGCCTTTGTTGCCCATGAAACCTCTCAACGCACATGGAAAGGGATGACGCTGATGTGCTCTGAAGATGATCTTCAAGAGGATGGCTTCTCTGAGCGCTTCAAGTTTGACTCCACACCTCCTTGAAGGGCAGTGCTACGACGAACTCCATCTCTTGAAGACTCTGAGTTCTCTTCCTCTGCTACAACTGTGAATGCCAGAGTGATCGAGGATGAAGACGATGCTACTTCACCACCACCTCCTTCAGCACGCTTCGACACTGCTCCAAGTTTTTCTGCACCGCCGAACACCACCGACGACCCTGCTGCTTCACCTACTCTTCATGGGAACGAGTAGATGCTCTATGTCTTCAAACCTTTTTTGTCCTTACTGACAAAAGGGGGAGAAGCATATGAGTTTGATAGTCTTCAAACGGGTCCATATGGGCGGGTGCTTCATATTTTGCTTCGTGTTTACAACTCTCGTTTTTGATACATTTGGTTCTTTGAGTTGTAACACTTAAACTCGATGGTCGTCTGCTACTTATTTGCCACTTTGTGATGCGATGATAAATTCCGCATGTACGACGATAAATTCCGCACTTAGATCATTTTGCAGACGTCCATTTTCCATTATGCATGTCATTATCTTCACATACCTTCACATGCATAGTGGATTGTCATCATAAGTTGAAGAGGATCTCCACAAGCACAACCTGCCATGTGCATTTGCATTCCAAAAGCAAATTACTTATATGCACATCTTCAGGGGGAGCCCTTGCAACTTATGAAGACAATTCCTTAACCTATACAATTTCACATATTATATTCCCCGTTGAAAACCTCAACTAGTTTGTCATCAATCACCAAAAAGGGGGAGATTGTAAGTGCATCTAGTGCCACCCCTAGTTGGTTTTGGAGTATTGACGACAAACCTAGTTGAGGGAATAATGTGTTTGTGAGAATCGCAGGATAACACAGGTAGAAGTCCCTCGTTGATTCGGTTTTCCTACCAGAGATGACCCCTAAAAATGTATGAAGACATTGATGTCAAAGGTGGTATATGAAGATATTCACATTGAAGATTATGACAAGAGAAGACATCACATGAAACCTATGGAGCTCGAAGACTTAGATCTTTTGTAGTTCTTTTTCTTCTTTGTTGAGTCATAGGAACCACCGTACTGTTAAGTGGGGTCCAAGAGAACCAGTCAGAATGACTGAAGTGATGCTTAACCAAAACCTATGTCTTCGAGTGAAGACTATGAGAGCGAATCTTGTCCAGAGTCGGACAAGTCAGCTTTGCTTGTAGCCCAAGTAAAGTTGACGTGTGAGTTTGAAATCTGACTGTTGGAGCACGTGTCAGTCCCTTAGTGACCCAGGGTCATTTCAGACAAATCAGGTCGGGTTGCCTAGTGGCTATAAATAGCCCATCCCCTACAACCATAAATGGTTGGCTGCTCAGAGTTAGTGTGCGGCTTTTGTCGTTTGAGAGCAACCCACCTCGAAGCCTTTGAGAGAGAATTCCTTGCAAGGATAAAGCCCTAACCACCCAGAGCCAAAGAGAGTTAGGCATCACTTAAGTCTTCTTGTCTGTGTGATCTGAAGACTTATTACACTTGAGGACTGTGAATCCTCCAGCCGGTTAGGCGTCGCGTTCTGAGCATCCAAGAGACATTGTGGATTGCCGGTGAACAAAGTCTGTGAAGGTTTGGGAGTCTACCTTGAAGACTTACCAGAGTGATTGAGCGAGGTCTGTGTGACCTTAGCTCAAGGGGAATACGGTGAGGACTGGGTGTCCTGAGCTGCGTGTTCAGGACTGTGTGTCCTCAGGTTTAAATACCTAGCTGCCCTAACCAGACGTATAGTTGTCACAGCAACTGGAACTGGTCCAACAAATCATTGTCTTCAACGTGTCACTGGTTTCATCCTTTCCTTCCCTTTACTTACTGTTGGTCCTTGTGAAGTCATTGTATGATTGCACTATCTTTTATCTTCACTTAGTGACTGCGTGTTCTGTTTGGCTTCATAATATCTTCCTACCTGATCCTTACTACATTGCTGCTATTAGTCATTGTGCTTTCACTCCATTGAATACTTGACTACGGCTTGCCTAGTGTAGTCTACCTTCTGCTGCAGGGTAATAGGTTTATTTCTATCGTTTGTCTTCATAACTTCCATGTTTTGAAGACTTTCATAAAAATCGCCTATTCACCCCCCTCTAGTCGATATAACGCACTTTCACTTCACATTTGGTTTGGCTTCAATCTCAACATGCCTTCATGATTATCTTCACTATGTTGATTATATATATACTAGTGTTATGTCCTCTACAGCATTCACTTATAGCTATGTCTTCTTGTTGAATATTTTGAACTAAGTGAATGTGATCGGACCCTAACCTCTCTATGCTTTCTATCTCAAACTCTATCTCTCCAAATCATATGCATTCTATTGAAACTGTCGAATGTCTTCTCTGCGTCCTTGTCAGCAGAAGATACAGAGACAAACATTAAGTCTGTTTTCAATGCTCATTCTTTCACCTGAAACCCGGAGAAGTGGGAACAACCACCCAACAATCCAGGCGTGCGTGGGACATGGAACAACCTCCGACATGCTGCATGATGGCCACGTATTCCTCAGATGTGAATCGCCAAGGGCACCTGTGTAATAACGCTGAGTTGCCCCTGTCCCTATAAATACACGCCTCACCGCAGTCATTATCTCTTCTTCCACTCCCGCACGAACCCTAGCGCCACTGCTAGCCCTCGACGATGCCAGCGACGAAGCGCTTCGCTGCTGCAACCTCTTCGACGCCGTCTTCACACCGACCGCGGACATCGTCTTTTCCGCCGTCGTCGTAGGTGTCCTCCGTCGCCAAGTTAGGGCACGAAAGAATGAACTGCTCGGCCTCCTCTTCCACTCCGTCTAGCAGTTCTTCGTGTGGTAAATAAAACTTCCTTTTTACAGCCCCCTTGATCCTATAGCTTCGTCACTTTCTACCACAAGCAGTTTCTATTCACACAAGTTGGATCTCTTTCATACTGCATCTCATAATATGCCTAGTATATTCACTTATGCTTCACAAAGTAGTTAGATTCCTCACTTGTACTGATCCATGGATTCGTACAAATCTGGAACCAACTCCTTATCTATGAGTGAATGTCTTCGCACGATGAGGTCAATGTCTTCTAAACTGATTTATCTTCAAAATCTTCTAAGAATGCATATGACCTCTTCCCCTTCCCTCGCACCTTAATGCTGTCACAGGTACATGTCCGTGGGAGAATCCCTTCATTCTCATAGTCTGCATTCATTTGCAGAATTCTTACAGCATCATATAAATTCTCCCGGAGCCAGTTCCTATTTGTCCAGCAAGCGAAAGCCTTTGAAGCCTTTGAACGTATTGAAGCCTTTCAGTTTAAAATTCATGGCTTCAGAGAAATTTTCAAGGAAGGGAGGCAGAGAGCGTCGTGGGGGAACATCAAGAGATTTGCCTGCTGACCTCTCAGAGCTTTACAACACAGATCCTGAAGAGGATTACAATCAGCGCAAGACCTGAATCCAATGGATTCGAAGATATTGGGCAGAACAATGGTTCAAATACCGGTTTGTGACCCAAGAATATGTTGAGAAAAATGCCATCAAGCGACCGTGGGGAGACATCCTATACAAGAATCTTCAACCCAGGTCCAGAGAAGAAGCCATTGAACAAGGCTTCTATCCCTGCATGGTCCGTGGGCCACAGCGTGCAGATGCACACCCATCGTCACTACTATGGTGTCGTGACGACAATCTGTTCAAGCGCAACTTCCAGTTTGCCAAGAACTCAGCGAAGCAAAACAAGAAGTCTTTGGGATTAGACTTCAACCCTGGTCCCTCTGCTCCTCGGGCCGATGGAACTCGCGAAGCTGAACCCAATCTTCTTGGGCCCTTCTACAACTTGGAAGGTCTCATCACCCATATCGTGGTTCAAGGGACTGCCGTGAATGAGCCTGCAGATGACGCTGAATCAGATGAAGCGCCTGCAGCACCGAAGCTAAAGAAACTGAAGCAGCCAAAAGCTTCAAAGCCTGCCTTTGCACCAAAAATCTCACGAGCGAAGCCACTAGCCACTGCACCTCCTGAAGACAGTGTGCAGTCTGAAGACTTGTCACGCGTCTCCAAGCCCCAGAAGGTCAAGATGCCTCTGCCACACACTGGCCAAGAACTGACAGCTGCTGCTATTCTGCGCAGCGATGCCATTGATCTGTCCAGTGATGAAGATCTTGCAGATGACGCTCTTGAGCAGCTGATCAAGAGCAAAGAAGAAGCAGAAATCTTCAACAATTTGCCTCTCTTTGACATGGCAATCATCCACGACTTCATTGATGAGTGGTTTGAAACACCCAACCTCAGCTTCGAAGACCTGCAACTTCCCATTGGTCTTAGTGTCTCCTTCCATGGCACCATTGCTTCAGAGCTAGCTCTAGCTCAGCGCATCGTCGAACTGAAGCAGAAGATTGACTTTGAGAAAGCTTAGTTCAAGAAGCATATGGCCAAGCTCAGCGTACAAGAGGTCAAGAACTTCAAGCTCATGCTGCACGAGCTTAAAGAAGCCTTTCTCAAGAAGCGTGAAGAAGCTCAAGGCTCTCGTGAGCGCATGAAGAGCCTGGCTGACAAGTGTGTGCAAGCCTACAATGAGGCTGAGAAGCGCAAGGCCCTTGGGCGTTCTGGCATCGACCCCAGGATGGCTGCAAAGAAGAAGAAGAAGCCCGCTATGGCTGAACCCGACGCACCAAGGCAGGAAGCAGATCCAATTGTCTTCCCAACTAGCATAACTGGCTCGAAGCCAAGGGCCCGATCAACCGCTTCAGAGCTGAAGAAGACGAGGACCGCTGAGGCTGAAGCCAGAAAGAGGAAACATCCTGAAGCCTCTGCTACTGCTCCCTCCAAGAAGAAGCGGGAGACCAAGAAGGAACGGGCTGCTCCCACAGAGCCCTTGATTGTTGAACCCATCTCCATGGTTCACCCTGACGCTGAACCTCAAGAACGTCAACTAACTGTCCATGAGCCTGCTTTCACAAAGGCTCATGAAGCTGAAGACTTTCCAGCATCTGATCCCATCACTGCTGAAGACATTGGTCACCATGACCATGTTGAAGATGATGCAGTTCTTCCTCAGCTCGAGCACCATCAGGTATCATCGCCTGTGCTAACGCACAGCAAACTCATCAGCATTGGTCGTCCTCTGACACCAATTGCTCAGGATGCATCATGGGCTAATCGCCCACAAGCACAAGAGGAAGAAGACTTTGAGGCCCAGCCAACTCCAACTCCACAGGCGTCGCCAGCGTTACGCAGGCTTCACAAAGGACCAAGGCCTCAAGTCTCTGAGTCTGAAGCTAAAGCTACTGAAGACATTCTGGCTGCATCAGCCGATGAAGAAGAAACCCCAAAAGCTGCTACTCCCCCGTCCCACCAAGAAGCTGTTCTCGAGGAGAACGTGACTGTGACTGACCCTCCAGCTCGTCAAGTGGAGGTTGAGAATCTTGAGGTTGCCACCACCAACTCCAATGAAGCCACTGACACTGTCATGACTGAAGCTAATGTGGAGCCTTCACCAACCCAAGCACCAGAAGTCAGCGAAGCCACTGATCCCACTGCTTCTGTTCCTGCGCCAGCTGCTGGTCCTCAGTTTGACTATCATGTTGAGCACAGGCCTCAGGTACAGAAGCCAATTCCAAGATTACCCAGGTTTCCAGGTCCTGCATCAGCACCTGGATCCTTCAATGTCAATGGCTTCAAAGCAGACAACACTTTCTTCAATAGCTCCAGGAACCCCTACTCAAGGGAAAGAATATCTTCTGATCGGTTCTGGAGCTATCCGCAGCGAAGCTATTACTCCTGCATTCTATACAATCAAGATCGCATCTTCCCACATAAGCGTCTTGACATTTAAGCAATAGCTGGTCTGCCCTGTCTGGAAGAAGCTCTGGATTGCTTCAAAGAGGTTGGATAGCTGCCGTTTGTCACCGACCAAGAGCACTTGAATGAAGAGTTTCTGCTCCAATTCTATGCCACACTTCACATCTGTGGGTACAACAGAGATCCGAAGACTTGGGTCCTGGAGTGGATGACAGGAAATGTTCATCACGAAGCCAAAGCCTTTGATATCATTGAGCTCACTGGTCTACCCACTCCTGGCGATCTCTACGAATCTGGCTGTCAAATTCACAGTGAAGCTGTGGAGAGCATCTTTCAAAAGCCTGACCCTAATATGAGTCAGATCCTCAGTATGATGAAGCCATTGCCCCAAGATGTTGCATATCCCAAGGAGTTCTTCGTTGAAGATCTTGAGTATCTGCCAAGAACTATTTACCACATCATAAGGCGAACTCTCTGGCCCATCAAAGGACATTCTCCACATGCCAAGCTGGAAGGTGCAATGAAGACTTTGATCTTCTATATTCTTCATGGCAAATGCTTCAATGCACAGGACTTCTTCATCCGCCAACTTGCTGCATCAGGCTCTGATCTTTTTGGCTTGAAGTTCTACGCTCCATGGATAATGCGGCTGATCAAACTCCACTCCGCTATCTCATATCAGCCATCCGCTCGCAATCATCGGATCTTTCTGCCTGATGTGGATATGTCTATTGAAGCCATTTATCCTGAGCCTGCCAAGGAACCTCTAAGTCTTCAGAATGTGGAGCATCAAAGTTTTTCTTAGAACATTGAAGGAGTTGAAGCAGTCACTCGTGTGTATCCTTTGGCTGGAACTACACGTGCACCACATCCTGCCCTTACTGAAGCCACCGATAGCACAATTGCCCAACGACCCAAGAAGCGCACTCGTGTTCTCAATGATCGAGAGCTTCTGGTGGCTCTTCATCAGAAACAGGATAGGCATCATGACTGGCTGAAGCGCCAAATGCAAAGCCTCTTGGTGGACGTCAACCGCATTCGCAATCTTGCCACCAAGAATGCGTTTGTTGCCCATGAAACCTCTCGATGCACATGGAAAGGGCTGACGCTGATGTGCTCTGAAGATGATCTTCAAGAGTATGGCTTCTCTGAACGCTTCAAGTTTGACTCCACACCTCCTCGAAGGGCAGTGCTGCGACGAAGTCCATCTCTTGAAGACTCTGAGTTCTCTTCCTCTGCTGCAACTGTGAATGCCAGAGTGATCGAGGATGAAGACGATGCTACTTCACCGCCACCTCCTTCAGCATGCTTCGACACTGCCCCCAGTTCTTCTGCACCGCCGAACACCACCGACGACCCTGCTGCTTCACCTACTCTTCATGGGAACGAGTAGATGCTCTATGTCTTCAAACCTTTTTGGTCCTTACTAACAAAAGGGGGAGAAGCATATGAGTTTGATAGTCTTCAAATGGGTCCATATGGGCGGGTGCTTCATATTTTGCTTCGTGTTTACAACTCTCGTTTTTTGATACATTTGGTTCTTTGAGTTGTAACACTTAAACTCGATGGTCGTCTACTACTTATTTGCCACTTTGTGATGCGATGATAAATTCCGCATGTATGACGATAAATTCTGCACTTAGATCATTTTGCAGACGTCCATTTTCCATTATGCATGTCATTATCTTCACATACCTTCACATGCATAGTGGATTGTCATCATAAGTTGAAGAGGATCTCCACAAGCACAACCTGCCATGTGCATTTGCATTCCAAAAGCAAATTACTTATATGCACATCTTCAGGGGGAGCCCTTGCAACTTATGAAGACAATTCCTTAACCTGTACAATTTCACATATTATATTCCCCGTTGAAAACCTCAACTAGTTTGTCATCAATCACCAAAAAGGGGGAGATTGTAAGTGCATCTAGTGCCACCCCTAGTTGGTTTTGGAGTATTGACGACAAACCTAGTTGAGGGACTAATGTGTTTGTGAGAATCGTAGGATAACACAGGTAGAAGTCCCTCATTGATTCGGTTTTCCTACCAGAGATGACCCCTAAAAATGTATGAAGACATTGATGTCAAAGGTGGTATATGAAGATATTCACATTGAAGACTATGACAAGAGAAGACATCGCATGAAGCCTATGGAGCTCAAAGACTTAGATCTTTCGTAGTTCTTTTTCTTCTTTGTTGAATCATAGGAACCACCGTACTGTTAAGTGGGGTCCAAGAGAACCAGTCAGAATGACTGAAGTGATGCTTAACCAAAACCTATGTCTTCGAGTGAAGACTATGAGAGCGAATCTTGTCCAGAGTCGGACAAGTCAGCTTTGCTTGTAGCCCAAGTAAAGTTGCCGTGTGAGTTTGAAATCTGACTGTTGGAGCACGTGTCAGTTCCTTAGTGACCCAGGGTCATTTCGGACAAATCAGGTTGGGTTGCCTAGTGGCTATAAATAGCCCATCCCCTACAACCATAAATGGTTGGTTGCTCAGAGTTAGTGTACGACTTTTGTCGTTTGAGAGCAACCCACCTCGAAGCCTTTGAGAGAGAATTCCTTGCGAGGATAAAGCCCTAACCACCCAGAGCCAAAGAGAGTTAGGCATCACTTAAGTCTTCTTGTCTGTGTGATCTGAAGACTTATTACACTTGAGGACTGTGAATCCTCCAGCCGGTTAGGCGTCGCGTTCTGAGCATCCAAGAGACATTGTGGATTGCCGGTGAACGAAGTATGTGAAGGTTTGGGAGTCTACCTTGAAGACTTACCAAAGTGATTGGGCGAGGTCTGTGTGACCTTAGCTCAAGGGGAATATGGTGAGGACTGGGTGTCCTAAGCTGCGTGTTCAGGACTGGGTGTCCGGGACTGTGTGTCCCAAGGTTTAAATACCTAGCCGCCCTAACCAGACGTACAGTTGTCACAGCAACTGGAACTAGTCCAACAAATCATTGTCTTCAACGAGTCATTGGTTTCATCCTTCCCTTCCCTTTACTTACTGTTGGTCCTTGTGAAGTCATTGTATGATTGCACTATCTTTTGTCTTCACTAAGTGACTGCGTGTTTTGTTTGGCTTCATAATATCTTCCTACCTGATCCTCACTACATTGCTGCTATTAGTCATTGTGCTTTCACTTCATTGAATACTTGACTATGGTTTGCCTAGTGTAGTCTACCTTCCGCTGCATGGTAATAGTTTTATTTCTATCGTTTGTGTTTGAAACTTCCATGTTTTGAAGACTTTCATAAAAATCGCCTATTCACCCCCCCCCTCTAGTCGATATAACGCACTTTCAGGTGCAATTACCTTGTCAAGTTCTAGTTTCCTCCCACTCACTTCTTTCGATAGAAACTCCTTCTCTAGAAAGGATCCATTCTTAGCAACAAATATCTTGCCTTCGGATCTGTGATAGAAGGTGTACCCAACAGTCTCCTTTGGGTATCCTATGAAGACACATTTCTTCGATTTGGGTTCGAGCTTATCAGGTTGAAGCTTTTTCACATAAGTATCGCATCCCCAAACTTTAAGAAATGAAAACTTGGGTTTCTTGCCAAACCACAGTTCATAAGGTGTCGTCTCAACGGATTTGGCTGGTGCCCTATTTAACGTGAATGCAGCTGTCTCTAAAGCATAACCCCAAAACGATAGCGGTAAATCAGTGAGAGACATCATAGATCGCACCATATCTAATAAAGTGCGGTTACGACGTTCGGACACACCATTTCGTTGTGGTGTTCCAGGTGGCATGAGTTGCGAAACTATTTCGCATTGTTTCAAGTGAAGACCAAACTCATAACTCAGATATTCCCCTCCACGATCAGATCGTAGAAACTTAATTTTCTTGTTATGATGATTTTCCACTTCACTCTGAAATTCTTTGAACTTTTCAAATGTTTCAGACTTATGTTTCATCAAGTAGATATACCCATATCTTCTCATATCATTTGTGAAGGTAAGAAAATAACGATACCCGCCGCGAGCATCAACACTCATCGACCGCATACATCAGTATGTATTATTTCCAACAAGTATGTTGCTCGCTCCATTGTTCCGGAGAACAGAGTCTTAGTCATCTTGCCCATGAGGCATGGTTCGCAAGCATCAAGTGATTCATAATCAAGTGATTCCAAAAGCCCATCAGCATGGAGTTTCTTCATGCGCTTTACACCAATACGACCTAAACGGCAGTGCCATAAATAAATTGCACTATCATTATTAAACTTATATCTTTTGGCTTCAATACTATGAACATGTGTATCACTACTATCAAGATTTAGTAAAAACAGACCACTCATCCAGGGTGCATATGACCATACAAGATATTACTCATATAAATAGAACAACCATTATTCTCTGATTTAAATGAATAACCGTCTCGCATTAAATTAGATCCAAATATAATGTTCATTCTCAACATTGGTAGCAAATAACGATCATTTAGATCTAAAACTAATCCCGAAGGTAGATGTAGAGGTAGCGTGCCGACGGCGATCACATCGACTTTGGAACCATTTCCCACGCGCATCATCACCTCGTCCTTAGCCAATCTTCGCTTAATTCGTAACCCCTGTTTCGAGTTGCAAATATTAGCAACAGAACTAGTATCAAATACCCAGGCGATACGGCGAGCATTAGTAAGGTACACATCAATAACATGTATATCAAATATACCTTTCACTTTGCCATCCTTCTTCTTCGCCAAATACTTGGGGCAGTTCCGCTTCTAGTGACCAGTCCCTTTGCAGTAGAAGCACTCACTCTCAGGCTTAGGTCCAGACTTGGGCTTCTTCACTTGAGCAGCAACTTGCTTGCCATTTTTCTTGAAGTTCCCCTTCTTCCCTTTACCCCTTTTCTTGAAACTGGTGGTCTTGTTGACCATCAACACTTGATACTCCTTGATTTCTACCTCCGCAACCTTTAGCATTGCGAAGAGCTCGAGAATTGTCTTATCCATCCCTTGCATATTATAGTTCATCACGAAGCTCTTGTAGCTTGGTGGCAGTGATTGAAGAACTCCGTCAATGACACTATCATCAGGAAGATTAACTCACAGCTGAGTCAAGTGGTTGTGGTACCCAGACATTCTGAGTATATGTTCACTGACAGAACTATTCGCGTCCATTTTGCAGCTGTAGAACTTATTGGAGACATCATATCTCTCAATCCGGGCATTTGCTTGAAATATTAACTTCAACTCCTGGAGCATTTCATATGCTCCATGACGTTCAAAATGTCGTTGAAGTCCAGGTTCTAAGCCGTAAAGCATGACACACTGAACTAACGAGTAGTCATCAGCTTTGCTCTGCAAGATGCTCATAACATCTGGTGGTGCTCCTGCAGCAGGTTTGTCACCTAGCGGTGCTTCTAGGACGTAATTCTTCTGTCCAGCAATGAGGATAATCCTCAAGTTACAGACCCAGTCCGTATAGTTTCTACCATCATCTTTCAACTTAGCTTCCTCTAGGAGCGCATTGAAATTCAACGGAACAACAACACGAGCCATCTATCTACAACAACATAGACATGCAAAAATACTATTAGGTACTAAGTTCATGATAAATTAAAGTTCAATTAATCAAATTACTTAAGAACTCCCACTTAGATAGACATTCCTCTAATCATCAATAGTGTTCCGAGGCCATATCTGCATATGCTAGGCTCGTCAAGTTTAACCCGAGTATTCCGCGTGTGCCAAAATTGGCTTGCACCCGTTGTATGTGAACATAGAGCTTATCACACCCGATCATCACGTGGTGTCTCAGCACGACAAACTATAGCAATGGTGCATACTCAGGGAGAACACTTATACCTTGAAATTTAGTGAGAGATCATCTTATAATGCTACCGCCGAACTAAGGAAAATAAGATGCATAAAGGATAAACATCACATGCAATCAATATAAGTGATATGATATGGCCATCATCATCTTGTGCCTTTGATCTCAATCTCCAAAGCGCCGTCATGATCACCATCATCACCGGCTTCACACCTTGATCTCCATCGAAGCATCGTTGTCATCTCGCCAACTATTGCTTCTACGACTATCGCTACCGCTTAGTGATAAAGTAAATCAATTACATGGCGATTGCATTTCATACAGTAAAGCGACAACCATATGGCTCCTGCCAGTTGCCGATAACTTTGTTACAAAACATGATCATCTCATACAATAAACTTTAGCATCATGTCTTGACCATATCACATCACAACATTCCCTACAAAAACAAGTTAGACGTCCTCTACTTTGTTGTTGCAAGTTTTACGTGGCTGCTATGGGCTGAGCAAGAACCGTTCTTACCTACGCATCAAAAACCACAACGCGGTATAGTGATTGCTTTTTGATCTTCAGAAACAACCCTGTTCATTGAATCTGATTCAACTAAAGTTGGATAAACTGACACCCACCAGCCACCTGTGTGCGAAGCACGTCGGTAGAACTAGTCTCGTGTAAGCATACGCGTAATGTCGGTCTGAGCTGCATCATCCAACAATACCGCTGAATCAAGAATCAACTAGTGACGGCAAGCAATATGTATATACCCACGCCCACAACTCCTTTGTGTTCAACTCGTGCATATAACATCTACGCATAGACCTGGCTCGGATGCCACTGTTGGGGAACGCAGTAATTTCAAAAAAAAAATCCTACGCACACGCAAGATCCATCTAGGTGATCCATAGCAACGAGAGGGGAAGAGTGTTGTCCATGTACCCTCGTAGACCGTAAGTGGAAGACAACGCGGTTGATGTAGTCATATGTCTTCATGATCCGACCGATCCTAGCACCGAAGGTACGGCACCTCCGCGATCTACACACGTTCAGCTCGGTGACATCCCGCGAACTCTAGATCTAGCTGAGTGTCGAGGGAGAGTTTTGTCAGCACGACGGCGTGATGACGGTGATGATGAAGCTACCGGCACAGGGCTTCGCCTAAGCACTGCAACGATATGACCGAGGTGGAAATCTGTGGAGGGGGGCACCGCACACGGCTAAACAATCAACCTGTGTGTCTATGGGGTTCCCCCCTCCCCCGTTTATAAAGGAGTGGAGGAGGGGGAGGGCCGGCCCCTCTATGGTGCGCCCAAGGGGGGTCCTACTCCCACCGGGAGTAGGATTCCCCCCTTCCCTAGTTGGATTAGGAGAGGAAGGAAGGGGGAGAGAGGGGGATGGAAAGGGGGGTCGGCCCCCCACCCAATTCGGATTGGGCTTGGGGGGCACGCCCCCTCCTAGGTTCCCTTCTCCTCTCTCCCACTATGGACCAATAAAGCCCATATACTTCCCGGGGGGTTCCGGTAACCTCCCGGTACTCCGGTATATGCCCGAACTCACCCGGAACCATTCTGATGTCCAAACATAGGCTTCCAGTATATCGATCTTTAGGTATCGACCATTCCGAGACTCCTCATCATGTCCGTGATCATATCCGGGACTCTGATTTACCTTTGGTACATCAAAACACATAAACTCATAATATCGATCGTCATCGAACATTAAGTGTGCGGACCGTACGGGTTCCGGAACTATGTAGACATGACCGAGGCTCATCTCCGCTCAATAACCAATATAGGAACCTAGATGCTCATATTGGTTCCTACATATTCTACGAAGATCTTTATCGGTCAAACCGCATAACAACATACGTTGTTCCCTTTGTCATCGGTATGTTACTTGCCCGAGATTCAATCGTCGGTATCTCAATACCTAGTTCAATCTCGTTACCGGCAAGTCTCTTTACTCGTTCTGTAATGCTACATCCCATAACTAACTAATTAGTTACATTGCTTGCAAGGCTTATAGTGATGTGCATTACCGATAGGGCCCAGAGATACCTCTCCGATACACGGAGTGACAAATCCTAATCTTGATCTATGCCAACTCAACAAACACCATCGGAGGCACCTGTAGAGCATCTTTATAGTCACCCAGTTACGTTGTGATGTTTGGTAGCACACTAAGTGTTCCTCCGGTATTCAGAGTTGCATTAGCTCATAGTCATAGGAACATGTATAAGTTATGGAGAAAGCAATAGCAGTAAACTAAACAATCATTGTGCTAAGCTAACGGATGGGTCAAGTCAATCATATCATTCTCTAATGATGTGATCCCGTTAAACAAATGACAACTCATGTCTATGGTTAGGAAACATAACCATCTTTGATTAACGAGCTATTCAAGTAGAGGCATACTAGTGACACTTTGTTTGTCTATGTATTCACACATGTACTAAGTTTTCGGTTAATACAATTCTAGCATGAATAATAAACATTTATCATGATATAAGGAAATATAAATAACAACTTTACTATTGCCTCTAGGGCATATTTCCTTCAGGTTATACGGAGTCAGTTTACAGAGAAAGGAATCTTCACATCCGAACGCCAAGCTTGCCATCCACGCAGAGGAGAGTCCCATCCGGACACGGGGAAAGGCCTTCTATCTCGCATCTTCACGGCCCATTAGTCCGACCCATGTCGCATAGCCCGACCATCCGAGGACCCCTTAATCTAGGACTCCCTCAGTAGCCGCCGAACTTGCCTTCAATGAAGATGTAGTATCCGGCTTTATGTCTTTGGCTTTGTAAGGCGAGTTCTCCATTATACTTTGGATTGACGATATTTGGGTCCATATTAAATATCATGTTTTTTGCCGCCGTCACCCCAGCTTCCACGTGTCAGACGAATGCGAACGGTTCAGGTATTTTTTACAAATAACCCCTTGACCATGTAAGGATGGAGTCTATTTAAGGGGATTGGATCTCAGATGCCATTCTACATCACGCGAAAATCCTTAGAACTCGCCACAGGAAATTGTCCAAACATGGCCGACACTCCTAGCTCCTCCTCACGCCCCTACGGCCCTCAAAAAGGCGACTGAGAAAGATGCACGGTGTCACACGCCCATCTGAATGAACTTCAAAGGTAGGGATATCTTCCTTCCACGGATCTAGTCTCCGTTCGGGCTGGGTTAACTTCCCTCAATGGCGAAGCCCTGGCGGAAAATTTCCCCAATCCTTCTAAAGAGTAGCGGGTGTGCTTCGTTTCTTTCCTTCTGAGAGGCGTGGGATTTCCTATCCACCCTTTCCTAAGAGGTCTCCTAGAGTATTATGGCCTCCAGTTGCACAATCTGATGTCAGGCTCCATCCTGCGTATCGCGGGCTTTGTTGCTCTCTGTGAGATGTTCCTAGGCTGTGAGGCCCATTTTGAATTATGGCAGAAATTCTTCAGCCTTGTTCCCCGCTCCCAAAAGGGATCTATATTCAAGGTGGGCGGTGCCGAAGTATGGCGCATAGCCGGGACAAGATACCTGTCCGGCACTCCGAAGAAGGCATCCGAAGAGTGGCCCTTGGAATGATTTTATATCGAAGATGTCGTTCTTCCAAACCCAATCTGGCGCGGCCTTCCTGAATTCTCTAGCGCTCCTTTAAATAAGCGCGCCAGCTGGCGTCCCCGAAGCCTCGAGGAAGGAGATAGTGTGGAGGTCGAGAGGTTGGGAAGCAAAATCAGAGTACTTGCCAACTCCGGGCTATCAATAATTGAGGTAATGGCAATTTCAATAACGCGATGCGTTCAGCCGCTCCAATCTAGGGGTTTTCCCATGTGGCATTACAACGGGGAGGACGATGCATCTTGTTGTTTATGCAAGGGTCCGGACAACTTTGCCGCCCTGGCCACCATCTTAGCTGATCTGTTCAAAGGGGAGAAGGAAGACTTCACTCGCTTGAAGTGTCGGGAAGGTTTTTCCATGTACAACCCCATGGACTGGGTAAGTTTTCGATGATCGGCTTTACTCAATCATTTTCCAGAGTTACGCTAGTCGAAGCTAATTCAGCCGCTTCTAATAGGAATGGAGAAAGATCCTCGAGGGGATCTACAGCCCCGCTCCGTAGCCAGAGGATCATAATCGGGATCTAGATCCCGGATATGAAGAAGATCCGGGCATATTTATAGAGCTTAAGGAGGGAATTTTTTTATCAGGCGAGCTACGACAGCACAGAAGTGGCTATCATAGCCGATTACCCCGGCCTTCTCCCCTCCTCCCATGTAAGTACCCAGGAGACGCCTCCTCTGAAAGAGTTTTTCTGTCACACCTCACCCAACGCACTGTCTCATGCTCTGAAAGGGCGACGCTCGTCTCGCCGAGCTGTATCGAAGGTGTCTTCTAGGAAGGCGACACCTGCACAGGGTGAGTCCTTAAAAAGAAAGGACAACGGTGATACTACCGCGCCCCTGCCTTCACCAAAGAGGTATAGTTCTTAATATGCACCCGGTGGATAGACCGAATTGTGACGCTTTCCGTTGGGCCATCTTGTAGGAAGAGCATACGCCGGACTACATTCGGGGACCTCATCGGCCGTGCATCGACCAATTCGGCCCCAGACCCTGCTGTAAGGACTAGGGTTGATACGGGTAAAATGCCGGATTGTCATCTCCAAGAGGATTCAGATGATGTATCCATCACCGATTCTGAGGTGGAGAGCGCAATGAATCATCGGTGAGGAAAGAGGCCATGCGCGATCCCAGTTTTACTGTAGAGGCGTTCCATGCCCTCAACTCCGCGGATGCATATATCAGAGCTGCTCGGGATGGGCTCGCCAGAGCCACACACCAGCTTTCAAAGGATATACGGGTAAGAGCTTTTTGTAGGTGCAAGACTCATGTGTCAGTAGCCCCCGAGACTTGAGGTAGTTTGGCCCAAACTGATTTAAGGATCGTTGTATTATCAGGTACTCATGGAGAAAAATGACATGCTATCCAAGGAGCTTGAAGAATGTCAAACCAAGCTTACTGCTCTCACCGCCGAACTGGAGAAATCCAAGAAGGCACCGAATGGTAAGGTCAATCACTGTCTGGAAAAATACTATTTTGTGCCAACAATGTTTTTGTTTTTTTTAATATACACTATTTTATTTACGGCTGCAGGATCCTCAGATCAGCTGGAGGACAGACTGAAGGCTGCACATGCTGATAAACAGCATGCCGAAAGGCAAGAAGCTACTAGTCAATGTATACTGACACGGACCAGGGATGAGAAGAACAAACTACAGGATGCCAACATCAAGCAAGCCGAGGAGCTGAAGGACGTAAGAGCCCAACTGTCGGATGCCTTGAAGGAGAACCTAAAGCTGAAAGGCGACATATTTAGTATGTCCCTGAACCTAACTTTCATAGGATCCCCTGATGGAGATTTTTTACGAGATTTGTGCCTGTAGGTTTGTTAACTAGGCGGCCCGAAGGGGAAGTGTCCGAATTCCAAGGCAACTTGCCGCAAGAGCTATCCAAAGTGCACGAGCGAGCTCGGAAAGCCATGAGGAATATGGCGAAGGCTTTACAGCCATCCGATTCTCCTCCAGGAATGATGGGGGAGCTCGCAGAGTTATTCAAGGGAGCTCGTCTTCGTTTTGAGTTGTTGAAGGCATCGACATGTCGAGAAGGTGCACGAGAGGCCTAGGCCATGGTGAAAACACGGTATACCGGACTTGATCCGAACCATATGGCCTGAGTCGGACCTCGGGGACCACACGGACAAGAAATTCCGGTTAGCTTGGTGTACGACCAAGTAAAAATAGCCGCCAAATTTTCACAGCAGGACTGTAAACTAGAAAGCCTGATAGATGGCATAGATAAAGAGTAGGCATGTAACTTTATGTGATGATACACTTTATCGGCAAAGCTTATCTCCAGCCGAATTGTAAGAGATTTTCATGGTATACTTTCTACTTTCAAACTCCGAAACCCAAGGGTGGAGTGTTTCCAAATACTATACCTGTGGGAAACACCAAATATGTTCGAAAACCAAGCGATCCGGTCATAATGCTTGAACAGACAAACTGTATTCGTGGAGTTATGTTATATTACTGTTTAACGTAAGAAACATCTTCCAAAAAGAATAGTTCCGTTAAGGGTTCCTCTCCCTAGGTCGGCAAGCGTTTATGCATGACTACGCCATGATGCGAAAGAATCACATGAGTCTTTGTATTTTGGTAGTTTATATTGCTGCAAAGGCAGTTCGTCTCTTGTCCGCCGACCAATTATTCCCTTAAGAACTCTAGCTTTCGGCTTCACCCATCTGAGGTACATGTCCGGATGACCCGGTTGTAACAATCGCAGAGGTGCTCCCTTTATGCCCTAGCCGAACGAGCGGGAATGTAGGGCATAAGCACAGGAGCCAGGCAACCCAGCTTGGTGAAAACTTAAGTCATAGAGGTGCATATAATGGCGAAGACAGGACGTACATGAGCAAACAACACACATATATATGGTGAGCTTTATGCTCGAAATGATAATAAGCTTCTATTAGAGGACGCCCCCAAATTTGGTGGGGTGTGTACATTTAAGGATGTATACCCCTCAAGTGTGTGGCTTACCCGAACACACGCTAGAAGATGTAAAGGAAAAAAGAAAAAGGAAAAAAGTGAAAAAAGGAGAAAAAGGTAACGAACAATGTGTCCGGACTTAGGCGTAGAATCTTTGGAGTTTGGCAGGGTTCCATGGGTTCGGTTCTAAGCGATTGTACAATGCGTTGCGAAGGCGATAGTCTCCTCGAGTGAGAACTTCATCTATAATGAAGTGACCCTCCCATTTCGGCTTGAGCTTGTCCTTTTTATTCTCTGGCAGGCGTAGAATGAGTTCACCGACATTATAAGTCTTAGCCCGCACTTCTCTGCTTTGGTATGTTTGAGCTTGTTGTTGGTAGAATGTGGAACGGGCCTTTGCGACATCACGCTCCTCCTCCAGGCCATCTAACTTGTCTTGTCGATCGAGCTCAGCCTCTCTCTCCTCGTACATGCGCACTCGAGGTGAGTCATGAATAATATCGCAGGGCAGGACAACCTCTGCGCCGTACACCATGAAGAGCGATGTGTATCCGGTCGTGCAATTCGGTGTGATACGTAGCCCCCAGAGTACAGAGTTGAGCTCCTCGACCCAGTGTTTATCCGACTCCTTTAAGGATCGCACTAGTATGGGTTTGATTCCGCTCATTATCAGGCCATTGGCCCATTCAACTTGACAGGTCATTTGGGGGTGATACACGAAGGCATAATCGAGTTTAATACCTAGATAAGCACACCATTTTTTCACCTTGTCAGCTGTAAAGTTAGAGCCATTATCGGTAATAATGTTGTGTGGGACACCATAACGGTGTACGACACTGGATACAAAGTTTATCACCGGTCTGGCTTCAGCCGTTTTAACTGGTTTGGCTTCTATCCACTTAGTGAATTTATCTACCATAACCAGCAAATATTTTTTTCTTATGTCTGCCCCCTTTAAGGGGTCTGACCATGTCCAGCCCCCGGACTGCGAAAGGCCAGACACAGAGTTGTATGAGGTCCTGTGCGTCTGCTCGGGCCGTGGGCGAAAAGAAACATGTACGGAAGGCCTAACTTACAAGGGCCTGAGTTGCGGCGTGATGGCTGCCCAAACCACCATGTATTTCAGCCAAGAGCTGTCGTCCCTCCTCTTCAGAGATACCTCTTTGAAGGACTCTGATACGTCCATTTTGGATCATGCTTTCATATCAATATTTATTGCATTATGGGCTGTTATTGCACATTATGCCACAATACTTATGCCTTTTCTCTCTTATTTTACAAGGTTTACATGAAGAGGGAGAATGCCGGCAGCTGGAATTCTAGGCTGGAAAAGGAGCAAATATTAGAGACCTATTCTGCACAACTCCAAAAAACCTGAAACTCCATGAAAGTCAATTTTGGAATATATAAAAAATATTGGGCAAAGGAAGCACCAGAGGGGGAACACCCACCGTCCATGAGGGTGGAGGGCGCGCCCTACCCTCCTGGGCGCGCCCCCTGCCTCGTGGGCCACCTGGCAGGCCCCCGATGCCCATCTTATGGTATAAGGTGTCTTTTGCCCTGGAAAAAATCAGAAGGAAGCTTTCAGGGGAAGCGCCGCCGTATCGAGGCGGAACCTTGATGGAACCAATCTAGGACTCCGGCGGAGCTGTTCTGCCGGGGAAACATCCCTTCGGGAGGGGGAAATCGTCACCATCGATCCTCTCATCAGGAGGGGGTCAATCTCCATCAACATCTTCACCAGCACCAGCTCCTCTCAAACCCTAGTTCATCTCTTGTATCCGATCTTTGTCTCAAAACCTCATATTGGTACCTGTGGGTTGCTAGTAGTGTTGATTACTCCTTGTAGTTGCTGCTAGTTGGTTTATTCGGTGGAAGATTATATGTTCAGATCCGTTATGCATATTAATACCCCTCTGATTATGAACATGAATGAGATTTGTGAGTAGTTACGTTTGTTCGCGAGGACATGGGAGAAGTCTTGCTATAAGTAGTCATGTGAATTTGGTATTTGTTCGATATTTTGATGAGATTTATGTTGTCTTTCCTCTAGTGGTGTCATGTGAACGTCGACTACATGACACTTCTTCATTGTTTGGGCCTAGGGGAAGGCATTGGGAAGTAATATGTAGATGATGGGTTGCTAGAGTGACAGAAGCTTAAACCCTAGTTTATGTGTTGCTTCGTAAGGGGCTGATTTGGATCCATATATCATGCTATGGTTAGGTTTACCTTAATTCTTATTTCGTAGTTGTGGATACTTGCGAGGGGGGTTAGTCATAAGTGGGATGCTTGTCCAAGGAAGGGCAATACCCAAGCAACGGTCCACCCACATATCAAATTATCAAAGTAACGAACGTGAATCATATGAGCATGATGAAAACTAGCTTGACGATAATTCCCATGTGTCCTCGGGAGCGCTTTCCTTTATATAAGAGTTTTGTCCAGGCTTGTCCTTTGCTACAAAAAGGATTGGGCCACCTTGCTGAACCTTGTTTACTTTTGTTACTTGTTACTCGTTACAAATTACCTTATCACAAAACTATCTGTTACCGATAATTTCAGTGCTTGCAAAGAATACCTTAGTGAAAACCACTTGTCATTTCCTTCTGTTCCTTGTTGGGTTCGACACTCTTAATTACCGAAAGGACTATGATAGATCCCCTATACTCGTGGGTCATCAAGACTCTTTTCTGGCGCCGTTGCCGGGGAGTGAAGCGCCTTTGGTAGGTGGAATTTAGTAAGGTAAAATTTATATAGTGTGGTGAAATTTACTGTCACTTGTTACTATGGAAAATAATCCTTTGAGGGGCTTGTTTGGGGTATCTTCACCCCGACCAGTAGAGCAAAGAGTTGCTCCTCAACCTACCGAACCTACTGAAAATGTTTACTTCGAAATTCGTTCGGGTATGATAGAGAAACTGATAGCTAATCCTTTTACAGGAGATGGAACATTACATCCCGATATGCACCTAATCTATGCGGATGAAGTTTGTGGATTATTTAAGCTTGCAGGTATGACCGAGGATGTTATCAAGAAGAAGGTCTTCCCTTTATCTTTGAAGGGAAAGGCATTGACATGGTTTATGCTATGTGATGATATTGTATCATGGAACTACAATCGATTGAAATTGGAATTTCATCAGAAGTTTTATCCTATGCATCTGGTTCATCGTGATCGTAATTATATATATAATTTTTGGCCTCGCGAAGGAGAAGGTATCACTCAAGCTTGGGGGAGGCTTAAGTCAATGTTATATTCATGCCCCAATCATGAGCTCTCAAGAGAAATTATTATTCAAAAAAATTATGCTCGTCTTTCTCTCAATAATCGCTCCATGCTCGATACTTCTTGTACTGGTTCTTTCATGATGAAGACTATTGAATTCAGATGGGATTTATTGGAAATAATTAAACACAACTCTAAAGATTGGGAACTCAATGAAGGTAAGGAGTCATGTATAACACCTAAGTTCGACTGTGTTAAATCTTTTATGGATACCGATGCTTTTCGTGAATTTAGCACTAAATATGGACTTGACTCTGAGATAGTAGCTTCTTTCAGTGAATCATTTGCTAGTCATGTTGATCTCCCTAAGGAGGAGTGGTTTAAATATCATCCTCCCATTGAAGTAAAAGTAGTTGAACCTATTAAAGTTGAAGAAAAGACTATCACTTATATTGTTGATCCTATTGTTCCTACCGCTTATATTGAGAAACCACCTTTCCCTGTTAGTATAAAGGATCATGCTAAAGCTTCAACTGTGGTTCGTAAGAGTAATGCTAGAACACCTACACCCCCTAAGCAAATTAAAGTTGAATCTAGTATTGCTATGGTTAAAGATCTCTTGGTCGATAATATTGATGGGCATGTTATTTACTTCTATGATGAAGCTGCTAGAATTGCTAGACCTGATACTAAAGATAAACATAGACATGTGGTAGGCATGCCTGTTGTTTCTGTTAAAATAGGGGATCATTGCTATCATGGCTTATGTGACATGGGTGCTAGTGCGAGTGCAATACCTCATACTTTATATAAATAAATTATGCATGATATTGCACCTGCTGAGATAGAAGATATTGATGTCACTATTAAGCTTGCCAATAGAGATACTATTTCACCAGTTGGGATTTTAGAGATGTTGAAGTCTTGTGTGGGAAAGTTAAATATCCTACTGATTTTCTTGTTCTTGGTTCCCCACAAGATGACTTTTGTTCCATTATATTTGGTAGACCCATCTTGAATACTGTTAATGCTAAGATAGACTGCAAAAAGGATATTGTTACTGTTGGTTTAGGGGATATGTCTTATGATTTTAATTTTGCTAAATTTCATAGACAACCCCATGATAAAAAATTGCCTAGTAAACATGAAAGTATTGGTCTTGGTTCTATTGTCGTGCCTCCTAATGATCCTTTAGAACAATATTTGCTAGACCATGAAAATGATATGTTTATGAATGAAAGAAGGGAAATAGATGAAGTATTCTTTAAACAGGGACCTATTTTGAAACACAACTTGCATGTTGAAATTCTAGGGGACCCTCCTCGACCCAAGGGTGATCCCGTGTTTGAGCTTAAACCATTACCTGATACTCTTAAATATGCTTATCTTGATGAAAAGAAGATATATCCTGTTATTATTAGTCTAACCTTTCAGAGCAGGAAGAAGAGAAATTATTGAAAACTCTGAAGAAGCATTGTGTTGCTATTGGATATATTCTTGATGATCTTAAGGGCATTAGTCCCACTCTATGCCAGCACAAAATAAAATTGGAGAAATACGCTAAACCGGTTATTGATCACCAACGCCGGTTAAATCCTAAGATGAAAGAAGTGGTAAGAAATGAAAAATTAAAGCTTCTGGAGGCAGGTATAATTTATCCTATTCCTGATAGTCAGTGGGTAAGTCTTGTCCATTATGTCCCTAAGAAGGGAGGTATTACTGTTGTTCCTAATGATAAAGATGAATTGATCCCACAAATAATTGTTACAGGTTATAGAATGGTAATTGATTTCCGCAAATTAAATAAAGCTACTAGAAATGAGCATTATCCTTTACCTTTTATTGATCAAATGCTAGAAAGATTATCCAAACATACACATTTTTTTCTTTCTAGACGGTTATTCTGGTTTCTCTCAAATACCTGTGTCGAAAGAGGATCATAAAAATATCACTTTTACATGCCCTTTCGGTACCTTTGCTTATAGACGTATGCCTTTTGGTTTATGTAATGCACCTGCTACCTTTCAAAGATGTATGACTGCTATATTCTCTGACTTTTGTGAAAAGATTGTTGAGGTTTTCATGGATGATTTTTCCGTGTATGGAACTTCTTTTGATGATTGCTTAAGCAACCTTGATCGAGTTTTGCAGAGATGTGAATAAACTAATCTTGTCTTGAATTGGGAGAAGTTCCACTTTATGGTTAATGAAGGTATTGTCTTGGGGCATAAAATTTCTAAAAGAGGTATTGAAGTTTATAAAGCTAAAGTTGATGTTATTGAAAAGATATCGTGCCCTAAGGAAATTAAAGGTATAAGAAGTTTCCTTGGTCATGCCAGTTTTTATAGGAGGTTCATTAAAGACTTCTCAAAAAAATTTAGGCCTCTGACTAATCTCTTACAAAAAGATGTTCCTTTTTGTCTTTGATGATGATTGTGTAGAAGCATTTGAAATACTTAAGAAAGCCTTGATTTCTGCACCTATTGTTCAGCCACCTGATTGAAATTTACCCTTTGAAATTATGTGTGATGCTAGTGATTATGATGTAGGTGATGTTCTAGGACAAAGAGTTGATAAGAAATTAAATGTTATCCAATATGCTAGTAAAACTCTAGACAGTGCCCAGAGAAATTATGCTACTACTAAAAAAGAATTTTTAGCAGTTGTATTTGCTTGTGATAAGTTCAAACCTTATATTGTTGATTCTAAAGTAATTGTTCACACTGATCATGATGCTATTAAATACCTTATGGAAAAGAAAGATGCTAAACCTAGACTTATTAGATGGGTTCTCTTACTACAAGAATTTGATTTACATATTACTGATAGAAAGGGAGCTGAGAACCCCGTTGCAGACAACTTGTCTAGGTTAGAAAATGTTCTTGATGACCCACTCCCTATTGATGATAGTTTTCCTGATGAAAAATTAGCTGTCATAAATGCTTCTCGTACTGCTCCATGGTATGCTGATTATGCTAATTAAATTGTTGCTAAATTTATACCACCTAGTTTCACATACCAGCAAAAGAAAAGGTTTTTCTATGATTTGAGACATTACTTCTAGGATGACCCACACATTTATAAAGAAGGAGTAGATGGTATTATTAGACGTTGTGCACCTGAGCATGAACAGGAACAGATCCTACACAAGTGTCACTCTGAGGCTTATGGAGGACACCACGCTGGAGATAGAACTGCGCATAAGGTATTGCAATCCGGTTTTTATTGGCCTACTCTTTTCAAAGATGCCCGTAAGTTTGTCTTGTCTTGTGATGAATGTCAAGGAATTGGTAATATTAGTAGACGTCAAGAAATGCCTATGAACTATTCACTTGTTATTGAACCATCTAACATTTGGGGCTTTGATTATATGGGACCGTTTCCTTCCTCTAATGGGTATACACATATTTTAGTTGCTGTTGATTACGTTACTAAGTGGGTAGAAGCTATTCCAACTAGTAGTATTGATCATAACACCTCTATTAAGATGCTTAAAGAAGTTATTTTTCTGAGGTTTGGAGTCCCTAGATACTTAATGACTGATGGTGGTTCACATTTTATTCATGGTGCTTTTCGTAAAAGGCTTGCTAAGTATGATGTTAATCATATAATTGCATCTCAATACCACCCATAGTCTAGTGGTCAAGTAGAACTGAGTAATAGAGAGCTTAAATTAATTTTGCAAAAGGTTGTTAATAGATCTAGAAAGAATTGGTCCAAGAAACTTGATGATGCATTATGGGCCTATAGAGCTGCATATAGGTATGTCTCCGTATAAAATGGTTTATGGAAAGGCATGTCACTTACCTCTCGAACTAGAACATAAGGCATATTGGGACATTAAAGAGCTCAATTATGATTTCAAACTTGCTGGTGAGAAGAGACTATTTGACATTAGCTCACTTGATGAGTGGAGAACCCAGGCCTATGAGAATGCCAAACTATTTAAAGAAAAGGTTAAAAGATAGCATGACAAAAGGATACAAAAGCGTGAGTTTAATGTAGGTGACTATGTTCTGTTATACAACTCTCGTTTAAGATTTTTTGCAGGAAAACTCCTCTCTAAATGGGAAGGTCCTTACGTTATCGAGGAGGTCTATCATTCCAGTGCCATAAAAATCAACAACTCCGAAGGCACAAATCCAAAGGTGGTGAACGGTCAAAGAATCAAACATTATATGTCAGGTAATCCCATAAATGTTGAAACCAATGTTACTGACACCGTAACCCCAGAGGAGTACATAAGGGACACTTTCCAGAATCTTTCAGACTCCGAAAAAGAATATGTATGTGGTACGGTAAGTAAACCGACTCCAAAACAGTTCTAATGGAAATTTTTCTCCGTTTTGGAATATTTAACAAAATAGGAAAAATAAGAAGTAGTCTGGAAAGGACACGAAGCAGCCACGAGGGTGGAGGGCGCGCCCCCTACCTCATGGGCACCTTGTGTGCCCTCCGGTCTCTGTTTTCTTGCACGATACTTCTTTTGGTCAATAAAAATTCATTTTATAATCTCCCGAAGGTTTTGACCAACGTACCATGCAAATATCTCCTGCTTTTGTTTCGAGCTGTTTTTCTGACAGATCTAGATCACCATGACATCTTCAAGCGCCCCCAAGGACAAGTTTTTCGAGAAGGTCATCAACCCCTACCTTGCGGAGGTGCTGCAACAAACTCAAAGCATTGAGATGCGTGAGGGGGTGCTGCAGATCCATGATGTTGAGGGACCAAGGAGGACCGGAAGCGTGGAGACAAGACTCGAAGCAATGGAGCAACAAGTTTTCAAGTGATAGGGGATAGTGGAACGCGGACTCGACGCCAACCACAAGATGATCGTGGAGTTCACCAACAACCACCAGCTGGATGCCAAGAACATTGGGGAGACCATCTTCAAGCTTCACGAGAAAATCGAGCACCTCCAAGCCCAAATATATGACCTGCAAAACCAAAACTGTGAGTATGACTATAGATTCAAGAGGATGAGTTTGGCTGTAGATTTGAGGATCCCGGAGACTCGATCATCCTTCTATGCTGGTGAGCCTATGCCTTGGAAGATGGACGACAAGCCTACCCCATCAACAACTCCAATATCACCACCTCCGAAGAAAGAGACATAAATACATGGGTATGGGCATTGCCCTTGGCAACTGCCAAGCTTGGGGGAGGGCCCCGGTATCGTATCACCATCACACTTCTATCTTTACCATTTTTCTTAGTTCGATCTTTTGGTTATATCTTGATTTAGTAGAATAAAGTTTAGTATGATCTAGCTTTGAGTTTTGTGTTGATCCTTACCTATGTAATCGAGTCCGTGAGCTATATATAATAAAGATTAGTCTTGAGTCAAGGGCTTGGTTATCTTGCTATGATTTGAGGGAATGAAATAAAAAAATAGGGGAAAGAATAAAAAGAAATAAAGAGATCATATTAATCTTATGGAGAGTAATGACTCCACATATAAAGAGTATGATGAATAAAAGTTGTTGGGAGTTGACAAACATAGTTTTGGTCATCATTGCAATTAATAGGAAGTAATAAAGAAAGAGAGGTTTTCACATATAGATATACTATCTTGGACATCTTTTATGATTGTGAGCACTCATTAAAATATGACATGCTAAAAAGTTGATGTTGGACAAGGAAGATAACGTAATGGGTTATGTTTTCTTATATCCGAAACAAATTATATTGGCATGGATCATCCAACATGTTGAGCTTGCCTTTCCCCCTCATGCTAGCCAAATTCTTTGCACCAAGTAGAGATACTACTTGTGCTTCCAAATATCCTAAACCCAGTTTTGCCATGAGAGTCCACCATATCTACCTATGGATTGAATAAGATCCTTCAAGTAAGTTGTCATTGTTGCAAGCAATAAAAATTGCTCTCTAAATATGTATGATCTATTAGTGTGGAGAAAATAAGCTTTATACGAGCTTGTGATGTGGAAGAAATAAAAGCGAGAAACTGCATAATAAAGGTCCTTATCACAAGTGGCAATATAAAGTGACGTTCTTTTGCATTAAGATTTTGTGCATCCAACCATAAAAGTACATGACAACCTCTGCTTCCCTCTGCGAAGGGCCTATCTTTTATTTTTGTCTTATACCTTATACAAGAGTCATGGTGATCTTCACCTTTTCTTTTTACACTTTATCCTTTGGCAAGCACTATGTGTTGGAAAGATCCTGATATATATATATATCTAATTGGATGTGGGTTTTTATAAAGCATTATTGTTGACATTATCCTTGAGGTAAAAGGTTGGGAGGCAAAACCATAAGCCCCTATCTTTATCTGTGTCCGATTAAAACTTCATACCCATAAGTATTGCGTGAGTGTTAGCAATTGTGAAAGACTAAATGATAGTTGAGTATGTGGACTTGCTGAAAAGCTCTTATATTGACTCTTTCCAATGTTCTGATAAATTGCAATTGCTTCA
The DNA here is from genome assembly GCF_002162155.2 of Triticum dicoccoides. Lineage (NCBI taxonomy): Eukaryota > Viridiplantae > Streptophyta > Magnoliopsida > Poales > Poaceae > Triticum > Triticum dicoccoides. The sequence goes on from NC_041386.1 coordinate 102,965,863, forward strand.
ATGACTAAGATTATAGTTTGGTAGTTTTCAATGAAGTTTCTGATTCATACTTTACATTGTGAATAGATTGTTACTTTAGCATAAGAAATCATATGACAATATATATATATATATATATATATATATATATATATCTGTGTGTGTGTTGCTATTCTAAGAATGATCATGATGCCCTCATGTCCATATTTTATTTTATCTACACCTCTATCTCTAAACATGTGCACATATTTTTCGATATCGGCTTACGCTTGAGGACAAGCGAGGTCTAAGCTTGGGGGATTTGATACATCCATTTTGCATCATGCTTTTATATCGATATTTATTGCATTATAGGATGTTATCACACATTATGTCACAATACTTATGCCTTTTCTCTCATATTTTACAAGGTTTACATGAAGAGGGAGAATGCCGGCAGCTGGAATTTTGGGCTGGAAAAGGAGCAAATATTAGAGACTTATTCTGCACAACTCCAAAAGTCCTGGAACTCCACGAAAGTCAATTTTGGAATATATAAAAAATATTGGGCGAAGGAAGCACCAGAGGGGGTCCACCCACCGTCCACGAAGGTGGAGAGAGCGTCCTACCCCCTGGGCGCCCCCTACCTAGTGGGCCACCTTGCAGGCCCCCGATGCCCTTCTTCTGGTATAAGGTGTCTTTTGCCCTGGAAAAAATCAGAAGGAAGCTTTCGGGATGAAGCACCACCGTCTTGAGGCGGAACCTTGGCAGAACCAATCTAGGACTCCGACGGAGCTGTTCTGCCGGGGAAACATCCCTCCGGGAGGGGGAAATCATCACCATCGTCATCACCACTTGATCCTCTCATCGGGAGGGGGTCAATCTCCACCAACATCTTCACCAGCACCATCTCCTCTTAAACCCTAATTCATCTCTTGTATTCGATCTTTGTCTCAAAACCCCATATTGGTACCCGTGGGTTGCTAGTAGTGTTGATTACTCCTTGTAGTTGATGCTAGTTGGTTTATTCGGTGGAAGATTATATGTTCAGATCCTTTATGCATATTAATACCCCTCTGATTATGAACATGAATATGATTTGTGAGTAGTTACGTTTGTTCCTGAGGACATGGGAGAAGTCTTGCTATAAGTAGTCACATGAATTTGGTATTCGTTCAATATTTTGATGAGATGTATGTTGTCTTTCCTCTAGTGGTGTTATGTGAACATTGACTACATGACACTTCACCATTGTTTGGGCCTAGGGGAAGGCATTGGGAAGTAATAAGTGGATGATGGATTGCTAGAGTGACGGAAGCTTAAACCCTAGTTTATGCATTGCTTCATAAGGGGCTGCTTTGGATCCATATGTTTCATGCTATGGTTAGGTTTACCTTCATTCTTCTTTTGTAGTTGCGGATGCTTGCCAGGGGGTTAATCATAAGTGGTATGCTTGTCCAAGGAAGGCCCGTACCCAAGCACCGGTCCACCCACATATCAAATTATCAAAGTAACAAACGTGAATCATATGAGCATAATGAAAACTAGCTTGACGATAATTTCCATGTGTCCTCGTGAGCGCTTTCTTTTATATAAGAGTTTCGTCTAGGCTTGTCCTTTGCTACAAAAAGGATTGTGCCACCTTGCTGCACCTTGTTTACTTTTGTTACTTGTTACTCGTTACAAATTACCTTATCACAAAACTATTTGTTACAGATAATTTCAGTGCTTACAGAGAATACCTTACTAAAAACCGCTTGTCATTTCCTTCTGCTCCTCATTGGATTCGACACTCTTACTTATCGAAAGGACTATGATAGATCCCCTATACTTGTGGGTCATCAAACTCCGGTAGTGCTTTTCTTGTAGAGCTCTCCTTCATGAACCTTGTAGGCTTTCGAACGTCGAATGATGCAACGAGCCTCGTTCTGGTCCTCAGGGAGCTCCCGCCTATTAAGGTAGGCCAGGAGGGGTTCAGTCCATGGGGAGATTACCGCCATGATTACATGGGCGGAAGGCATTGGTTCTGTGCCCGAGCCCCTGATGATGACCGAATCGTGTTCGGCATCCTGGGGTGTGATAGGCGCCGGACTTGAATTTCCGCTCTCGTCTTGCCATACCACGGATGGCTTAAAGTGGATTTCCAAGAAGTTGTTAGGCAGGACGGGGTCGCGTTTAGCGCCCATTCGAGCAAGGATGCCTGCTGCTTGGTTACTGTCTCGGGCCACGTGATGAAACTCGAGCCCCTTGAACCGAGCTGATATTTTGAGCACGACATTGCGGTAAGCTACCATCTATGGATCTTTTGCATCGAATTCTCCGTTTATTTGGGATATTGCAAGGTTTGAATCCCCACGCACCCCGAGGCGTTGTATGCCCATAGAAACAAGCATCCGGAGACCATGCAGTAGTGCCTCATATTCAGCTGCGTTATTGGATTCCGTGTACATGATTTGCAATACGTAACAGACTGTGTCCCCGGTAGGGGATGTTAGGATGACACCAGCCCCCAATCCAGCTAACATTTTAGAGCCGTCGAAGTAGATCACCTAGTTGGAGTATGTACCGTATTGTTTGGGGAGTTCGGCTTCTGTCCATTCGAAGACGAAGTCGGCCAACACCTGAGATTTAATAGCCTGGCGTGGTTTGTATGCTATTTCGAATGGTAGGAGCTCGATGGCCCATTTTGCAATGCGGCCGGTGGCGTCTCGATTATTTATGATATCATTGAGTGGTACCTCGGAGGCCACCATGTGAAGGAAATATGCTCTAGAGGCAATAATAATGTTATTTATATTTCCTTATATCATGATAAATGTTTATTATTCATGCTAGAATTGTATTAATCGGAAACTTAGTACATGTGTGAATACATAGACAAACATAATGTCACTAGTATGCATCTACTTGACTAGCTCGATGAATCAATGATAGTTATGTTTCCTAACCATAGACATGAGTTGTCATTTGATTAACGGGATCACATCATTATAGAATGATGTGATTGACTTGACCCATCCGTTAGCTTAGCACAATGATCGTTTAGTTTGTTGCTATTGATTTCTTCATGACTTATACATGTTCCTATGACTATGAGATTATGAAACTCCCGAGTACCGGAGGAACACGTTGTGTGCTACCAAACGTCACAACATAACTGGGTGATTATAAAGGTGCTCTACAGGTGTCTCCGATGGTGCTTGTTGAGTTGGCATAGATCGAGATTAGGATTTGTCACTCTGATTGTCGGAGAGGTATCTCTGGGCCCTCTCGGTCATGCACATCACTATAAGCCTTGCAAGCATTGTGACTAATGAGTTAGTTACAGGATGATGCATTACGGAACTAGTAAAGAGACTTGCCGGTAACGAGATTGAACTAGGTATTGAGATACCGACGATCGAATCTCAGGCAAGTAACATGTCGATGACAAAAGGAACAATGTATGTTGTTATGCGGTTTGACCGATAAAGATCTTCGTAGAATATGTAGGAACCAATATGAGCATCCAGGTTCCGCTATTGGTTATTGACCAGAGACGAGTATCGGTCATGTCTACATAGTTCTCGAACCCGTAGGGTCCGCACGCTTAACGTTCGGTGACGACCGGTATTATGAGTTTATGTGTTTTGATGTACCGAAGGTAGTTCAGAGTCCCGGATGAGATCGGGGACAAGCCAAGGAGTCTCAAAATGGTCGAGACATAAAGATCGATATATTGGATGACTATATTCGGACATTGAAAAGGTTCCGAGTGATTCAGGTATTTTTCGGAGTACCAGGGAGTTACGGGAATTCGCCGGGGAGTATATGGGCCTTATTGGGATTTAGGGGAAAGAGAGAGGGGAGGCTCCGTGATCCCCCCCCCCCCAAGGCCTAGTCCGAATTGGACTAGGGGGAGGGGCGGCGCCCCCTCCTTCCTTCTCTTCTCTTTTCCCTTTCCTTCCCTCCTACTCCTACTACATGGAAGGGGGGATCCTACTCCCGGTGGGAGTAGGACTCCCCAGGGCGCACCATAGTAGAGGGCCCCCCCTCCTCCACTCCTTTATATATGGGGGAAGGGGGCACCCCATAGACACACAAGTTGATCATTGATCTTTTAGCCGTGTGTGGTGCCCCTCCACCATAATCTACCTCGGTCATATCGTAGTGGTGCTTAGGCGAAGCCCTGCGTCGGTAGCATCATCATCACCGTCATCATGACGTCGTGCTGACGGAACTCTCCCTCGAAGCTCTGCTGGATCAGAGTTCGTGGGACGTCACCGAGCTGAACGTGTGCTGAACTCGGAGGTGTTGTGCGTTCAGTACTTGGATCGGTCAGATCGTGAAGACGTACGACTACATCAACCGCGTTCTCATAATTCTTCTGCTTACGGTCTATGAGGGTACGTGGACGATACTATTACCTCTCGTTGCTATGCATCACCATGATCTTGCGTGTGCGTAGGAAATTTTTGAAATTACTACGTTCCCCAACAGTGGCATCCGAGCCAGGTTTATGCGTAGATGTCATATGCACGAGTAGAACACAAAGGAGTTGTGGGCGTGGGTATATACATATTTCTTACCATCATTAGTTGATTCTTGATTCAGCGGCATTGTTGGATGTAGCGGCCCAGACCGACATTACGTGCACGCTTATGCGAGACTGGTTCAACCGACGTGCTTCTCACACAGGTGGCTAGTGGGTGTCTGTTTCTCCAGCTTTAGTTGAATCTGATTCAATGAATAGGGTTCTGTCTGAAGATAAAAAATCAATCACTATACCGCGTTGTGGTTTTTGATGCGTAGGTAAGAACGGTTCTTGCTCAGCCCGTAGCAGCCACGTAAAACTTGCAACAACAAAGTAGAGGACGTCTAACTTGTTTTTGCAGGGCATGTTGTGATGTGATATGGTCAAGACGTGATGAGATATAAATTTTTGTATGAGGTGATCATGTTTTGTTAAAGTTATCGGCAACTGGCTAAAGCCTTATGGTTGTCTCTTTATTGCATAAGATGCAAGTGCCATGTAATTGCTTTACTTTATCGCTATGCGATAGCAATAGTTGCAAAAGCAATAGTTGGCGAGACGACCATGTGACGACACATTCATAGAGATCAAGATGATGGAGATCATAGTGTCATGCCGGTGATGATAGAGATCATGACGGTACTTTGGAGATGGAGATCAAAGGCACAAGATGATCATGGCCATATCATGTCATATATTTTGATTGCATGTGATGTTTATCCTTTATGCGTCTTATTTTGCTTAGTTCGGCGGTAGCATTATAAGATGATCTCTCACTAAATTTCAAGGTACAAGTGTTCTCCCTGAGTATGCACCGTTGCCAAAGTTCGTCGTGTCGAGACACCACGCGATGTTCGGGTGTGATAAGCTCTGCGTTCACATACAACGGGTGCAAGCCAGTTTTGCACACGCAGAAATACTTGGGTTAAACTTAACAAGCCTAGCATATGCAGATATGGCCTCGGAACACTAAGACCGAAAGGTCGAGCATGAATCATATAGTAGATATGATCAACATAGTGATGTTAACCATTGAAAACTACTCCATTTCACGTGATCATCGGTCATGGTTTAGTTGATTTGGATCACGTGATCACTTAGATGATTAGAGGGATGTCTATCTAAGTGGGAGTTCTTAAGTAATATGATTAACTGAACTTAAATTTATCATGAACTTGGTCCTGATAGTATTTTCATATTTATGTTGTTGATCAATAGCTCGCGCATTGCTTCCCCGTTTATTTTTGATATGTTCCTAGAGAAAAATAAATTGAAAGATGTTAGTAGCAATGATGCGGATTGGATCCGTGATCTGAGGATTATCCTCATTGCTGCACAGAAGTGTTATGTCCTTGATACACCGCTAGGTGACGGACCTACTGCAGGAGCAGATACAGACGTTATGAACGTTTGGCAAGCTCTATATGATGACTACTTGATAGTTTAGTGCACTATGCTTTATGGCTTAGAATCGGGGCTTCAAAGACGTTTTGTACGCCACAGAGCATATGAGATGTTCCAAGAGTTGAAATTAGTATTTCAGACTCATGCCCATGTCAAAAGGTATGAGACCTTTGACAAGCACTTTGCCTACAAGATGGAGGAGAATAGCTCAGCTAGTAAGCATGTGCTCAGAATGTCTGAGTACTACAATCACTTGAATCAATTGGGAGTTAATCTTCCAGATAAGATAGTGATTGACAGAGTTCTCTAGTCACTATCACCAAGTTACTGGAACTTCGTGATGAACTATAATATGCAAGGGATAACAGAAACGATTCCCAGGCTCTTCGTGATGCTAAAATCGACGAAGGTAGAAATCAAGAAAAGCATCAAGTGTTGATGGCTGACAAGACCACTAGTTTCAAGAAAAGGGCAAAGGGAAGAAGGGGAACTTCAAGAAGAACGACAAGAAAGTTGCTGCTCAAGTAAAGAAGCCCAAGTCTAGACCTAAGCCTGAGACTAAGTGCTTCTACTGCAAAGAGACTAGTCACTGGAAGCAGAACTGCCCCAAGTATTTGGCGGATAAGAAGGATGGCAAAGTGAACAAAGGCATACTTGATATACATGTTATTGATGTGTAACTTTCTAGTGTTTATAGGGACCCCTCAGTATTTGATACTAGTTCAGTTGCTGAGATTAGTAACTCGAAACGGGAGTTGCAGAATGAACAGAGACTAGTTAAGGGTGAAGTGACGATGTGTGCTGGAAGTGGTTCCAAGATTGATATGATCATCATTGCACACTCCCTATACTTTTGGGATTAGTGTTGAACCTAAATAAATGTTATTTGGTGTTTGCGTTAAGCATGAATATGATTTGATCATGTTTATTGCAATATGGTTATTCATTTAAAGTCAGAGAATAATTGTTGTTCTGTTTACATGAATAAAACCTTCAATGGTCATACACTCAAGGTGAATGGTTTATTGAATCTCGATCGTAGTGATACACATATTCATAATATTGAAGCCAAAAGATGCAAAGTTAATAATGATAGTGCAACTTATTTGTGGCACTGCCGTTTAGGTCATATTGGTGTAAAGCGCATGAAGAAAATCCATGCTGATGGGCTTTTGGAATCAATTGATTATGAATCAATTGATGCTTGCGAACCATGCCTCATGGGCAAGATGACTAAGACTCCGTTCTCCGGAACAATGGAGCGAGCAACAGACTTGTTGGAAATAATACATACTGATGTATGCAGTCCAATGAGTGTTGAGGCTCGCGGCAGGTATCATTATTTTCTGACCTTCACAGATGATTTGAGTAAGATATGGGTATATCTTCTTGATGAAACATAAATCTGAAACATTTGAAAATTTCATATAATTTCAGAGTGAAGTGGAAAATCATCGTAACAAGAAAATAAAGTTTCTACGATCTGATCGTGGAGGAGAATATTTGAGTTACGAGTTTGGTCTTCATTTGAAACAGTGTGGAATAGTTTCGCAACTCACACCACCTAGAACACCACATCATAATGGTGTGTCTGAACATCGTAAACGTACTTTATTAGATAATGGTGCATTCTATGATGTCTCTTACCGATTTACCACTATTGTTTTGGGGTTATGCATTAGAGACAGCTGCATTCACATTAAATAGGGCACCATCTAAATCCGCTGAGACGGCGCCATATGAACTATGGTTTGGCAAGAAACTGAAGTTGTCGTTTCTTAAAATTTGGGGTTGCGATGCTTATGTGAAAAAGTTTCATCCTGATAAGCTCAAACCCAAATCGGATAAATGTGTCTTCATAGGATACCCAAAGGAGATAGTTGGGTACACCTTCTATCACAGATCCGAAGGCAAGACATTCGTTGCTAAGAATGGATCCTTCCTAGAGAAGGAGTTTCTCTCGAAAGAAGTGAGTGGGAGGAAAGTAGAACTTGATGAGGTAACTGTACCTGCTCCCTTATTGGAAAGTAGTTCATCACAGAAATCTGTTCCTGTGACTCCTACACCAATTAGTGAGGAAGCTAATGATGATGATCATGTACCTTCAGATCAAGTTACTACCGAACCTCGTAGGTCAACCAGAGTGAGATCCGCACCAGAGTGGTATGGCAATCCTGTTCTGGATGTCATGTTACTTGACCATGACGAACCTACGAACTATGAGGAAGCGATGATGAGTCCAAATTCCGCGAAATGGCTTGAGGCCATGAATTCTGAGATGGGATCCATGTATGAGAACAAAGTATGGACTTTGATTGACTTGCCCGATGATCGGTGAGTCATTAAGAATAAATGGATCTTTGAGAGGAAGACGAATGCTAATAGTAGTGTTACTATCTACAAAGCTCGAATTGTCGCAAAATGTTTTTGACAAGTTCAAGGTGTTGACTACGATGAGATTTTCTCACTCCTATCGATGCTTAAAAGTCTGTCCGAATCATGTTAGCAGTTGCCACATTTTATGAAATCTGGCAAATGGATGGCAAAACTACATTCCTTAATGGATTTCTTAAAGAACAGTTGTATATGATGAAACTAGAAGGTTTTGTCGATCCTAAAGGTGCTAACAAAATGTGCAAGCTCCAGTGATCCATCTATGGGTTGGTGCAAGCATCTTGGAGTTGGAATATACACTTTGATAGTTTATCAAAGCATATGGTTTTATACAGACTTGCGGTGAAGCATGTATTTACAAGAAAGTGAGTGGGAGCACGACAACATTTCTGATAAGTATATGTGAATGACATATTGTTGATCGGAAATAATGTAGAATTTTCTGGAAAGCATAAAGGAGTGTTTGAAAAGAGTTTTTCAAAGAAAGACCTCAATGAAGCTACTTACACATTGAGCATCAAGATCTATAGAGATAGATCAAGATACTTGATAAGTTTTTTCATTGAGTACATACCTTGACAAAATTTTGAGGTAGTTCAAAATGGAACAGCCAAAGAAGAAGTTCTTGCTTGTGTTGCAAGATGTGAAGTTGAGTAAAGATCAAAACCCGACCACAGCAGAAAATAGAAAGAGAACAAAAAGTCATTCTCTATGCCTCAGTCATAGGTTCTATAAAGTATGCTATGCTGTTTACCAGTCCTATTGTATACCTTAGCATGATTCTGGCAAGGGAGTACAATAGTGATCTAGGAGTGGATCACTGGACAGCGGTCAAAATTATCCTTAGAGGACTAAGGAAATATTTCTCGGTTATGGAGGTGATAAAAAGAGTTCATCATAAAGAGTTACGTCGATGCAAGCTTTTTACATCGATCTAGATGACTCTAAGTCTCGATCTGGATACATATTGAAAGTGGGAGCAATTAGCTAGAATAGCTACGTGCAGAGCATTGTAGACATAGAAATTTGCGAAATACATACGGATCTGAATGTTGCAGACCCACAGACTAAACTTCTCTCACAAACAAAACATGATCACTCTTTGGGTGTTAATCACATAGCGATGTGAACTAGATTATTGACTCTAGTAAACCCTTTGGGTATTAGTCACATGGAGATATAAACTAATCACATAAAGATGTGAACCAGATTATTAACTCTAGTGCAAGTGGGTGACTGAAGAAAATATGCCCTAGAGGCAATAATAATGTTATTTATATTTCCTTATATCATGATAAATGTTTATTATTCATGCTAGAATTGTATTAATCGGAAACTTAGTACATGTGTGAATACATAGACAAACATAATGTCACTAGTATGCCTCTACTTGACTAGCTCGTTGAATCAATGATGGTTATGTTTCCTAACCATAGACATGAGTTGTCATTTGATTAACGGGATCACATCCTTAGAGAATGATGTGATTTACTTGACCCATCTGTTAGCTTAGCACGATGATCGTTTAGTTTGTTGCTATTGCTTTCTTCATGACTTATACATGTTCCTATGACTATGAGATTATGCAACTCCCGAGTACCGGAGAAACACTTTGTGTGCTACCAAACGTCACAACATAACTGGGTGATTATAAAGGTGCTCTACAGGTGTCCCCGATGGTGCTTGCTGAGTTGGCATAGATCGAGATTAGGATTTGTCACTCTGATTGTCGGAGAGGTATCTCTGGGCCCTCTCGGTAATGCACATTACTATAAGCCTTGCAAGAATTGTGACTAATGAGTTAATTACAGGATTATGCATTACGAAACGAGTAAAGATACTTGCCGGTAACGAGATTGAACTAGGTATTGAGATATCGACGATCGAATCTCAGGCAAGTAACATACCGATGACAAAAGGAACAACGTATGTTGTTATGTGGTTTGACAGATAAAGATCTTCGTAGAATATGTAGGAACCAATATGAGCATCCAGGTTCCGCTATTGGTTATTAACCGGAGACGAGTCTTGTTCATGTCTACATAGTTCTCGAACCCGTAGGGTCCGCACGCTTAACGTTCGGTGACGATCGGTATTATGAGTTTATGTGTTTTGATGTACCGAAGGTAGTTCGGAGTACCAGATGAGATCGGGGACATAACGAGGAGTCTCGAAATGGTCGAGACATAAAAATCGATATATTGGACGACTATATTCGGACATCGTAAAGGTTCCGAGTGATTCGGGTATTTTTCGGTGTACCGGAGAGTTATTAGAACTCGTCGGGGAGTATATGGGCCTTATTGGGCTTTAGGGGAAAGAGAGAGGGGAGGATGCCCCCCCAAGGCCTAGTCCGAATTGGACTAGGGGGAGGGGCGGCGCCCCCTCCTTCCTTCTCTTCTCTTTTCCCTTTCCTTCCCTCCTACTCCTACTACATGGAAGGGGGGAATCCTACTCCCGGTGGGAGTAGGACTCCCCAGAGCGCGCCATAGTAGAGGGCCGGCCCTCCCCCTCCTCCACTCCTTTATATACGGGGGAAGGGGGCACCATAGACACACAAGTTGATCATTGATCTTTTAGCCGTGTGCGGTGCCCCCCTCCACCATAATCCACCTCGGTCATATCGTAGCAGTGCTTAGGCGAAGCCCTGCGTCGGTAGCATCATCATCATCGTCATCACGCCATCGTGCTGAAGAAACTCTCCCTTAAAGCTCTGCTGGATCGGAGTTCGTGGGACGTCACCGAGCTGAACGTGTGCTGAACTCGGAGGTGCCGTGCGTTCGGTACTTGGATCGGTTGGATCGTGAAGACGCACGACTACATCAACCGTGTTCTCATAACGCTTCCGCTTATGGTCTACGAGGGTACGTGTACGATACTCTTCCCTCTCGTTGCTATGCATCACCATGATCTTGCGTATGCGTAGGAAAATTTTGAAATTAGTACGTTCCCCAACACCGTGATCGAGCACTCTTGAAAGTAGTGTCGCAGCTTCCGAGATGCCATGAAAACCGCATATGCTATCTTTTGATAGTGCGGGTACCGGGATTTACATGGTGTGAGAACCGCCGATACATAGTATAGGGGTTTTTGGAGTGGGAATTGATGCCCTTCTTCCTCTCATTCAACGATGAGTACCGCACTCACCACCTGGTGAGTTACAGATATGTATAGTAGCATTGGTTCGCCGATGTTGGGCACGATAAGGACTGGGGTGTTTGCTAGTAGAGCTTTTATTTCTTCCAACCCGGCTGTTGCCGTATCCGTCCACTCAAAGTGGTCGGTATGCCGAAGCAGGGGATATAGCGGCAGCGCATTCTCTCCTAATCTGGAGATAAAGCGGCTCAAGGCTGCCATGCACCCAGCTAGTTTTTGGATCTGCTTTAGGTCTGTTGGAATTGCCAAATGTGATAAGGCTCGGATTTTGGCCGGGTCTGCTTTGATTCCTATATTGGAAACGATGAGCCTGAGCAGCTTTCAGGCCGGAACGCCGAAAACGCATTTTTCCGGATTGAGACATATGTCATATGTCCGAAGGTTGTCGAATGTAAGACGTAAGTCATCCACCAATGATTCGACATGTTTAGTTTTGAGAGAAAATTCCTTATTTGACACTACTTCAAAATACGTTTCCTTATTTGACACTAGAATTTTCGTTCTTCCCTATTTGACACTTGGTCTAATTTTTTTGCCTAATATGACATCGCCGTCAATTCCGTTAGCCTCTTCCGTCAACTAGGACCGTAGTACCCTTCCATGTATCGTTGTGTAACGCTGGAAAAAAAGATGACCCAATCCTTGCGTCCATGTCTAGAGAGACCACATCATTTGTTTCCCCGACCTAGTAAAGAGCTACAGCGGCGGCGCGACATGCTCAAAAATGGATGTCGTTTATTTGGAATTGGCCACGACTCCTGCTTCCGGCAAGACGCGCGTACAACTAGCATTTTTTTTCTTTTTTGATGAGACAAGCGCGTACAACTAGCAAAGCTCCGGTGATACGTTCTTGCAAGACGGATAAGTACACACACATATTATTGATTGTTCAATATTTTTGATTTTTTAGGCACCAATGTTTTTGGTATAGCTTAGAGCATCTCTAGCATATCAGCATATCGTCAACCCGCAAAACCCATTTATAATTCACGAAAAAACGACTTTGCGGGCCGGCATCTGTTGCTGATGGTTCTCAAGCAGCGTCTCAACATCCGAGTCGTCCGAATCGGACGGATCCTCGAGCAAAAACCTCTCGCGAGGGCTCAATTTCATCTAAAATCACAAATACGAACGCCGTATGAACCAACTATGCATATCGCATCCTAAAGCACAAGTACAAGTACTCACCGGCGGCTCGGGGCGGTGACTCTACGGCAGTCAATCTCGGGGTGGCGACAGCGACTCGGGGTGGCTCGGCTCGGCGGATCCAAGGAGCCGGTGAAGCGGCTAGGTGGAACCGAGTGAGGGGTACCCCGGCGGCGTGATTCCGTCCACCGATATGGTCGGAATCACCGGCAGACGACGGGCAGAACCGATGGTGGGCGGCTGAGGAAGGGGGTGGCGAACGCGTGCGGGCTGAAATATCCCTCTCGTCAACCGCTTTTCTGAGATACAAGGGACCGTCGGGTCAAGAGGAAAACCCGTGTTTTCGCGGGTTGGAGGTGAGATTTGACCATGCCCCTTAAAAAAGTTTTGGGCCGATGCATTTACAGTGTCTGATCGGGTGGCTTTTTTCACGTGAATCCATACTTTAACAGTTATTTTATGGGTCGGAACATTGTACGGGGTCAGCTAGAGATGCTCTTACCACTCTTGTCAAGTGGTAAGTGGTAGCGCACAGACGTACTAGTTATGCGTTGAACCGTTTTCTAGCCCAACGGGCCCAAGCCGATGTGGGTGCTGACCTATAAAACAAGGGGACTCGAGTAGAGCAACACACGACTCCACAGTCCAGCAGCCAAAACTATTGGGGCATAAACAACACTATGTAACCAAAGCAGGCAGCTTGATCATTGATGGATTATAGGTAAAACACAACGCACGTAGGAGTATGCAGAATCACAAGTTGCTAGAGGCGTAATACAACTTCAATAGTTCTGTGACTCAGGTCATTTCTCTCCCCGTGTGTGTTGCTGCCTAGTCCGTGGCTCAACTCATTGCATGTAACATGATCTTGATATAGCATTTCTGTAACATGATTTATAATTTATTTAGCTGTGTAGAAAATCCGGTCACAAAATATACGGATCTCAGATGGCCATTTAACCTTGACCACATATCTCATATACTTCTTTGTCTTTAATAATAGTAAGAAATTGGGTTGCAGAATGCATCAAGGGTAGTAACGTCTTTTTATGTCTCTACTTAACACTGTTAGAGTTAAAAATGAACTAGAGTGTCATATAGGGAATAAAATTTACGCCTAGTGTCAAATAGAGAAGAAAAACTTTTTCAGTGTCAAATAAGGAATCAAATTTTAAGATAGTGTCAAATAAGGAATTCTCTCTAGTTTTGATGACTATGTCATCTACGTATGCCTCCATCGTCTTGCCAATTTGTTTTCTCAAGCATGTTTGAATCATGCGTTGGTAGGTGACACCGGTATTTTTGAGTCCGAAAGGCATAGTGTTGAAGCAGAAAGGCCCGTATGGGGTAATAAATGTCGTTGCGGCTTGATCGGATTCCTTCATCTTAATTTGATGGTATCCAGAGTATGCGTCGAGGAAACACAATGAATCGTGTCCTGCGGTTGCATCGATGATCTGGTCAATGCATGGCAGTGGTAAGGGGTCCTTAGGGTAGGCTTTATTGAGGTCTTTGAAATTGACACAAAGGCGCCAGGATTTGTCCTTCTTTGGCACCATGACCAGGTTTGCTAGCCAATCCGAGTGTTTTATCTCTCGAATAAACCCGGCTTCAAGTAGTTTGGCTAGCTCCTCCCCCATAGCTTGTCGCTTGGGTTTGGAAAATCACCGCAACGCCTGCTTGACTGGCTTGAACCCCTTTATTATGTTGAGGCTGTGTTTCGCCAGTCTGCATGGGATTCCTGGCATATCCGAAGGGTGCCAGGCGAAGATTTTCCAATTCTCGCGCAGGAATGTTCTTAGAGCGGCATCGACCGTCGGATCCAGTTGTGCTCCAATGACAGTTGTTTTGTTAGGATCTGTCGGGTGGACTTGGAATTTGACTATTTCGTCTGCTGGCTTGAAAGAAGTGAATTTAGGCCTTTTATCGAGAATTATGTCGTCTCTATCCACTATGGAGCGCAGAGCGGTGAGCTCCTCAGCCGCGAAGGCCTTGGATAGTGACTCAAGGGCCAGGGATGCGGTTTTGTTTTTGGCGTGGAGCGCTATGTCCGGATCACTAGTGATAGTGATGACTCCATTGGGCCCGGGCATTTTGAGCTTCATGTACCCGTAATGAGGTATAGCTTGAAAGCGTGTGAATGCATCTCGCCCCAACAGGGCGTGATATCCGCTGTTGAAAGGTGCCACCTGGAAGATTAACTCTTCAAACCTGTAGTTCTCAGGCGTGCTGAATACTACATTGAGTTTAGTTTTTCCCGAACATCATGCTTCTCGACTAGAAATAATGCCTCGAAAGGTTGTACTGCTCTGCTCGATGTGGCTCTTGTCCATTTGCATTTTTTCGAGCATGTCCTCATCAATGAGGTTTAATCTGCTGCCACCGTCCATGAGCACTTTAGTCAGCCGAAAGTTGTCCACAATTGGGTTTAGAATAGAGCGACTGGTGCTTGGACTGATCGGGCCCATGGTTCGTCAGTAGCGTTGAAGGTTATCGCCATGTCGTTCCAAGGATTGACTGTGGCTACTTGGTTGACTTCGGCGAGGTTGCGGAGCACCCTTTTGCGTCGATTGTTTGAAGAAAGGTCTTGAAGACCGTAAGAACATTGAGATCGTTATCCTCCGGGGAGTACTTGTCTGGAGTATTGTTGGTGAGGATGGCTTCATCACTCTTAGCCACCTGCCGGAGTATCCAACATGCCCGAAGGCTATGTGTTGGTTCGGATGTTGGCGTCATGTGTATCTGACAAGGCTTGTCGAGCCATTCATCAAGGACAGTTTTATGTCCCATTAAGGGCTTGATTTTCTTGTCCGTGGAGTGATGATCAGGTGCCCCGTGAGGGTGCATCCTTTTTGCTCGACCGGTGGGTGGCTTAAAGGCCGGTCCCACCGAGCTGTCTGGGCTTTCCAGGCGCTTTTTATTGCATGGTACTTCTGTACTATGTGTGCCAAATCTGCAAAGTGCAGTATGCGGCGTCGGTTGAGGGCATTGAGGATCCCTTCGTTCGTACAGTTGCGGCAAAAGACTAATACTGCATCGTCGTCGCAACAATCTTTAATCTTGTTTTTAACAAGTAGGAATCTAGCGCAAAAGTGATGGGCCGTTTCCCGAGGTTGCTGCCGTACATACATTAAGTCGCATATGTCCGGGGGACCGGAATTTCTTGGAGAGTATTGCTTGTGGTGGGTGGGTGGGTTTAAATCCGAGCCCTGGCCCACTGTTGTCTCCAAAAAAGCCCTGGCCCACTGTGGAATCCTGAATTTGAAAGATTTCTGAGGTTACCAGCCCAGGATCCGACGTGTCCTGGGAATTTTTAGGCTCAACGCCTAGTTCTATGTTCGGAGGACGAAAGGTCACTTCCCAAAGATGGGTATCCGGCTCGCAGGGCTCAGAGATCCAAACATAGTTTGTTCTTAGCATAGGAGGAGATGTATCCTCAACTTGCTCCTCCACAACTGTCACCAGGTGGGTGACAGGTGGGGACCTAATTTCCTTCTGATCGGGTTTAAGCCCAATCAGATCATAGTCTGTTGCAACCCCTAGGGCGGCGATGCGATCTAGCAGTTCATTCAAAGACGAGATATCTACCGGATCCATCATATCGACGTTTTCGGGGTCGATGCGGATATCATTTTTGGTGATCTGAGAGGCCGCCTTGGGCTTAATGGCCGGGCGAGCGCCCATAGTGAAACTGCCGAGCCTTCCCACGCAACAGGCAAGGAAGTCTTGATCAAATCAGTAGCACAGGCAATTCCAGTGTAGTCCATATCTTGTTTCGGGCTACCCAGAGGTTTATCTGAGTATGTCACCTCGATGATCCATCAATTGTGGTGGGGAAGCAAAAGAGGAAGAAGGAGACCTAGATGGGTGGCATGGGATGTTGTGACCAGGCCAAAGTATATGGGCGGTATGGGCTTTCGGGATTTGGAAATTTTCAACTTGGCACTTTTGTCTAGGCAGGCATGGAGAATTTTGAATGATGAAGGCTCTTTAAGTGCAAGAATCGTGAAATATGTCTATTTTCGAAACATCTCTTTGGGCTAACTGGAATTGTCCGTGCTATGAGTAGCTGCATAATGATCTGGTTGAGCATCTTTCGGCGTTTCATATGGACAATTAAAACATGTGTCCGACTAAGATGAATTCAAACTTGAACTATTTTACTTCAACACTTTATGTTTGAATTGTAATCTTTTTATTTGGGTTATTTTTGCATTGTAGTATTTATCTTTCAGTTTCTTAAGAATTGTGTTATTTATCTTTGATTATTTTGAGTAGTCTGGGTGTAGAAAAAACCCGGGAGAGGACATTTGGTGATTCTGTTTCAATGGCCTACGCCCCTATTCCTATCCACGGACACGTCCAAGGACATTTGGTGATGCTTGTTTTGGTGATCTACATTGGAGTTTCCCCAACCCTTCTTTATTTATCCTCGTGGCTGTTTTTTGACATATTTGGACCGAAACCCATACCCATTGTCCCATTTCAGACCCAAACTAGATCATAAGTGCGCGCATTGCCGCACCAGTCCATGAGAGAAACATTACTCTCATGACAATCGTACTATCTGATTATCAAATTAGTTAAGAGACTCATATTCAATGCAAAACCAATGAAGATTTTTAATAGCAGGACATCTGCAATAACTTACGATATTTGTACTCCCTCCGATCCAAAATAAGTGTCGTGGTTTTAGTTCAAACTAAAACCGCGACACTTATTTTGGATCAGACAGAATATTTAACAATGACAACAATACGACATAGCACAATGACAACAATACGTCATAGCAAGCCAAAATGTGAACCTGACATGCGAAACAACATAAGAGTAGTTTTGTACTTTATGTACCTTTTCTAATGGTGCACTCGACCTTATAACGCATGCTTGATATATCAACCTATAGATCATCAGGTCCAGCCAAACCATGTTGCATAACCTGCTACACATGTCAACGCTCAACATCGAGTGCAACACATAAAAACATATGTGGCAGGAGCCAAAAACATCTATATACACCAAGGAGGAAATAATATAATTGATAAATAGAAGAAGTTAATCGAGTAAAAGACCTCCCAAAAGAAGATAAGTTCTACACCCAGAATATTAAAAGCTTTTTAGCTAATATATTAATATAAAGCATGTGCTAGTTAAAGATTTCTACAAACTGACAATTTGCATGATGGAATCTAAGGGTAATTATCTTAGAACTGACACAGAAAAGAACTCAGAATTTAAATCCCATGGCAAGTTCAAAAACAACACCATGTTTACCATTTTAAGAATCGTCCATTCATCATATTTATCATAAGAACTGAAGTACATACAACAAAATTGAATTTTTTGATCTGCTCACCTTGGTCAGCAATCTCCATTGAGGAAGAAGAACAAAGGGGAGGATGCATGGTGACAACTCTAGGGCCTCAACTTCCACATGATCCACCCCAACTGGAGCGAGCCCTAGGTCGCTAGCTCGCCACTAGTACAGAGGCCTAGGCCCCTCACAAATATGAGGCGGATCCTTGGTTAGCTGCCGTTGCCGAGTCGAGATGCAAGCTATTGCATGGTCGCGGATCATGGGGAGAACCAAGATGGAGAGAAGTTTTGATGGAAATATGCCCTAGAGGCAATAACAAAGTTGTTGTTATTATATTTTCTTATTCATGATAAAGTTTATTATTCAAGCTAGAATTGTATTGATCGGAAACTTAAATACATGTGTGGATACATAAACAAATACCGTGTCCCTAGTGAGCCTCTACTAGACTAGCTCGTTGATCAAAGATGGTTAAGGTTTCCTAACCATGGACATGTGTTGTCACTTGATAACGGGATCACATAATTAGGAGAATGATATGATGGACAAGACCCATCCGTTAGCTTAGCATATGATCGTTCAGTTTATTGCTACTGCTTTCTTAATGTCAAATACATCTTCCTTCGACCATGAGATCATGCAACTCCCGGACACCAGAGGAATGCCTTGTGTGCTATCAAATGTCACAACGTAACTGGGTGATCATAAAGATGTTTTACAGGTATCTTCGAAGGTTTCTGTTGACTTGGCATGTATCAAGATTGGGATTTGTCACTCTGTGTGTCGGAGAGGTATCTCTGGTGCCTCTCGGTAATACACATCACAAGAAGCTTGCAAGCAAAGTGACTAAGGAGTTAGTTACGAGATGATGTATTACGGAACGAGTAAAGAGACTTTCCGATAATGAAATTTAACTAGGTATGAAGATACCGACAATCGAATCTCGGGCAAGTAACATACTGACAGACAAAGGGAATTACGTATGTTGTCATAAAGGTTCAACCGATAAAGATCTTCATAGAATATGTAGGAACCAATATGGGCATCCAGGTCTTGCTATTGGTTATTGACCGGAGAGGCGTCTCACTCATGTCTACATCTCGAACCTGTAGGGTCTGGACGCTTAACGTTCATTGACAATATAGTATTATATGAGTTATGTGAGTTGATGACCGAATATTGTTCGAAGTCTCGGATGAGAACACGGACATGACGAGAAGCTCTGAAGGTAAAGACTGATATATAGGACGATGCTATTTGGTCATCGGAAAGTTTTTGGAATGTATTGGGTAGTCATTGGATCACCGGATCACCGGAAGGGGTTCCGGGAGGCCTCGGGAGGTTATTGGACCATATTGGCCAAAAGAGGGGAGCACACCAGCCCACAAGGGGCTGGCGTGCCCCACCTCTAGGCTGCCGGCCCTAGGGGAGGAAAGGGGTAAGGGCTAGCCCCTCTTTCCCTCTATCGGTGTCAAAATTGGCCGATCTCGGGTAGGGGATCCCGAACTGTGCGTCTGAGGATCGAAGGTAATAGGACGTAGGGGACACGATGTTTGCCCAAGTTCGGGCCCTCTTGATGGAGGTAATACCCTACTTCCTGCTTGATTGCCTTTGATGAGTGTAGGGGTTACAAGAGTTGATCTACCTTGAGATTTTAATGGCTAAACCCTAGATGTCTAGCCTGTATGATTATGATTGCATCTACGGACTAAACCCTCCGGTTTATATAGACACTGGAGGGACCTAGGGTTGTGTTGGGGAACGCAGTAATTTCAAAAAAAAATCCTACGCACACGCAAGATCCATCTAGGTGATGCATAGCAACGAGAGGGAAAGAGTGTTGTCCACGTACCCTCATAGACCGTAAGCGAAAGCGTTATGACAACGCGGTTGATGTAGTCGTACTCTTCACGATCCGACCGATTCTAGCACCGAAGGTACGGCACCTCCGCGATCTGCACACGTTCAGCTCGGTGACGTACCGCGAACTCTAGATCTAGCCAATGTTGAGGGTATAGCTTATCTTTATCGTCTCGGTCAGCTAGGGAATAGAGATTAATCGGAAATCAGCCGATTAATCGATTTTATCGGTCGACTATTAATCAGATATTTTTTGCAAATCTCAGATTCCCAACACTAAAATACGCTATATTCAACACCAAAACAATATTTGACAGAATTGTTACCTTAATTTCTGGCCTTTGAGTCCTCATATAATGACAAACAAAATAGGACAATAGTACATACCGAGTAACAAGGTCCACAAAACATAAACAAACATAGTTTTTGTAAACGTTTGTGCTATGAATAGGTCTAATTTATCATAAGATTCCCGATAAATCACTTGTCAGAACGATAAATCGGTCCAAAAGATAAATGGCAAAGATAAGGCATAATCTTATCAGTCACCCCCCGATTAGCGATAAATCAGAAGATTAATCGGTGAATCGGAAGATTTCTTGAACAGTATTTCTAGCTGAGAGTATTATTCGACGAATGGGCGATGGGAATCTACAAGCATATGAGACCATAATTGGATCACCACAGAGAGTTTCGAGCACCCTTTGACATCTTTGGTACAAAACCTCCCAGAGTGGCAGAGCTCATTGAAATGCCACGGCCACTTGGCGGGAGGAGCTTGTGCGACCGGTCTTCACTCCTTTTAACGTCAAAGAGATACTCAAAATCCCTCTGTGTACAAGGCAAGTTGCAGATTTCTAGGTATGGGCGAGGAACCTAGGGGTAACTACGCAGTACGATCAACCTCTCATATGATCGTTAGAACCAAACTTGGGAGAGAGAGCTGGCTGGAAGAAACGGAGGGTTCATCCCACACAAAGCTAGAAGCAAAAGAATGGAGTTCGGTATGGAAGATCCAAGTCCCGCCGAAACTTTGAGTGTTTATTTGGCGCCTTGCTCCTCATTCAATACCTTCTAGAGAGATCCCGCATCGAAGAAATATGACGACAATGGCATCATGAGCTTGCGCGGGGCACATGACACATGGAGGCATGCACTCCTTAGCTGCCCCTTGTCACGTAGTACATGGGCGCTTTGTTTAGATGCAGTCATCGAACTATTCAGTGCAGTACACAGGGACAATGCAAAGAGATGGTTGTTTACCATGAAAGAAGCCTTGCAATCCGGGGATTTCACCAGACTAGTAGTATCTCTTTGGGTGATATGGGTTGCACGAAGAAAAGCGACACATGAAGGCTTTTTCAGAGCCCTTTTGCGATCCATGGATTCATTAATTCATACTTGTCAGAGCTGCAAGCGGCTACACCAAGTAGAGTAATTCCAAATGCACCCGCGGCACGACCATCTCAGTGGTTAACACCACCGGCGAGGTTCACCAAGCTCAACATTGATGCAGTTGTCGGGTGAGAGGGTAATTTTGGAGCAGTGGGTGCTATATGAGAGACCAGTTGGGAGTTTATTTGGGTGCTTCGACGACCGTCTTCCGTAAAAGTGGTGACCCAACCACCTTAGAAATTTTAGCCATCAGAGAGGCACTTGCTTTAGCCGAGGATTTGAACTTACAGCACATTCATGTCTCTTCAGACTGCAAAGTCGTGGAGGAGATCAAGAATGGAGGTGCGACTACCTACGACGCGATCATTCTGAAGATTAGGCAACATTTGGCTGTTTTTAATTCTTGTAATATAGTCCGTGAATTTATGAGCTCAAACGTTGAGGCTCACAGTCTAGCAAAGTACGCATTATCTTTGGGGACTGGCCGTCATATCTGGTTAGGTCAGCCCGGTGGTCTTTCGTTCTACCTTGCAAACTTGGTGACGGTTGAATAAAAAGCTTCGTAGGGATTGTCTAAAAAAAGATTAAAAAAAAGGTGCAGACAACCAAACGTGTCCTAAAGTAAGACGGTATAAAAAGGTAGGCCTAACTAGCGGGTGAAAGGAATGGACGTGCCTTGTCGGAGTGAAAGTTTCTTTTACTAGAATAACCGCATTCCTAGTATGTTTGTTCGGCTCATCAATCTGCAAAGGCAACATTGCTTGCTCAAAAATAATTTCTGCAATTGTAAGACAGGGAGGTCGCGGAGGGTGACGATTAAAGTTAGGCGCGTTGCGGCCGATGGCACATTGTATTGGAAGAATCCTCCCACGACGAGGCGGCGACCAGTCCTAATTAAGCAAGCAGAGATCGAAAGAGACAAACATGGGGCCTGGTTTTGCTCAACTGCTCTCTCTCTCTCTCTCTGCCTCTCTGTCCCCATGGCTCATGATTTAGCGTGTTTTAGGTCTTCTCGCTGGCTCCATGACCAACCGGCGCTTACTGTCCACGCCACCATCATACCTGGCACACGCATCGTGTTCGTCCAGAAATGTGTATGCGTGATCATGGAACTAGCCAACGGCCGGACAGGGTCGATCTTCTTGCCACGGACTCCTAGGTCAACGAAACGAAAGGGTATCGTGCCACTAGGAGAAGACCGCTCTCTTTTCTACTTTTTCACGTTTGACGGCGCATTCGATGCATGCTTCTCCTTGTTCGACATGTGCGTTGGAAGCGATCCTGCACATGAGCCAAAAAGGCCTACTCTCGCTGGTTTGTTAAATAAACGCTGATTTGTTCAGCCACGGAGCATCGTCGTGCTTGCGCATAGCGTGTGCCTTTGAGTGGGTGGGAGAAGAGGAGGAATTGGCTCCAAATCACACAACAGAAAGGTGCCCTTTAAGTGCTTCGCACAAAAGAAATCAAAAGAGTCAGAGCTCAGAGGCATCTTTGCTTGCAGCACAGGAGTGCAAAAAGATGCAGAACATGAAATCGAATTTGCACGGAGGATCTGCGCGACTGCAACGGAGACACGCGTGACGATATGGACGGACGATGTTTATGCGTGCCACACCAGATCTACTGCTCTAGGATCCAGACTGAAGCCTTGCATGGGCCATTCATCTTAGCTGTCATGGATCTGACCGGACATCAACTAAAGCCGAACTCTAAGCTCTGGTTCGGACTCAGATCTCAGGGTTTCCATGCTACAACTGGTGCAAACCATCGACTAAACAATTACTAAAACAGGAAATTCAGTCGACCTGACTGCTATATATTATTAGTCAAAAGATTGGTGTATGCAATTTCCCCGTACGTCAGACTCACATGATGAGATTAGATCACATTTCGTTTGCGGGGGAATCAGATTAGATCACATTGACTTGATGGCTGATGCGATGAGATGCAGTGCCAATCAGTGGCTATTCAATTAGTACGGAGTACATCACTGATGTTAGATCCGACGAGGCCTTGCGTCCTCCTGCCCCTGCAGCATTTAGTGGGCGGCACGGCTCCCAGGCCCTACATTACATGCATTTTGGGACCGGGACGGAAAGGAGAATTCACTGCCCCACATTATCTTGTTCGATTTCATGCGTGGTGCTATTTCACAGCAGCTTTGATGGCTGAGGAGAAAATACTCGTAAAACTGTAGCACCTTCAGTTTACAGTATTACTTGCAATGGAAGAACACGTGTTCCTGCTAGCACTGTGCGTACAGCCTTTCCTAGGCATCTCGTGAACTGGTTTCAGCCATCTTGGCCGGTAGGTGAAGCTTATCGATTTGTCGGTGAGACTGTCGGCTGCTACAAGGGGCAACACTTGGCCATGTATAGTACAACTGTCAATACAGCATGTCGTATGCTTTGGTTAGCGAACGTTACGGTTTCGCTGTTTTCTCCTCCCTCTGTAAAGAAATATAAAGACTTTAGTACTTGTATTGTGTTCGTTTATTATCATCCGCGGGACGGGTTCTAGTTGGATCTTGGTAGAGTACTATGAAATCGGTACACATCCGTTGATAGAAATGCCCATCTCTTGATACATACCTTTTGATAAAATTTATGCTGATGTCATGTAAACCTCAATCATCTGAAAAAACTGCCGTGACCCTGTTTTTCTGGGTTGCGGAATGGAAAGCAACTGGAGCTTGTAGAAGGAGTGAAGGTCAAAAAAAGTGTTTGGCAATTGCTTTTAGGATGGCTCGCAACGGTGAGCTAGCTTATAGTGAAAAGTGAAAGTCGAAAATTCCCCTACATGTTGAATTTCTTTTTTTGAAAAGGAGGATTACCCGCCTCTGCATCTAAAAAATGCATGCGGCCGTACTATTAAAAAAAATGGTAGCAAATAACAACATCTAATATTCAAGTACAGCTTGCAAACAGAGCAAAGAGAAAAATAAAAATAAAGTAAAATCATAGCCACAACCGGCTTAAAATAGGATAAAGTGACTAAACAACTATCCTATTATGAGACCGCTATCCAAACCAGTTGAGGATAGCCCATGCTACCATCTCATTGGTTACACGCAGTAACCAAATGGTCCCTGAAGTCCATAGAAATGAGTAACAACCACGTATGGATCCATGCCGTAGCTTTGAAAAAAAACTGCAAGAAATTTATAGTATTTTGTCTGATTTCACATGATTAATAAAATTTGATAGATTTTGCCTTTTTAGTATTTCTTCCATGACCACGTAATGGTTTACTAATTGCCATGCCAGGAAGTGTGGTAATCATACAACATGGGCGAAGTTAGTTGCCACTAGCAAACATATAAGTTAAAGCATTTTCAACGCTGACTCTTAAATCGGATATCGCATCTGTTCGCGGACCAATAGAACCAGTTCGCATACACTGGTGCGGAAGTGAGTCAGTCATCCAAAGCTAGCCGCAAACACCCGTCTCTTTCCTTAAAGCCGGCAAGCTCAAATAACCGCATATCGAACCGTAGTTTATCTAAAAATGTTCAAATGAGGTAATAGTTCTAATTTAAATATTATAATCGAACAAAGTTTTTAAATTAAAGTAGTTTGAACTTGAATTCAACTAGCACATATGTATTAGTTGTCTCCTTTAACCACACAAATCTTTCTTCAATTGCTCATGAGTTGCTCAATGCCCAATTTGTTGATGCATTTGAGCAAACTCATCAAATGTGGTCGGATTCTGCTCTGAAAGTTCGATAGGATCATCCATATTCTCAAATTGAAGTGTTGTGGCAGCATCCTCATCCTTATCATCCACGATCATGTTGTGCATGATGACACAACATGTCATCACCTCCCACAAGGTCTCCTGACCTATTGTTTAGCAGGACCACGAACAACTGCAAAACGATCTGGAGAATTCCAAATGCCCTATCAACATCCTTCGTAACTTCTTCTTGTCTTTGGACAAATTGAGAGCTTTTCTGACCAAGTGGCTCAGAGAATGAGTGGCCTTGTCATATGCAAGCATTCGCAATGCGGCCGTGCACTTCTGGTAATCAGAGAATCCATTCCTTTCTACAGTAACCTTTTTCAAAATGAAGTAGTTATTAAAAGACTGGACGCCATGAGTCATGACAGAGACGATTAAAGACATTTTTCGTATTGGAAAGTGCCGAAGAAATTTGTCAATGAATGAAGCATTGGAGGCAAAGTAGTTGACCATCAGCATCAAATGGCCGCGTGTTGAAGAGAATACTGAAATGTCCAACACGTAGTAACATCATACTCCCTCCGTCTGAAAATACTTGTCATCAAAATGGATAAAAGGGGATGTATCTAGAACTAAGGGATACACAAAAGGCTTGCGTATCATTGCATTGATAGATAGAAATGGTTCATACAGACATGTTACATGTTACAAGGGGGTGAGGCTAGCCAACATGTGCACAAGGATGTCATGTTAGGGTACCCTGGACGCAAGGGAGGAGAGGTGGTGCGTCGGCCACCACGAGGGCCCTGGGCTACGTCTCCGGGGATGATCTGCGCCAAGTGCGTGGCGCCCGCGCGTGCCCAAAGTCTTGCCTCATCTCCGACCGCGTTGACGGCGCGACAAACGGAGGGGCGAATGCCGTCGAAGGTGCAGCCGTTGCGGTGCTTCCAGAGCCACCAGGCAGTGAGGATGGCGACGAAGGTGAGCCCGCGTCGAAGACAACGCAGAGAGTCGACGATGGCTGAGGCGAGCCAGGCGGCAAACTCGTCATCGTGGCTCGGGATCGTGGCAGTGGATCGACACTAGGAGAGTACCTCGTGCCAAACCTGGCGGGAGAAGGAGCAGCCCGCGAGCAAATGCTGCATGGTCTCGGGTTTTTGATCGCAGAGCAGGCAGAGCGGCTCATGTGGCAGGTCGTGGCGCGCGAGGCGATCTGCTGTCTAGCAGCGGTCGAGCAGGGCAAGCCAAATGAATAGCTTGATGCGCAACGGAGCCCGGGTTCGCCAGGTGAGACTCCAGTGCGGGTCTTCGGTGGATCCAGAAAATAGAGATTGGTAGCAAGAGCTCGCGGTGTAGAAACCGGAGTTGGTCCATCGCAAGGAGAGCCTGTCTGGCTCGTCAGAGAGCGTCACCAGGCGCAGGCGGCGCCAGAGGGACACGTACTGCGTGGCCATCTCGACGCCCAGCACCCCATGAATGTCCACGATCCAGGCACGCTCGTGCAACCCATCACGCACTGAAAGAGTCTTGCGGCGCCGCTTCGAGACCCTGGCGTGGACCAGCGGCGCGATGTCGGAGATGGACTGGCCATCGAGCCAGTGATCCTCCCAGAACTTGCAGTTGCGCCCGTCGCCAATGTACCAGCGTGTAGAGGCACGGAAGTTAGCGTGGACCTGAGTGGGGGATGTGCATATGCTGCCACGGGCGTGATGGGTCTATCTTTTGGAACCACAGCCACCGGATGCGCAGGGCGACGCCCGCAAGGTAGAAGTCCGACAGGCCAAGGCCATCCAGGGCGATGGGACGGCAGACGCGGCGCCAATTGACGAGGCAGTGGCCGCTGCTCGCATCCTTGCGTCCGTGCCAGAGGAAGCAGCGGAGGAGGCGGTTGATCTGCTTGAGGGCAGTTGGGTTGATGGCCAAAGCGAGGAGCGTGTGCACCGGCATTGCCGCGAGCACGTGACAACAGAGCGCCAGGCGGTCACCGCGCGACATCATGGAAGCCCGCCAGGGAGAGAGCCTGCGCTCGAGTTTGATGAGGATCGGTTGCAGTGCAGCGGCGCTGACCTTGCGTATGGACAGCGGGAGACCGATGTATGTAGTGGGGAAGTCTTTGAGCGGGCATGCAAAGTGCGATGAGATTGCCAGGCGTTCCTCGGGCATGCATTGGATTGGGGAGGCCGCATACTTCTTGAAGTTGGTGACAAGTATTTTCAATTGGAAAAAGTACTAATTATTCTTTACATCCTGAAGAAGTGGTAGAAAAAGTGAAAGCCTATGTTGACGTGATAGAGTTGCATGTTCCCAAGCCAGACATCATCCAGAATGATTGAGTACCCGCTTCCGACGCTCCACGATGAACACCGCCGCCAAAGCCAAACGATGAGATTCACTAGAAATCGAAAGCTCACCTGACTTTCGTTAGACAAACAACCTACATCCTTAGATATCTAAATTATAACTACTGGATGCTAGAGCGATGGACTGAAAGAAGGAACACCAAAAGCTAACCACAACTCTGAATATCACAGGCACATCAATTCTTTTTGATAATTTTTATGAGCTTTAATGTTATGTAAAACAAGATGCGTCAGCAGCAGGACTGATCAGCAGAGTCCTCACAATTTGGTCCCTAACCATGAGCACGCCTATAAACATCACGCGACCAAGTGGTCAGCTTGGCAAGCCATCAAGAACAGAAAAAAAAACACCACGTGCCATGCGGGTCAACCTCAAAGTCACCTTCCTAAGAATGCGTGTACTCCTTTTTTCTGCAGTAATCCAGCAAAGAGCATAAATTAAAAATGACATCAGTAGGATCCTTGAGGTAGAATACTTTGAAAATAAAATTTCTTCCTTGTCTTCCAGAAGACCAAAGTAAAGCACAAAGTCCAGCTGAAATAACCCTATGATCTTTACCGGTATAGGTTGGAATTCAATTCCGGCAAAGGTCAACAAAAGTCAAAGGTGTTTTGGAATTACCCAAAGCACTCCCGGCTTTAGTCCAAAGGAAACGAACACAACTATTCTCAACTTCGAGCTCATATGCTCCCTAATGAACAGTAAAATAAAAAAGTAGAAAAATAAAAATTCTGAATTTGTTTGGTGTAAACATTGACAAATGTTCTCAGCTCTTGGAATGTTACATCCCAAAATAACATTCATGGAAGTTATGGTAAAAAAATTGATACTCCAAGAATGCTATTTTTGAAAGCATTTTGGAGTGTTGTTTTTTTTTGCCATGACATTCACGAATGTTATTTTGCGATGAAAATTTATAAGCCCTAAGAACATTTGTCAAAGTTTGCAACCAAAAAATTTCCTAACTTTTGAATGTTTTTTTTTGAAATTTGTTGTTCATCCCGAGCTCAAAGGAGCTCTGGAGTACAAGAGGACTTTAGAATGGAAACAAGCAAACGAACACGCAAAAGGTAAATGACCAATGCTTTCATCGGC
Source organism: Triticum dicoccoides (assembly GCF_002162155.2). Lineage (NCBI taxonomy): Eukaryota > Viridiplantae > Streptophyta > Magnoliopsida > Poales > Poaceae > Triticum > Triticum dicoccoides. The sequence continues at coordinate 102,994,146 of NC_041386.1, forward strand.
ACCCAGAGACTCATAATTTTTTGTGCTTATCCAACCTTTTTTGCTTAGATTGTCTTTGGTAAGGATCCTTTCTTTGATCATTAGCCACAAAAAATTTTAATTTTCAGGGCAATTTTCATCTTCCGCGCCTTAGGAAACAACTGATTATAGTGTAAATCACTAACCGGCATGCACACCTCCGAATGAGCAGGACGACTCATTTAGGATTGTAGCTGTAGTGTTTTTTTGACTGATTTTTGTGTTATTTTTCTGTGCATTTTTTGCGCCGGGTTTTGTTGATTTTTTCTTTTTAATTTTAATTTTCATGAACTTTTATATTTTCCAAATTCATGAAATCTTAAAATACATGAAATTTTAGCTCGTGTTGTTTTAAAATTTGCGAACTTTTTTCCAAACTTTGTGAACCTTTTCAAGTTTCATGATTTTTTTAAAGTCATGAACTCTTTTCAAATTCATGAACTTTTTTCAAAATTGGTGAACTTTTACCAAATTCGCATTTTTCTCTCCAAATTCCATGATTTGGTTTTCAAAATTGATGAAAATTTCGCAAATCCGTCATTAGTTTTCAAAATCAATGAACTTTTTCATATTCATGAACCTTTGCGAAATTTTAAGGTTTTTCATATTCATGGACTTTTTTGCAAGTCGATGACCTTTTTCTAAATCCACATACTTTCTAATTTTATATTTTTATTTAACTTTTATGATTTTTTCAGATTCATTTTTTCAATACTCAAAACAGTCAACGGATGAGCGAACACCGGAGTACTGCTTCTCGAGTGACATGATCCCGAGCGAACGTAGGAGTACTGCGTCCTGAGCCACCAACCTTTGTTGGGCCAGGCCCATGGAGTCTTTGCGTGAGCACCATATAGGAGATCCAACGCTAAAGGCGCCATATAGAGGGAGCAACTAACTGGAGATTACCCCTTGCATGGGATCTTCATAGGTCACTTTTGATGTATTGAGAGCATGCCAGGTGGTTCTTTTAGCTGCCGCCACATTTCATGTCCTCGACGTTCTCTCTGGATTTTTTTCAAAAAAAATTATGCGTTTTCGGGGTTTATATTTTTTTGTTTTTTGGTTTTCGCCCATTTTTTCTTAGGTTTGCATAAAAAAATCATGAATAACTTTTTGCTGCTTCTCATGGAGGCACAGATTTGCTTCCGCGGAAAGCACAACCGTGATTCTTGAAAATGGGGAAAAAGTGCTTCCATTAGAAGCACATATTTGCTTCTCATGGAGACACATATTTGCTTTCGCGAGAAGCACAACTGTGCTTCTTCTAAAGGGGAAAGAAATTTTATACTTTCACGAGAAGCACAGATTTGCTTTCGCGAGAAGCATCACTTGGAGGCGATCGCCCTGCTTCATTTACCACAGAGAGATGCGATGATTTTGCCTGGTTTTGGCTGGAGACCACCTGATGAAGGTGTTGTCAAGATCACCACGGATGGAGCCTTAAATTTGGCTGATGGCAGGGGTGGTGCGGGAGGGGTGGCTCGATCCTCTTCGGCGCTCCTGGGAGCTTGGTGCAAACCATATTTGGGTATCTTTGATCCATTGATTATGGAGGGTTTATCACTGCGAGATGGAGTTCGGTTCGCTTCTCTTCGAGGTTTTTCGCATGTGATAATGGAAACTGATTGCTTGGAGATGGTGACGCTCTGGACCACTAGCCACAATTCTCGTTCAATTGTGGCTCCTTTCTTAGTAGAGATAGGAGAGCTATGTAATAATTTACTTTGTTTGATATCCAGCATGTAAACAGGCCAGCTAACGTTTCGGCGCATCTTTGTGCAAAGCGTGCTTGCACTCTGAATGTGACCAATAGCTGGCTTGAGGAGACTCCTAGCTTCTTGGTGACCAGCCTCTTGGCTGATTGTCCTGAGAATGCCTTCATATGAGTAACAAGCTCTTTGTTTTCCCTGCAAAAAAAGAGAAGCATCACTTGGAAAAGAAAAAAATATACTTCCACAAGAAGCAAAAGCCACGGATTTGCTTTCGTAAGAGGCACAACTATGTTACTCGAAAAAAAACCATGCTTCCACAAGAAGCATAGATTTGCTTCTCGTGGAGGCACATATTTACTTTTGCGAGAAGCACAACTATGGTTCTCAGAAAGGGAGGATTTTGAAAAGAAAAAGAACTCGTGCTTTCAACTCCTAGTTTTTTCTTCTATTTTTTTCTATCCAGATTTTGATTGTCTTTTTAATCATTTGTTAATTATTCCGTTTTTTTAATGAAAAAAGTTCTTCGAAACCTAGTAAATTGGGATCTAGTTTCAAAGATCTCGATGCAAGAAATCCAGTGGTGAAAAGGGTTCGGGATTTGGACACGCGGTTCAAGAGATGAAATGTTTTGAATAAACAAAAAAAAAGAAAAACTCACAGATTGCAACAAGTGGCGCACACACACCATTTCACTTATCCGCTTGAACAGGTGGAGTGATCTTTCCAAAGAGTACCCCTTAAATAG
>NC_041386.1:102996974-103010284 GCF_002162155.2 Triticum dicoccoides
GTGATACCCCTATGAGGCCTGGAAGCTATTGCGATCCTGATCCTTCGGAGAGGGCCAACATTACAACGAGATTTGCTCCCAGATTCCAGCATACTGTAGCGGATCGGTTCAGACGCTTTAGCGATCGGGAAAAGCACTGTAGCAACCCAATTACTATAGCAACTAATTTTAGGTCGCTTGTTTTATTTCTACCATTTAGAAACAAATGGTTCCTAAATCGCGAATAAATTTTGAAATATAGAACATTTGTCGCAATTGTGAGCATTATGTGAAACGTGGGCATATTTTTGAAGATACAAACATTTTTTGAATTGAGATTTTTCGTAAATTGCAACATTTTAATTTTTTTGAAACTCCCAAAGCTTTTTGAAAACGTGAACACTTTTGTGAACATGTGAACAAATTTTGAAAATAGGAATATTTTCTGAAACTCCCACAAAAAATGAAAACCAGATTTTTTAAAAACAAAAACATATTTTGAACTCGTGACCAAAATTTGGAAAAGTTTTTATTAATTCCCAAAAAGGAAACCAAGTTTTAAAACATGAACATTTTGAATTTGTGAACACTTTTTCAAAATGGGAATATTTTTGTAAATTTTGTAATAATTTTTTAAACATGAACATTTGTGTTTTTTTAAATGAGGATATTTTTTAAATTCCAAACCAAAATTGGAACACAAGAACATTATTTCAAATCTAGAATATTTTTTATAAAATCATGAACACTTTTAGATATTTGTGAATTTTGGAAAAATATAAAAAAGAAAAGAAAACAGAAACAAGAAACAAGAAAAAAGGAAAAAAGGAAAAAAGGGAAAGAAAATAAAAGCCTTTTTTTGCGTATAACGAAAACCAGTAAAGAAACAACAAGAAAAACCCAGTTCAGGAAAGTGAAACCAAAAGGGTTCAGCCCATTAGGCTGCTGCCAATGCATCGGTGCTAATATGAGGTGCTAAGTGTATTAAATGGATTAGCAACTTAAGTCCATAATGTAAAGGTGCTAAACTTTTGGGTGCCAAGCTTCATGCATTTAATTAGTTGTAGACTCAGAATTATGCTTTCACCTAGGTACACGTACTTAGCACGTTTCTTTCTGGGGTCACCATACTACTCTCTCTTTTTAACTAACATGTCACATCAGATTTTTTGCTTAGTTGGCAACCTTAACCCCTGTGTAAGATGGAGCATTGGGAGGGACCTTATGGGATCACTAACTTGCTGCGTGTGTTTCAGCGGCAACCTGTCACGAAGAGCGACGCATAGGAATTGCGGCCGCCATTGTTGTGAAAAAGAATTATACTCAATTTAAAAAATCTGGCACAAAAAACAAAGGAGAATAATAAACCCGGACAGTAGGAGTTGATGCGATGGTAATGAGTTTGAGCCGTGGTACCGAAACAATCGATGAGGGTGAACAAGAGCCTTCTACTAGTTCTGGTGTGGCTCCGGTTGTGAAAGGCTTTTCGGACAACTTGTTGGGAGTGGGGCATCTCCAATAAGGACCTAAACCTGTCCGCATATGTTTGAACCACGGTGTTCATATGTTTTGTGCCATTCATCTTGGTCTTGCATCGGTCCGTAAAATGGTTTGGATGCACTTCCTCCTGCAAACTAAAAATAAACGTAGAGGCCTTTGCGGGGTGTTGCTCCAGTCTGATTCGTGCAACGACAATGACTTCACCTTTTTGAGCATCAGTACAGACACAAGCGCTCATATACACGCGCATATACTCAGCCCTATGAACGCACACACGCACACCTTACCCCTATGAGCACCTCCGAGAGACTGAGCCGGCATATCATCTTGAGATTTACGAAGTCACCGTAGGCGCCTCGTCGTCGACGGGAACGTCTCCTCCCATTGAAAGCGCATCGCCGGAAATCCTGAAATAAATCCAGGAATAGTGCGAGCAGCAGGATTTGAACCCTGGTGGGCTGGGGATACCACTGTCCACCTAACCAACTCAACCACAGGTTGATTCGCACAATGACTTCATCTTTAATGAGCCATCTTGGAGGCTCGCAAATCTGCATATCAGCGATCAGCGACGTAGCCGCATCGAGCTTGTTGGAAATATGAGCAAATTACTACGAGATTTAATCCGAATAAACAGAAGATAAATCATGACCACAGCAGCAGAGATTAAACTAATCATGCGAACTAGCATAGCAAATGAACATATCACATCTAGGGCACATACTAGAAGCATGAATTCTACCACGATCTCAAACAGGAAGGATAGAATCACATACGGTGCAGCGGGTGCAGCACCGCCGGCGTTGACGTTGTCGCCCATGTCGTCGAGGACGAGGTTGCCGAGGTCGGGGAAGAAGTCGTCGTTCGCGAAGTCGTTGCTGCCAGCAGTCGCGCGAGTGCGCTCCCCAAAAACCTGATCGCCCCTCTCCCGTACAGGATCACGAGAGGCGGGTTTCCGGAGGCCTGCTGTCCCTTCTCGCGGTGCACGCCGGAAGGAGGGATGGAGAAGACTTGCTTGGCGGCGCAATGATCTGGAACGGTGGTGAGAAACCATACGAAGCGGCGACGGCTAGGGTAGACGTCTACTGGCCGGGTAGGTCGTGGGAGTAAACCCCACGTCCGAGTCGTCACGATCCAAAAGAATCGGAAACGGTTCAGTAATTAATGACTCAATAATTTTCCCATGCAGCAAAAATATAGACAACATGCATAGCTCTGTCCTCGGCTCGGCTCAATCCCGCAACCCGCGACGCGGCGCGTCGTGACGAGGCGTGGCGTGGCGAGGCGAGCGAGGAGGAGGAGGAGCGCGCGTGTAGGTCTTCCCTTCTCATGCTCATACAAGTGGTAGAAGAGCTCACCTTATAAAGAGGTGCAACTCTCTCTCAACTTTCGGGGTGGGACTAAACTTTAGCCTCACTCACTCCACTCACATGTGTGCATGAATGGGCCAAGAGAATTTCAGAATTTTAGTTGGGCTTTGGTCCAAAGGCCTACTAGCAAAATTCAACAATCCCCCACAAAGTCTCACTGGCACATCTCATCATTTAGTTCTAAAACATTGTTTTATATATCGGTGCTTAGTGGGGACTGTGAAGTTGAACTTCCACTTAGAAATTTATGCTACACTAGATCACAACTTGAATAGTGGACTATGCCTTGAACTACAAGTTTTCTGTGAAACTAGTTTCACACAAATTCTTGACCGATACTGGGCTGCCGCAAGGCTTCCCTGCGGGTGGAGCGTATACATCATACTCCAGGGCCTTTCATGAATTTATTAAAGAACACCCAATTCTCACAGACTGCGACGTTATCAGTCAAATTCATATAGGTGTGTTCCTCAGAAGATGTTCTGCAGGACAACATCTCTGCTTACCCGAATAAGCCACTTGGAACACATTAAGATAAGTATCAACCTGCCATGCAGATCAGGAGAGTATTGCATCTTCACGGAGTGGGATAATTAATATAGGGATACTCTCCTCCCAGCTGACCAACAGCTTGTCTCCCACTTCTACTTCACGAGATCTCCGATCACATAGAATGGGTTACCACCATGGACAACTCATGCGGTGGGTCTCAAACCCATCTCCATCGATGCATTATCTATCACATTATGTGATAGACCCTTTGTGAAGGGATCTGCCAAGTTTTTCGACGTTTGGATATAATCCAACATAATAACTCCGGAGTTTCTCAATTTTCTGACAGATTTTAGTCTCCTCTTCACATGCCTTGAGGACTTCATATTGTCCTTAGAACTGTTTATCTTGACGATCACAGTTTGATTATCACAGTTCATCAGGATAGGGGGTATTGGTTTTTCAACCATAGGTAAGTCCATCAAGAGTTCACGAAGCCACTCTGCTTCAACAGTGGCAGTGTCTAATGCTGTGAGTTCTGCTTCCATAGTTGACCTTGTTAAGATGGTATGCTTGCAAGACTTCCAGGAAACAGCGCCACCACCAAGTGTAAAAACATAACCACTTGTGGCCTTAATCTCATCAGCATCAGATATCCAGTTTGAGTCACTATAACCCTCCAGTACCCTTGGATACCCGGTGTAGTGAATCCCATAGCTCGCGGTGCCTTTCAAATAACGCATAACTCTCTCAAGAGCATGCCAATGATCATCTCCCGGTTTTGACACAAACCGACTCAGCTTGCTCACAGCAAAAGAGATGTCAGGCCTCGTGGCACTCGCCAAATACATAAGCGAGCCAATAATCTGAGAATACCTCAGTTGATCTCTAGCAATCCGTCGATTATTTCGAAGCAACACACTAGCATCATATGGAGTTGGAGAAGGCGTGCAGTCGCTATACCCAAAACGACTCAAGACCTTTTCCACATAATGAGACTGAAGCAGTGTGATCCCACCATTCTCATCTCTCAACAGCTTGATGTTTAAGATAACATCAGCTACTCCTAGATCCTTCATCTCAAAACAGCGAGATAAGAAATCCTTAACCTCCTTGATTAAATCAAGTTTGGTTCCAAAGATCAATATGCCGTCGACATACAGACAAAGAATAACTCCTTCGCCCCACCATAGCGATAGTACACGCACTTGTCACCATCGTTTACTACAAAGCCGACAACAGTTAATGTTCTTTCGAACTTCTCATGCCACTCCTTAGGAGCTTGTTTAAGGCCATATAAAGACTTTAATAACTTGCACACATTTCCTTCCTGACCAGGTACTACAAAACCATCTAGATGATCCATGTAAATTTCCTCCTTCAACTCTCCATTGAGGAAAGCCGTCTTAACGTCCATTTGATGAACGAGAAGACCATGTGAGGCAGCCAGTGATAGTAGCACCCGAATTGTGGTCAGTCTAGCCATGGGTGAGTAAGTATCAAAGAAGTCTTCACCTTCTTTCCGGGTATAACCCTTGGCCACAAGCCGTGCCTTGTACTTTTCAATCGTACCATCGGGTCTAAGCTTCTTCTTGAACACCCACTTACATCCTACAGGTTTGCACCCATAAGGACGGTCAGTGATCACCCAGGTACCATTAGCTAAGATGGAATCCATCTCGCTACGTACAGCTTCCTTCCAGTAGTCAGCATCAGGAGATGCATAGGCTTCTGAAATAGTCCTGGGTGTGTCATCCACGAGGTACACAATGAAATCATCACCAAAAGACTTTGCAGTCCTCTGTCTCTTACTCCTCACAGGAATTCCATTGTTACCCTCAACAGGATTCTCAACGTGTTCCATCGCAATGGTGGGTTCAGGAATTACAGTGAATTCCTCACTAGATGGAGTAGGTATCTCCTGATTTGATGAACTCGACATATCCTTCATAGGAAATATGTCCTCAAAGAAAGTTGCATCATTTGATTCCATAATCGTACCAACATGCATGCCGGATACCTCAGATTTTATGATCAAAAATCTATAGCCGATGCTATGAAAAGCATAGCCCAGAAGAACACAATCCACGGTTTTTGGTCCAAGCTTACGCTTCTTGGGAATTGGTATATTGACTTTCGCCAAACAACCCCAAGTACGTAGGTAAGAGAGTTTCAACCTTTTCCTTTCCCATTCCTCAAATGGAGTCATGGTCTTATGCTTTGTGGGAACTTGGTTTAGGACATGACACGCAGTCATTAGCGCCTCCCCCCATCATTCCTTGGATAGACCTGAAGTGTCTAACATGGTGTTAACCATATCAGTTAGAGTTCGGTTCTTTCTTTCGGCTATCCCATTTGACTGGGGTGAGTAGGGAGGCGTCCTCTCATGGATTATACCATGTTCCGCACAAAACAGATCAAATTCATTGGAAAAATACTCTCCACCACGATCGGACCTAAGCCGTTTAATTTTTCGATCAAGTTGGTTCTCTGCCTCAGCTTTATAGTTCTTAAAGAAAGTCAAAGCCTTATCTTTTGATTTCAGAAGATACACATGACAATATCTAGTGGAGTCATCAATCAACGTCATGAAGTATCTCTTTCCACCTTTTGTCAACACGCCATTCATCTCACAAAGATCAGAATGTATAAGCTCTAGTGGCGCCAAGTCTCTTGCCTCTGCAGTCTTATGGGACTTGCGAGGTTGCTTAGCTCGCACACATACTTGGCACTTGGAGCCTTTGACAGTAGACATTTTCGGAATTAAATTCATATTGGCTAACCGCGTCATGCAACCAAAGTTAATATGACAGAGTCGTGAATGCCAAATATCAGACTCATTATTGTGGCAAACATTATTAATAACTTTAGTGCAAATATCTGACAAAGATAGGCGGAACAAGCCACCGCACTCATAGCCTTTTCCAACAAATTGTCCACACTTAGAAATTACAACTTTATTGGATTCGAAAACCAACTTAAAACCATCTCGACATAAACGGGAACCGCTAACGAGATTTTTATTGATGGACGGCACATGATGAACGTTCTTCAGATGCACAGTCTTCCCCAAAGTAAACTTCAGATTGACCGTACCAACACCTCGAATGATGGCATGTGACCCGTTCCCCATCAGCACGGGTGAAGTCCCTGTTGCCTGGTAAGAAGAAAACATGGAGGCGTCAGCACAAACATGTACATTGGCACCGGTGTCAATTAACCAATCAGGGGATTGAAATACTGAAAGGATGGTAGCAAAAATACCGTACCCTGATTCCTTCATATCAGTATCACCGATGACAACATTAGCGGACTTGCCGCTCTTCTCATGTTCGCGCTCCTCAAAGTGGTTAGGACACTTCGGAGCCCAGTGATTAGGATCACCGCAGACATGGCAAAGTCCCTTCCCCTTCTTATGAGAATTCTTCTTGAAGTTGGTAGAATGTGATGGCTTGTTCTTTGTATCAAACTTGCCTTTGCCCTGAGTTTTGTTCTTATTGTTTTTGAACTTGTTGGGCTGGGAGTTCTTCTTCTGTACCATGTGGGCACTAGAACCTCCCTCAGCAACTCGAGCACGTGTGTCCTTTGCTCTCGCCTTCTCTTCAACATCAAGAGTACCAATGAGATCCGCAACGAAAAACTCCTGTCTTTTGTGTTTCAGGGAAGTAGCAAAATTGTTTCACAAAGGTGGAAGCTTGGCAATGATGCCTCCGGCAACAAATTTGTCCGGCAACACACACTTGAAGTACTCAAGTTCTTTTGCGAGCGACTGTATCTCATGGCCTGCTGTACAACAGGGCGCTCATCAGTCATCTTGTAGTCATAGAATTGCTCCATGATGTACAACTCGCTGCCGGCGTCCGAGGCACCAAACTTGGCCTCGAGCGCAGCTCACATGTCCTTGCCGTTATCAAACGACATATACGAATCCACAATGGAGTCATCAGGAACACTCATAAGAGCGCCTTTAAAGAGGGTATCGATCTTCTCAAAAGCTTCTAGCTGTGCTGGATTAAGATCGCCCTCAGGCTTTCCCTTGGTGGCATCATAGCAGCCCATGGTCTAAAACCAGTAGACTGCTCTCGTGCGCCACCTCTTATATTGCGCCCCCTTAAAGGTAGGCGGCTTCAGATGCGCAGCAAAACCACTCGGAGTAAATTGCCTATAATCAGGTTTTTGGATTGTTTGAAATATGAACAAATTACTACGAGATTTAATCCGAATAAACAGAAGATAAATCATGACCACAGCAGCAGATATTAAACTAATCATGCGAACTAGCATAGCAGATGAACATATCACATCTAGGGCACATACTAGAAGTATGAATTCTATCACGATCTCGAACATGAAGGATAGAATCACATACGGTGCAGCGGGTGCAGCACCGCCAGTGTTGACGTTGTCGCCCATGTCGTCGAGGACGAGGTTGCCGAGGTCGGGGAAGAAGACGTCGTTCGTGAAGTCGTCGCTGCCAGCAGTCGCGCGAGTGCGCTCCCCAAAAACCTGATCGCCCCTCTCCCGTACAGGATCACGAGAGGCGGGGTTCCGGAGGCCTGCTGCCCCTTCTCGCGGTGCACGCCGGAAGGAGGGATGGAGAAGACTTGCTTGGCGGCGCAATGATCTGGAACGGTGGTGAGAAGCCATACGAAGCGGCGGCGGCTAGGGTAGACGTCTGCCTGACTATATAGTGCGGGCCGGGTAGGTCGTGGGAGTAAACCCCACGTCCGAGTCGTCACGATCCAAAAAAATCGAAAACGGTTCAGTAATTAATGACTCATTAATTTTCTCATGCAACAAAAATATAGACAACGTGCATAGCTCAATCCCACAACCCGCGGCGCGTCGTGACGAGGCGTGGCGAGGCAAGCGAGGAGGAGGAGCGCGCGTGTAGGTCTTCTCTTCTCATGCTCATACAAGTGGTAGAAGAGCTCACCTTATAAAGAGGTGCAACTCTCTCTCAACTTTCGGGATGAGACTAAACTTTAGCCTCACTCACTCCACTCACATGTGTGCAAGAATGGGCCAAGAGAATTTCAGAATTTTAGTTGGGCTTTGGGCCAAAGGATTACTAGCAAAATTCCAACAGAGCTTAGTGAGGAGACGATCCATCATTTTTTTCTTTGATGACTGCTTTGGTGGTGCCGAAGGCAAGTGACAGGTGTTTGTGTCAAGCTCAGAGATGTTCTGTTATCTTTTCAATTTTGTCATGTCTGTCCTCATTACATGGTTCGGATATAAACGAGACATGTATTACGAGTGAAAAAAGAGAAGACGGACCCGGGCAGATACGTACGGGCTGCCGCATTAAACCGCGATTAACTACACGGGCGTTAACCGCCACGAACACCCGCATAATCAAGTGCGGGCTGTCCGCTGCCCACCGCATCCTGATCTAGAAGGGTCTCTAACTCTATATCGACGCGTTTGGTTCGGCCCCGGTAACGCATTCGCTTCGCCGTATCAGGAAGCGCCGCTTCTGATTAATTTTACGCAATACGTTCATTGTTTGGTTGGTGCGGTCGAGTCCTGTTTTTCTAATCCCTTCCGATCGGGCGGTTTAGCTTTTCTGAAGCGATGTATCAGGAGGCGCTGCTACGGAAAACGTCGTGCGCGAAACAAACGCCAGCTACGGTTTTGGAAGTCGGTGTAATCGGAAGCCGCGCCTTTTTTGTGGAACCAAACGCGTCGTATATTTGTGCTGGAGGCAAACGCAGCACGCTTTTATTTGTTCTTGCAAAAAGAAACCCTCCGTTACTCTGTCGTATCAAGGCTAGGGTTTATCGATAGTGCGATGTCGGCGCCGTGGTGGGATTCCGACGACGACCGCTCTGGGGTTGAGTACCGCGCCTACGTTGGCAACCTCCCCTGGGGCACCGATGAGAGCTCGCTCAAGGACTTCTTCTCCGACTACCGCCCGCTTGTAAGACAATAAGTTTTGGGAACCAGCACAACCCTCTAGGGGTGGCTTATCTCATTATATGTAATGGTTGTGTTACAATACGTATATAGGTACAGAAGTTATACGTAGTCTAACACCCTCCCTCAATCTTAGCCACTTTCTAAAGAACTGAGAAGGGTAAGATTGCGCCTACAAGCCTCAAACTGTGGCAGTGGTAAAGGCTTAGTGAAGATGTCTGCAAGTTGATCCTTAGACGAGATAAACTTGATCTGGAGTTGCTTCTGTGATACACGTTCCCGTACAAAGTGATAGTCAACTTTAATGTGTTTCGTTCGGGCATGAAATACTGGATTTGCAGAAAGGTATGTAGCACTGATGTTATCACACCAAAGAATAGGAGGCTGTGGTTGAGACAAACCCAACTCCTGAAGCAAAGACTGCACCCAAATAATCTCTGCAGTAGCATTAGCCACAGCCTTGTACTCAGCTTCAGTACTGCTACGTGACACAGTAGCCTGTTTCCGGGCACTCCAGGCGATCAAATTAGAGCCAAAGAATACTGCATAACCCCCCGTGGATCGCCTGTCATCTGGGCTACCAGCCCAATCTGCATCAGAGAAGTCCGAAAGGACCCGAGAGGAAGTCGGCCGAATATGCATACCAAAAGTCAGAGTGAACTGAACATAACGAAGAATGCGTTTAACAGCAGCCCAATGAGTATCTCTGGGAGCCTGAAGATACTGACAAACCCTGTTAACAGCATAAGAGATATCTGGTCTCATGATCGTCAAGTACTGAAGTCCACCAACAATGCTTCTGTACTCTGTGGCATCCGCAGGAGACAAAAGCTCACCATCAACAGCTGTTATCTTGTCGGTAGACGACATGGGTGTGGTGGTCGGTTTGCACTTCAGCATGCCGGCTTTTTGTAACAACTCCAAGGAGTACTTCTTCTGCGTAAGGACAAGACCAGTAGCACGAGAAGTGACCTCAACTCCAAGAAAGTAGTGAAGCTTCCCAAGATCTTTGACCGCAAAATCAGCACCAAGAGAGCAGACAAGAGCATCAGCAGCATACTGAGAAGAGCTGACAAGGATAATATCATCGACATATACCAAAAGATACATAGTGACTTCTGGCTTCTGTAGAAGAAATAATGAAGTGTCAGTAGTGGACGGCACAAACCCATGAGCATGAAGGGCAGAGGCAAGGCGGGCATGCCAGGCACGAGGAGCTTGCTTCAAACCATATAGTGCTTTGGAAAGACGACAGATATAGTCAGGACGATCAGGATCAGAGAAACCAGACGGCTGTTTCATATAAACCTCTTCCTCCAAAAATCCATGTAGAAAGGCATTCTGCACATCAAGTTGACGAAGTGACCAACCACGAGAAACAGCAATGGAGAGAAGAAGCCGAATAGTGGTAGGCTTGACGACAGGACTGAAGGTGTCCTCATAGTCAAGACCATGACGCTGCCGAAAACCGCGAGCAACAAGTCGCGCTTTGTAACGCTCAATAGATCCATCCGAATGCTTCTTCACTTTGAATACCCATTTTGAGTCAATAACATTTACCCGTGGTGGTGGAGGAACGAGAGTCCATGTCTTGTTACGAAGAAGAGCATGAAACTCCTGCTCCATAGCCTCTCGCCAATGTGGAATGCGCAGGGCAGCCTGATATGAGCGAGGCTCAGAAGATGGATCCGCAACAGCAGCAGCCAAACAAGCAGCCAACCAAGGAACTGTACCATCCGTACGTTCCTTAGGTTTGAAAATGCCACTGCGACTGCGTGTATGTGGTCGAGACACAGGAACCACCGAGGTCGACGGAGCAACCTGCAACGGGCTGGAGGACGGCGACGTTGATGAGTCAGCCGGTGACGAGGAGCCAGGCACGGTAGCCTCGGACTCAGTCGGCGAAGAAGGCCGGCCCACCGGCGAAACCGGCAGAGCAGACGAAGCAGCTGGCGACTCTGGCATCCCAGACCGGGCCGATGGCGAGCTCAGCATAGTGGGCCGTGGCGCGGCCGGTGTCGCGGGCCGATCCGCTGATGAGGGCGACGTGAGGACCCGAGCCGCGGGCGAAGACGGCGTGACGGGCCGAGCCACGGGCGACTCGGCGGCCGCTGGTGAAAAAGGCCGAGCCGCTGGAGACTCGGCGATCACTGGCGTAGCAGACCGAGCAGTGGAGATGCTCGGCGCGACGGGCTCGTCGGGTGACCATGCATGGGCACGCGAATCGATGCCATGCAACATAGGGCGATCGACGTGCCCACCAGAAGATGACGATGATGATGGTGAATCCTCCAACAGCTCCAAACGAGCTCCACGTCCGGTTCCTGCACCATGGTTAGGTAACAGCAAAGGAGAGTATGCAACATCATCAAATTGGTCAGAAGCAACAGAGGATGAATGCAGGGATGGTGGTTCGACAGTGGACACAGGAAGGTTGGCAAAGGGAAAAACATGCTCATCAAACACGACGTCCCGAGATATATAGACACGATTAGTGGGAACATGAAGACATTTGTAACCTTTATGAAGAGAGCTATAGCCAAGGAAAACACACTTCTTAGAACGAAACTCAAGCTTGCGCTTGCTATATGGACGAAGATGCGGCCAGCAAGCACACCCAAATACCTTGAGAAAGGTATAATCAGGTTGTTCATTAAGGAGAACCTCAATGGGAGTCTTCATGTTTAAAACATGAGTAGGAGTACGGTTGATGAGAAAGCATGCAGTGGTGAAAGCATCACTTCAAAACCGAAACGGAACAGATGCATGGGCCAAAAGAGTAAGACCAGCTTCAACAATATGACGATGCTTACGTTCGACTGAACCATTCTGCTGATGTGTATGTGGACATGCTAAACGATGAGCTATCCCAAGCAACTGAAAGAAGGAGTTGAGGTTGCGATACTCGCCCCCCCCCCCAGTCCGACTGGACATGAACAATTTTGTGCTTGAGAAGACGTTCAACATGTTTTTGAAACTGAACAAAAATATCAAACACATCAGATTTGCGTTTAATAAGGTAAAGCCAGGTAAAGCGACTATAAGCATCAACGAAACTGATATAGTAATTATGACCACTGACAGAAGTCTGAGCAGGACCCCATACATATGAAAACACAAGTTCTAACGGATGTTTCACCTCACGACTGGACTCCGAAAAAGGAAGTTGATGACTCTTCCCCTGCTGACAAGCATCACACACTGCTACATCTTTATTACTAGACAAACTAGGAAGCTCATGACGACGCAAAATATGACGGACAATAGGTGTGGCCGGGTGACCAAGACGAGCATGCCACTGTGACGGAGAGACCCGAACTCCACTGAAAACGCGAGCGACGCCAGGATGCTCCAGACGGTAGAGGCCCTGGCACAACCGCCCACTAAGAAGAATGTCCCTCGTGCCCCGATCCTTAATAAAAAGATCAAAAGGGTGAAATTCACAAAGTACATTATTATCACGTGTGAGTTTAGGAACTGAAAGAAGATTGCGGGTCACAGATGGAATGCGAAGAACATTGCGAAGCTGAAGACTCCTATTGGCATGTCTAGTGAGAAGAGATGCTTGACCAATATGAGAGATGTGCATACCTGCTCCATTGGCGGTGTGGATCTTGTCGGAGCCATGATAGGGTTCACGAGTGTGAAGCTTCCCCATCTCGCTGGTCAGATGCTCTGTCGCCCCAGAGTCCATGTACCAGTGTGGATCGATGGAGTAGGACTGAGTGTGTCCCTGGTGCTTCTGCGGCGCGGGACGATCAGCCATGGCGACCTGACGGGCATTGTTGCGTGTATCTTTGCCGTCATTGCCAAGACCAAGGAAGCTTCGCTGGAAGCGCTTATGACACTTGGAGGCCCAGTGCCCATCGCGGCCACAAAGCTGACACACACGTGGACCGCCAGCCCCCGATAAGGTCGCAGTAGGTGGGGGGGCCGAGGCGGGCGACGGTGGCAGCCCCAAGGGAGACCGGGGTGATGAAGAAGAGCGGCCACCCTTGGTGGCGACGTTGGCCGAGAGAGAGCCAGTGCCCCTGGTGCGGCGAGTCTCGA
>NC_041386.1:103011226-103022025 GCF_002162155.2 Triticum dicoccoides
GCGGCCGGGGCGGACGCCGCCAACCCCGCCAGCGGGGCGGTGTGATCCGCTCGCGGCAGGAGCGGCGGGACGACGCCTGCGGAATCCGCAGCGGACGGCGGCGCCGCGGTGTGGACCACGAGATCACGCCCGAGCGAGGGCGCCGGCGGCGTGGAGAAGACGGAGCCGATGCTCCTTGTCCCGATCGGAGCTGGAACGGAGACGGCATCGAGCGGGAGGTTGAGCAGAGCCGCAAGAGAGGCCGGGAGGAAGCCCGCAGCAGTGGAACCGGTGGTGGCGGCGCTCGACATGGCGGCGGCGCGATCGGTGGCGCGGCGGCGGCGGTGAAGGCGGCGGCGGCTGCGGCGGCGATGCGGGTATTAGGGTTTAGAGGCGGAAGCGATCGTAACCTAGCGTGATACCATGTAAGACAATAAGTTTTGGGAACCAGCACAATCCTCTAGGGGTGGCTTATCTCATTATATATAATGGTTGTGTTACAATACGTACATAGGTACAGAAGTTATACATAGTCTAACACCGCTCAACGCCGACGTGAGTGGGTTTCAGATTTTTGGTTGATACATGCTCGATTGTGCTAGCTAGACTATGATGCTTTTGTTGGCTGCCGGATGGATCTGTGCAGTTTTCCTCGTTGTTTTCTAGGGTTTAGATTAGATTCAGCCTGACCGCATTGATTTTGCTTGTTAGTCGTTTGTTCCTGTAATTATCTGTTTGAATTTGTATCTGCCTAACACGATCGTACTGTACGTGTTACGATAATTTATCAGATCGTCACCGACCGGGAGACGGGCAGATCCCGCGGCTTCGGCTTCGTCTGGTTCGACGACAATGAGTCGCTGAGCAACGCCATCCAGGGCATGGACGGCCAGGAGCTCGGCGGCCGCACCAACACCGTCGACAGGGCCAATCAACGCCCCCGCCGCTGGAGGAGATGAAGAACAGCGAGGAGATCTATCTGCCCGCCCGGGCATTCACGTTATAGTGTCGGTATCAAGTTATTAAGTCTCCCGTGATTGCTTAGTTTATGGTCGTGAAACTGAACCTATCGACTGTCCGTGGTGTGTATCGTTCGCTTTATGATTGTTGAACATCTAGTCTTTACATACATTGCAGTAAGCAAAGAACAATGTAGCTTGTTTGCTCGAAGCCAAGCCTAATCATCTCGAAGGTGAGAGATAACATCCCAGAGTTTTTCTTCTATTCGGAACCAACCAGAGATGTTTTATTAAGAATCGAGGCCCGGGTTACAAAGCGTTGAAGAATTTCAGAATTATACAAGTCAAAAAACAAAGGATTGAAACTATAAACAAAAAAACAAGACGCACTGAGCCACTGATGATTCTTGTCCGGCTAGCAGAAAAGTTTTGGACAGCATCCGGCTGCAAATTAAGGCTCTGTTAAGTCAGGTGACTTAAAACCAATGACTTATAAGTCACGTCTGTTTGGTTGTCACCTGACTTATAAGTCACCTGACCACATCTTTCTATCTTGTTTTTATGTAAAGGTGATGGGACCCATGCAAAAAAATGACTTATAAGTTTTAAATAAATTGGGGTGGAGCAACTAATGATTTATAAGTTGGTGACTTATAAATTGGGTCTGTTTGACAAAATAAGTCATTTTTTTTTCACTTTCGACTTATAAGTTGATGACTTATTTGAAACCAAATAGGCCCTAAGGATGTCATACGCTGCATTCACATCCGGGGTGTGGCAAGGGAGCAACGCGCCGGGCCACAGTGGTCACTGAACCGTTCGTGACTGTGTTGCAACAACGGTAACTATTCTTTTTTATATAAGTAGTGCTATGTGGGGTGGGGGAAGGCCAATGTTTCTCAAAACATCCGGTTTTTTGCGTGACGGATCGTTACCAATAGTTTGGTCGTTTATAGGTAAATAATAAAGTATCATTTCTTCCTGTCATGTTGCGGTTCAAGGGCGCGTTTGGCTACCTGCATCATTTTTGTCACTCGTAATGATGCCTCTACACACTGCGTTTGGTTGCTCGTATTGTATGTGGTCAGATGAGTGCACGTTGTTTGGTTGCTTGCATGGAATATGATTAAGACTTAATAGCTACCCATAACGCACAGTGTTACACTAGAGTGCCTCGGTGACAACGGTAGGCGGTGGTTGCGGCGCCCCGCCCGACACAATGAGCACGGAGTCGCGGGCGAGCGACCTCATCGGCGGCGCAGTGAACTATTTGCTAGCGCCGTCGCCGCAGAGAAAGCCCGTGTGGAGTAACGAATAGACGAGCGTTGAAGTCTGAGGATGATGAAGAAAAAATGCAGTTTGCCCGCCATGGCGGCATCAGTGTAGTAGGACGCGGAGGAGGAGGCCGAAACGAACGACGGTGATGATGGGGCAAGTGTAGTAGGACGCAGAGGAGGCGGCCGAGAAGAACGACGATGACGACGACACCATTGTAGTAGGACGCGAGCGAGAAGGTCGAGAGGAACAACGTCAGTGATGGCTTCAGTGTAGCAGAGCATGGGAGACGACACGGAGAGAATGGTGGCGCTAATGCAACAACACGCGGGAGGGAACGACAACACCATTGTAGTAGGACACGAGCGAGGAGGCCGAGAGGAACGACGCTGGTGATGGCTGAAGGAAATATGCCCTAGAGGCAAAAATAAAGTTATTATTTATTTCCTTATAATCATGATAAATGTTTATTATTCATGCTAGAATTGTATTTACCGGAAACATAATACATGTGTGAATACATAGACAAACAAAGTGTCACTAGTATGCCTCTACTTGACTAGCTCGTTAATCAAAGATGGTTATGTTTCCTAACCATGAACAATGAGTTGTTATTTGATTAACGAGGTCACATCATTAGCAGAATGATCTGATTGACATGACCCATTCCATTAGCTTAGCACCCGATCGTTTAGTATGTTACTATTGCTTTCTTCATGACTTATACATGTTCCTATGACTATGAGATTATGCAACTCCCGTTTACCAGAGGAACACTTTGGGTACTACCAAACGTCACAACGTAACTGGGTGATTATAAAGGAGTACTACAGGTGTCTCCAATGATCGATGTTGGGTTGGCGTATTTCGAGATTAGGATTTGTCACTCCGATTGTCGGAGAGGTATCTCTGGGCCCTCTCGGTAATACACAACACATAAGCCTTGCAAGCATTACAACTAATATGTTAGTTGTGAGATGATGTATTATGGAACGAGTAAAGAGACTTCCTGGTAACGAGATTGAACTAGGTATTGGATACCGACGATCGAATCTCGGGCAAGTAACATACCGATGACAAAGGGAACAACGTTTGTTGTTATGCGGTCTGACCGATAAAGATCTTCGTAGAATATGTAGGAGTCAATATGGGCATCCAGGTCCCGCTATTGGTTATTGACCAGAGACGTGTCTCGGTCATGTCTACATTGTTCTCGAACCCGTAGGGTCCGCACGCTTAAGGTTACGATGATAGTTATATTATGAGTTTATGCATTTTGATGTACCGAAGGTTGTTCGGAGTCCCGGATGTGATCACGGACATGACGAGGAGTCTCGAAATGGTCGAGACATAAAGATTGATATATTGGAAGCCTATGTTTGGACATCGGAAGTGTTCCGGGTGAAATCGGGATTTTACCGGGTTACCGGGAGGTTACCGGAACCCCCCGGGAGCCATATGGGCCATCATGGGCCTTAGTGGAAAGGAGAAAGGGGCAGCCCAAAGGGGCTGCGCGCCTCCCCCCTTCCCCTAGTCCTATTAGGACTAGGAGAGTTGGCCGGCCACCCCTCTCCCTCTTTCCCCCTTGGGAATCCTAGTTGGAATAGGATTGGGGGGGGGGGGAGTCCTACTCCCGGTAGGAGTAGGACTCCTCCTGCGCCTCTCTCTCTTGGCCGGCGCCCCCTCCCCCCTTGGCTCCTTTATATACTGAGGTAGAGGCACCCCAAAGACACACAAGTTGACACAAGTTGATCCACGTGATCTATTCCTTAGCCGTGTGCGGTGCCCCCTGCCACCATATTCCTCGATAATACTGTAGCGGAGTTTAGGCGAAGCCCTGCTGCTGTAGTACATCAAGATCGTCACCACGCCGTCGTGCTGACGAAACTCTTCCCCGACACTTTGCTGGATCGGAGTCCGGGGATCGTCATCGAGCTGAACGTGTGCTCGAACTCGGAGGTGCCGTAGTTTCGGTACTTGATCGGTTGGATCGAGAAGACGTACGACTACTTCCTCTATGTTGTGTCATCGCTTCCGCAGTCGGTCTGCGTTGGGTACGTAGACAATACTCTCCCCTCGTTGCTATGCATCACATGATCCTGTGTGTGCGTAGGAAATTTTTTGAAATTACTACGAAACCCAACAGTGGCATCCGAGCCTAGGTTATTTATGTTGATGTTATATGCACGAGTAGAACACAAGTGAGTTGTGGACGATACAAGTCATACTGCCTACCAGCATGTCATACTTTGGTTCGGCGGTATTGTTGGACGAGACGACCCGGACCAACCTTACGCGTACGCTTACGCAAGACCGGTTCCCTCGACATGCTTTGCATAGAGATGGCTTGCGGGCGACTGTCTCTCCAACTTTAGTTGAACCAAGTATGGCTACGCCCGGTCCTTGCGAAGGTTAAAACGGAGTCTATTTGACAAACTATCGTTGTGGTTTTGATGCGTAGGTGAGATTGGTTCTTACTTAAGCCCGTAGCAGCCACGTAAAACATGCAACAACAAAGTAGAGGACGTCTAACTTGTTTTTGCAGGGCATGTTGTGATGTGATATGGTCAAGGCATGATGCTGAATTTTATTGTATGAGATGATCATGTTTTGTAACCAAGTTATCGGCAACTGGCAGGAGCCATATGGTTGTCGCTTTATTGTATGCAATGCAATCACGATGTAATGCTTTACTTTATTACTAAACGGTAGTAATAGTCATGAAAGCATAAGATTGGCAAGACGACAACGATGCTACGATGGAGATCAAGGTGTCGCGCCGGTGACGATGGTGATCATGACGGTGCTTTGGAGATGGAGATCACAAGCACAAGATGATGATGGCCATATCATATCACTTATATTGATTGCATGTGATGTTTATCTTTTTATGCATCTTATCTTGCTTTGATTGACGGTAGCATTATAAGATGATCTCTCACTAAATTATCAAGAAGTGTTCTCCCTGAGTATGCACCGTTGCGAAAGTTCTTCGTGCTGAGACACCACGTGATGATCGGGTGTGATAGGCTCTACGTTCAAATACAACGGGTGCAAAACAGTTGCGCACGCAGAATACTCAGGTTAAACTTGACGAGCCTAGCATATACAGATATGGCCTCGGAACACGGAGACCGAAAGGTCGAGCGTGAATCATATAGTAGATATGATCAACATAATGATGTTCACCGATGAAACTACTCCATCTCACGTGATGATTGGACATGGTTTAGTTGATTTGGATCACGTGATCACTTAGAGGATTAGAGGGATGTCTATCTAAGTGGGAGTTCTTTAGTAATATGATTAATTGAACTTAAAATTTATCATGAACTTAGTCCCTGAGAGTATCTTGCTTGTTTATGTTGTTTGTAGATAGATGGCTCGTGCTGTTGTTCCGTTGAATTTTAATGCGTTCCTTGAGAAAGCAAAGTTGAAAGATGATGGTAGCAATTACACGGACTGGGTCCGTAACTTGAGGATTATCCTCATTGCTGCACAGAAGAATTACGTCCTGGAAGCACCGCTGGGTGCCAGGCCTGCTGCTGGAGCAACACCAGATGTTATGAACGTCTGGCAGAGCAAAGCTGATGACTACTCGATAGTTCAGTGTGCCATGCTTTACGGCTTAGAATCGGGACTTCAACGACGTTTTGAACGTCATGGAGCATATGAGATGTTCCAGGAGTTGAAGTTAATATTTCAAGCAAATGCCCGAATTGAGAGATATGAAGTCTCCAATAAGTTCTATAGCTGCAAGATGGAGGAGAACAGTTCTGTCAGTGAGCATATACTCAAAATGTCTGGGTATAATAATCACTTGATTCAATTGGGATTTAATCTTCCGGATGATTGCATCATTGACAGAATTCTCCAATCACTGCCACCAAGCTACAAGAGCTTCGTGATGAACTATAATATGCAAGGGATGAACAAGACTATTCCCGAGCTCTTCGCAATGCTGAAAGCTGCGGAGGTAGAAATCAAAAAGGAGCATCAAGTGTTGATGGTTAACAAAACCACTAGTTTCAAGAAAAAGGGCAAAGGAAAGAAGAAAGGGAACTTCAAGTCAGTTGCTGCTCAAGAGAAGAAACCCAAGTCTGGACCTAAGCCTGAAACTGAGTGCTTCTACTGCAAGCAGACTGGTCACTGGAAGCGGAAACTGCCCCAAGTATTTGGCGGATAAGAAGGATGGCAAGGTGAACAAAGGTATATGTGATATACATGTTATTGATGTGTACCTTACCAATGCTCGCAGTAGCACCTGGGTATTTGATACTGGTTCTGTTGCTAATATTTGCAACTCGAAACAGGGGCTACGGATTAAGCGAAGATTGGCTAAGGACGAGGTGACGATGCGCGTGGGAAACGGTTCCAAAGTCGATGTGATCGCAGTCGGCACGCTACCTCTACATCTACCTTCGGGATTAATATTAGACCTAAGTAATTGTTATTTGGTGCCAGCGTTGAGCATGAACATTATATCTGGATCTTGTTTAATGCGAGACGGTTATTCATTTAAATCAGAGAATAATGGTTGTTCTATTTATATGAGTAATATCTTTTATGGTCATGCATCCTTGAAAAGTGGTCTATTCTTATTGAATCTCGATAGTAGTAATACACATATTCATAATGTTGAATCCAAAAGATGCAGAGTTGATAATGAAAGTGCAACTTATTTGTGGCACTGTCGTTTAGGTCATATCGGTATAAAGCGCATGAAGAAACTCCATGCTGATGAACTTTTGGAACCACTTGATTATGAATCACTTGGTACTTGCGAACCGTGCCTCATGGGCAAGATGACTAAAACACCGTTCTCCGGTACTATGGAGAGAGCAACAGATTTGTTGGAAATCATACATACTGATGTATGTGGTCCAATGAATATTGAGGCTCGAGGCGGATATCGTTATTTTCTCACCTCACAGATGATTTGAGTAGATATGGATATATCTACTTAATGAAGCATAAGTCTGAAACATTTGAAAAGTTCAAAGAATTTCAGAGTGAAGTTGAAAATCATCGTAACAAGAAAATAAAGTTTCTACGATCTAATCGTGGAGGAGAATATTTGAGTTACGAGTTTGGTGTACATTTGAAAAACTATGGAATAGTTTCACAACTCACGCCACCCGGAACACCACAGCGCAATGGTGTGTCCGAACGTCGTAATCGTACTTTACTAGATATGGTGCGATCTATGATGTCTCTTACAGATTTACCGCTATCATTTTGGGGTTGTGCTTTAGAGACGGCCGCATTCACGTTAAATAGGGCACCATCAAAATCCGTTGAGACGACGCCTTATGAACTGTGGTTTGGCAAGAAACCAAAGTTGTCGTTTCTTAAAGTTTGGGGCTGCGATGCTTATGTGAAAAAACTTCAACCTGATAAGCTCGAACCCAAATCGGAGAAATGTGTCTTCATAGGATACCCAAAGGAAACTGTTGGGTACACCTTCTATCACAGATCCGAAGGCAAGACATTCGTTGCTAAGAATGGATCATTTCTAGAGAAGGAGTTTCTCTCGAAAGAAGTGAGTGGGAGGAAAGTAGAACTTGACGAGGTAACTGTACCTGCTCCCTTACTGGAAAGTAGTTCATCACAGAAAACTGTTTCAGTGACACCTACACCAGTTAGTGAGGAAGCCAATGATAATGATCATGAAACTTCAGATCAAGATACTACTGAACCTCGTAGATCAACTAGAGTAAGATCCGCGCCAGAGTGGTACGGTAATCCTGTTCTGGAAGTCATGCTACTAGATCATGATGAACCTACGAACTATGAAGAAGCGATGGTGAGCCCAGATTCCGCAAAGTGGCTTGAAGCCATGAAATCTGAGATGGGATCCATGTATGAGAACAAAGTATGGACTTTGGTTGACTTGCCCGATGATCGGCAAGCAATTGAGAATAAATGGATCTTTAAGAAGAAGACTGACGCTGATGGTAATGTTACTGTCTACAAAGCTCGACTTGTCGCAAAAGGTTTTCGGCAAGTTCAAGGGATTGACTACGATGAGACCTTCTCACCCGTAGCGATGCTTAAGTCCGTCCGAATCATGTTAGCGATTGCCGCATTTTATGATTATGAAATTTGGCAGATGGATGTCAAAACTGCATTCCTGAATGGATTTCTGGAAGAAGAGTTGTATATGATGCAACCGGAAGGTTTTGTCGATCCAAAGGGAGCTAACAAAGTGTGCAAGCTCCAGCGATCCATTTATGGACTTGTGCAAGCCTCTCGGAGTTGGAATAAACGTTTTGATAGTGTAATCAAAGCATTTGGTTTTATACAGACTTTCGGAGAAGCCTGTATTTACAAGAAAGTGAGTGGGAGCTCTGTAGCATTTCTGATATTATATGTGGATGACATATTACTGATTGGAAATGATATAGAATTTCTGGATAGCATAAAGGGATACTTGAATAAAAGTTTTTCAATGAAAGACCTCGGTGAAGCTGCTTACATATTAGGCATTAAGATCTATAGAGATAGATCAAAACGCTTAATTGGACTTTCACAAAGCACATACCTTGACAAAATTTTGAAGAAGTTCAAAATGGATCAAGCGAAGAAAGGGTTCTTGCCTGTGTTACAAGGTGTGAAATTGAGTAAGACTCAATGCCCGACCACTGCAGAAGATAGAGAGAATATGAAAGATGTTCCCTATGCATCAGCCATAGGATCTATCATGTATGCAATGCTGTGTACCAGACCTGATGTATGCCTTGCTATAAGTTTAGCAGGGAGGTACCAAAGTAATCCAGGAGTGGATCACTGGACAGCGGTCAAGAACATCCCGAAATACCTGAAAAGGACTAAGGATATGTTTCTCATATATGGAGGTGACAAAGAGCTCATCGTAAAAGGTTACGTTGATGCAAGCTTTGACACTGATCCGGACGATTCTAAATCGCAAACCGGATACGTGTTTACATTAAACGGTGGAGCTGTCAGTTGGTGCAGTTCTAAACAAAGCGTCGTAGCAGGATCTACATGTGAAGCGAAATACATAGCTGCTTCGGAAGCAGCAAATGAAGGAGTCTGGATGAAGGAGTTCATATCCGATCTAGGTGTCATACCTAGTGCATCGGGTCTAATGAAAATCTTTTGTGACAATACTGGTGCAATTGCCTTGGCAAAGGAATCCAGATTTCACAAAAGGACCAAACACATCAAGAGACGCTTCAACTCCATCCGGGATCTAGTCCAGGTGGGAGACATAGAGATTTGCAAGATACATACGGATCTGAATGTTGCAGACCCATTGACTAAGCCTCTTCCACGAGCAAAACATGATCAGCACCAAGGCTCCATGGGTGTTAGAATCATTACAGTGTAATCTAGATTATTGACTCTAGTGCAAGTGGGAGACTGAAGGAAATATGCCCTAGAGGCAATAATAAAGTTATTATTTATTTCCTTATAATCATGATAAATGTTTATTATTCATGCTAGAATTGTATTTACCGGAAACATAATACATGTGTGAATACATAGACAAACAAAGTGTCACTAGTATGCCTCTACTTGACTAGCTCGTTAATCAAAGATGGTTATGTTTCCTAACCATGAACAATGAGTTGTTATTTGATTAACGTGGTCACATCATTAGCAGAATGATCTGATTGACATGACCCATTCCATTAGCTTAGCACCCGATCGTTTAGTATGTTGCTATTGCTTTCTTCATGACTTATACATGTTCCTATGACTATGAGATTATGCAACTCCCGTTTACCAGAGGAACACTTTGGGTACTACCAAACGTCACAACGTAACTGGGTGATTATAAAGGAGTACTACAGGTGTCTCCAATGGTCGATGTTGGGTTGGCGTATTTCGAGATTAGGATTTGTCACTCCGATTGTCGGAGAGGTATCTCTGGGCCCTCTCGGTAATACACATCACATAAGCCTTGCAAGCATTACAACTAATATGTTAGTTGTGAGATGATGTATTACGGAACGAGTAAAGAGACTTGCCGGTAACGAGATTGAACTAGGTATTGGATACCGACGATCGAATCTCGGGCAAGTAACATACCGATGACAAAGGGAACAACGTATGTTGTTATGCGGTCTGACCGATAAAGATCTTCGTAGAATATGTAGGAGTCAATATGGGCATCCAGGTCCCGCTATTGGTTATTGACCAGAGACATGTCTCGGTCATGTCTACATTGTTCTCGAACCCGTAGGGTCCGCACGCTTAAGGTTACGATGACAGTTATATTATGAGTTTATGCATTTTGATGTACCGAAGGTTGTTCGGAGTCCCGGATGTGATCACGGACATGACGAGGAGTCTCGAAATGGTCGAGACATAAAGATTTATATATTGGAAGCCTATGTTTGGTCATCGGAAGTGTTCCGGGTGAAATCGGGATTTTACCGGGTTACCGGGAGGTTACCGGAACCCCCCGGGAGCCATATGGGCCATCATGGGCCTTAGTGGAAAGGAGAAAGGGGCAGCCCAAAGGGGCTGCGCGCCTCCCCCCTTCCCCTAGTCCTATTAGGACCAGGAGAGTTGGCCGGCCACCCCTCTCCCTCTTTCCCCCTTGGGAATCCTAGT
>NC_041386.1:103022035-103024518 GCF_002162155.2 Triticum dicoccoides
ACATAAAGATTGATATATTGGAAGCCTATGTTTGGACATCGGAAGTGTTCCGGGTGAAATCGGGATTTTACCGGGTTACCGGGAGGTTACCGGAACCCCCCGGGAGCCATATGGGCCTTCATGGGCCTTAGTGGAAAGGAGAAAGGGGCAGCCCAAGGGGGCTGCACGCCTCCCCCCTTCCCCTAGTCCTATTAGGACTAGGAGAGGTGGCCGGCCACCCCTCTCCCTCTTTCCCCCTTGGGAATCCTAGTTGGAATAGGATTGGGGGGGGGGGGGGAGTCCTACTCCCGGTAGGAGTAGGACTCCTCCTGCGCCTCTCTCTCTTGGCCGGCGCCCCCTCCCCCCCTTGGCTCCTTTATATACTGAGGTAGAGGCACCCCAAAGACACACAAGTTGACACAAGTTGATCCACGTGATCTATTCCTTAGCCGTGTGCGGTGCCCCCTGCCACCATATTCCTCGATAATACTGTAGCGGAGTTTAGGCGAAGCCCTGCTGCTGTAGTACATCAAGATCGTCACCACGCCGTCGTGCTGACGAAACTCTTCCCCGACACTTTGCTGGATTGGAGTCCGGGGATCGTCATCGAGCTGAACGTGTGCTCAAACTCGGAGGTGCCGTAGTTTCGGTACTTGATCGGTTGGATCGAGAAGACGTACGACTACTTCCTCTACGTTGTGTCATCGCTTCCGCAGTCGGTCTGCGTTGGGTACGTAGACAATACTCTCCCCTCGTTGCTATGCATCACATGATCCTGTGTGTGCGTAGGAAAATTTTTGAAATTACTACGAAACCCAACAATGGCTTCAGTGTAGCAGGACATGGGAGAGAATGCAGAGACGAACGACGATCATGCGGGTGCAGTAGGACATGGGAGAGGAGGTTGAGAGGAAGACGTCAGTGGTGGCGCTAGTGTAACATCACGCTGGAGAGGAGGCCGAGAGAAGCGACGCCAACGGTGACGCCGTAGCAGGACAGAGGAGAGGAGGCCGAGCTTAAAGAGTGTCATTAACACAAATCACACATTGCGTATATACTTCACAAGGAGGGAGTAAGATTTAATCATCTATGATCGTCGAAACAAAAAATGTGCAACACAAAAATTGTGTGAAACTGTAAGATAAAGCTGCTGATCAAAGAAGAATTTAAATGATTGACCATGCGCGACGAATTTGACAAAATTCATCCAAAATAGCTCCAAAAATGAACACGAAATTAAAAATTTACGGTCGACGAAACAACGAGCTGATCACAAAAATGGAACCATAACATCAATGTGCATCTTTTTATGTAGAGCTTATCTCAAATTGATGAGCCGTTGTTGTTGGAAATATGCCCTAGAGGCAATAATAAATATGTTATTATTATATTTCTTTGTTCATGATAATAGTCTTTTATTCATGCTATAACTGTATTATCCGGAAATCGTAATACACGTGTGAATACATAGACAACACCATGTCCCTAGTAAGCCTCTAGTTGACTAGCTCGTTGATCAATAGATGGTTACGGTTTCCTGACCATGGACATTGGATGTCATTGATAACGGGATCACATCATTAAGAGAATGATGTGATGGACAAGACCCAATCCTAAGCCTAGCACAAAGATCGTGTAGTTCGTATGCTAAAGCTTTTCTAATGTCAAGTATCTTTTCCTTAGACCATGAGATTGTGCAACTCCCGGATACCGTAAGAATGCTTTGGGTGTATCAAACGTCACAACGTAACTGGGTGGCTATAAAGGTGCATTACAGGTATCTCCGAAAGTGTCTGTTGGGTTGGCACGAATCGAGACCGGGATTTGTCACTTCGTGTAAATGGAGAGGTATCTCTGGGCCCACTCGGTAGGACATCATCATAATGTGCACAATGTGACCAAGGGGTTGATCACGGAATGATGTGTTACGGAACGAGTAAAGAGACTTGCCGGTAACGAGATTGAACAAGGTATCGGTATACCGACGATCGAATCTCGGGCAAGTACAATACCGTTAGACAAAGGGAATTGAATACGGGATTGATTGAGTCCTTGACATCGTGGTTCATCCGATGAGATCATCGTGGAACATGTGGGAGCCAACATGGGTATCCAGATCCCGCTGTTGGTTATTGACCGAAGAACATCTTGGTCATGTCTGCATGTCTCCCGAACCCGTAGGGTCTACACACTTAAGGTTCGATGACGCTAGGGTTATAAAGGAAGTTTGTATGTGGTTACCAAATGTTGTTTGGAGTCCCGGATGAGATCCCGGACGTCACGAGGAGTTCCGGAATGATCCGGTGGTAAAGATTTATATATAGGAAGTCCTGTTTCGGCCATCGGGACAAGTTTCGGGGTCATCGGTATTGTACCGGGACCACCGGAAGGGTCCCGGGGGCCCACCGGGTGGGGCCACCTATCCCGGAGGGTCCCATGGGCTGAAGTGGGAAGGGATCCAGCCCAAAGTGGGCTGGGGCGCCACTTCCCTCATGGCCCATGCG
>NC_041386.1:103024861-103046208 GCF_002162155.2 Triticum dicoccoides
CATCGGGACAAGTTTCGGGGTCATCGGTATTGTACCGGGACCACCGGAAGGGTCCCGGGGGCCCACCGGGTGGGGCCACCTATCCCGGAGGGTCCCATGGGCTGAAGTGGGAAGGGATCCAGCCCAAAGTGGGCTGGGGCGCCACTTCCCTCATGGCCAATGCGCCTAGGGTAAAGGGGGAACCCTAAGGAAGAGTCCTAGGAGGGGAAGGCACCTCCTAGGTGCCTTGGGGGGGGGGGGAGGGAATCCTTCCTTTGGCCGCCGCCCCTTTCCCATCTAGGGCTGCCGCACCCCCTAGGGTGGGAACCCTAGAGGGGGCGCACCCTCCTCCCTCTCCCCTATATATAGTGGGGCCTAGGGCTGCCCATAACACGTGGTTCGATCTCTGCCTGTTGGTGCAGCCCTCCCTCTCTTTCTCCTCATATCCCGTAGGTGCTTGGCAAAGCCCTGTAGGATTGCCACGCTCCTCCATCACCACCACGCCGTTGTGCTGCTGCTGGATGGAGTCTTCCTCAACCTCTCCCTCTCTCCTTGCTGGATCAAGGCATGGGAGACGTCACCGGGCTGTACGTGTGTTGAACGCGGAGGTGCCGTCCTTTCGGTACTAGGATCATCGGTGATTTGAATCACGATGAGTACGACTCCATCAACCCCGTTCACTTGAACGCTTCCGCATAACGATCTACAAGGGTATGTAGATGCACTCTCCTTCCCCTCATTGCTGGTTTCTCCATAGATAGATCTTGGTGACACGTAGGAAAATTTTGAATTTCTGCTACGTTCCCCAACAGTGGCATCATGAGCTAGGTCTATTGCGTAGATTCTTTGCACGAGTAGAACACAAAGTAGTTGTGGGCGTTGATGATGTTCAATATGCTTACCGTTACTAGTCCAATCTTGATTCGGCGGCATCGTGGGATGAAGCGGCCCGGACCGACCTTACACATACTCTTACGTGAGACAGGTTCCACCGACTGACATGCACTAGTTGCATAAGGTGGCTAGCGGGTGTCTGTCTCTCCTACTTTAGTCGGATCGGATTCGATGAAAAGGGTCCTTATGAAGGGTAAATAGCAATTGGCATATCACGTTGTGGTTTTGCGTAGGTAAGAAACGTTCTTGCTAGAAACCCATAGCAGCCACGTAAAACAAGCAAACAACAATTAGAGGACGTCTAACTTGTTTTTGCAGGGTATGCTATGTGATGTGATATGGCCAAAAGGATGTGATGAATGATATATGTAATGTATGAGATTGATCATGTTCTTGTAATAGATGATCATGGAGCCCCAAGATGGAGATCAAAGGAGCTACATGATATTGGCCATATCATGTCACTATTTGATTACATGTGATGTTTATCATGTTTATACATCTTATTTGCTTAGAACGACGGTAGTAAATAAGATGATCCCTCATTAAAATTTCAAGAAGTGTTCTCCCCTAACTGTGCACCGTTGCTACAGTTCGTCGTTTCGAAGCACCACGTGTTAATCGGGTGTGATAGATCCTTACGTTCACATACAACGGGTGTAAAACAGTTTTACACAGCAAAAACACTTAGGGTTAACTTGACGAGCCTAGCATGTACAGACATGGCCTCGGAACACAGAAGACCGAAAGGTCGAGCATGAGTCGTATAGAAGATACGATCAACATGAAGATGTTCACCGACGTTGACTAGTCCGTCTCACGTGTTAATCGGACACGGCCTAGTTGACTCGGATCATGTAATCACTTAGATGACTAGAGGGATGTCTATATGAGTGGGAGTTCATAAGATGAACTTAATTATCCTGAACATAGTCAAAAGATCTTTGCAAATTATGTCATAAGCTCGCGCTTTAGTTCCACTGTTTAGATATGTTCCTAGAGAAAATATAGTTGAAAGTTGATAGTAGCGATTATGCGGACAGTAGAAAGCTTATGTCCTTAATGCACCGCTTAGTGTGCTGAACCCCAAACGTCGTTTGTGGATGTTACGAACATCGGACATACACGTTTTGATAACTACGTGATAGTTCAGTTAAATGGTTTAAGTAGAGGCACTAAAGACGTTTTCGAAACATCGCGGAACATATGAGATGTTTCGAGGGCTGAAATTGGGATTTCAGGCTCGTTCCCACGTCAAGAGGTATGAGACCTCCGACGATTTTCTTAGCCTGCAAACTAAGGGAGAAAAGCTCAATCGTTGAGCTTGTGCTCAGATTGTCTGAGTGCAACAATCACTTGAATCGAGTGGGAGTTGATCTTCTAGATGAGATAGTGATGTTTCCCCAAAGTCATTGCTACCAAGCTGCTAGAGCTTCGTGATGAACTATAACATATCAGGGATAGATATGATGATCCTTGAAATATTCGCGATGTTTGACACCGCGAAAGTAGAAATCAAGAAGGAGCATCAATTGTTGATGGTTGGTGAAACCACTAGTTTCAAGAAGGGCAAGGGAACAAAGGGATACTTCATGAAATGGCAATTCAGCTGCTGCTCTAGTGAAGAAACCCAAGGTTGAACCCGAGACTAAGTGCTTCTGTAATAAAGGGAACATCCACTGGAGCAGAATTACCCTAGATACTTGGTAGATGAGAAGGCTGGCAAGGTCGATAGAAGTATATTGGATATACATTGTGTTGATGTGTACTTTACTAGTACTCCTAGTAGCACCAGGGTATTAGATACCGGTTCGGTTGCTAAGTGTTAGTAACTCGAAATAAAAGCTACGAAATAAACGGAGACTAGCTAAAGGTGAGCTGACGATATGTGTTGGAAGTGTTTCCAAGGTTGATATGATCAAGCATCGCACGCTCCCTCTATCATCGAGATTTGGTGTTTGCGTTGAGCATAGACATGATTGGATTATGTCTATCACAATACGGTTATTCATTTAAGGAGAATAATGGTTACTCTATTTATGTGAATAATACCTTCAGTGGTCTTGCACCTAAAGGAATGGTTTATTGAATCTCGATCGTAGTGATACACATTTTCATGCCAAAAGATATAAGATAGTAATGATAGTACCACTTACTCGTGGCACTGCCATGTAAGTCATATTGGTGTAAAACGCATGAAGAAGCTCCATGTTGATGGATCTTTGGACTCACTCGTTTTTTGAAAAGTTTGAGACATGCGAGCCATGTCTATTAGTGTATACGCATGAAGAAACTCCATGCAGATGGATCATTTGGACTCACTTGATTTTTGATCACTTGAGATATGCAAATTATACCACATGGGCAAGATGACTGAAAGCCTCGTTTTCAGTAAGATGGAACAAGATAGCAACTTGTTGGAAGTAACACATTTTGATGTGTGCAGTCCAATGAGTGCTGAGGCATGCAGTGAATATCGTTATGTTCTTACTTCACAGATGATTCGAGTAGATGTTGAGAATATTTACTTGATGAAACACAAGTCTGAATTATTAAATGGTTCAAGTAATTTCAGAGTGAAGTAGAAGATCATTGTGACAAGAGCATAAAATGTCTATGATATGATCATAGAGATGAATATCTGAGTTACGAGTTTTGGCACACAATTAAGACATTGTGGAAATTGTTTCACAATTAATGCCGCCTAGAACACCATAGTGTGATGGTGTGTCCGAACATCATAGTTGCACCCTATTGGATATGGTGGGTACCATGATGTCTCTTATTGAATTACCACTGTCGTTCATGGGTTAGGCATTAGAGACAACCACATTCACTTTAAATAGGGCACCACGTAATTCCGTTGAGATGACACCGTATGAATTATGGTTTAGAGAAACCTAAGTTGTCGTTTCTTAAAGGTTTGGGGCTGCGACGCTTATGTGAAAAAGTTTCAGGATTGATAAGCTCGAACCCAAAGCGGATAAAATGCATCTTCATAGGACACCCAAAATAGTTGGGTATACCTCCTAATTCAGATCCGAAAGCAATATGGATTGTTTCTTGAATCGGGTCGTTTCTCGAGGAAAGGTTTCTCTCGAAAGAGTTGAGTGGGAGGATGGTGGAGACTTGATATGGTTATTGAACCATCACTTCAACCAGTGTGTATCAGGGCACAGGAAGTTGTTCATGTGGCACCTACACCAATTGAAGCGGAAGCTTATGAAGCTTCGGACCAAGTCACTACCGAACCTCGTAGGTTGACAAGGATGCGTACTACTTCAGAGTGGTACAGTAATCCTGTCTTGAAGGTCATGTTGCTAGACAACAATGAACCTACGAGCTATGGAGAAGCGATGGTGGGCCCAAATTCCGACAAATGGTTAAGAAACCATGAAATCTGAGAGAGGATCCATGTATCAGAACAAAGCATGGACTTTGGTGGACTTGCCCAATGATCGGCAAGCCATTAAGATAAATGGATCTTTAAGAAGAAGACGGACGTGGACGGTAATGTCACCGTCTATGAAGCTCGACTTGTGGCGAAGAGTTTTTTCACAAGTTCAAGGAGTTGACTACAATGAGATTTTCTCATCCGTAGCGATGCCTAAGTCCGTCGGATTCATGTTAGCATTAGCTGCATTTATGAAATCTGGCAGATGGATGTCAAAATGAGTTTCCTTACCAGTTTTCGTAAGGAAAGGTTGTATGTAATACAATCAGAAAGCTTTTGTCGATCCTAAGGATGCTAAAAGGTATGCTAGCTCTAGCGATCCTTCCATGGACTGGAGTAAGCATCTCGGAGTTGGAATGTGCACTTTGATAAGATGATCAAAGATTTTAGGTTTATGCAAAGTTTATGAGAAACTTGTATTTCCAAAGAAGTGAGTGGGAGCACTATAGAATTTCTGATGAGTATATGTTGTTGACATATTATGGATCAGAAATGACGTAGAATTTCTGGAAAGCATATAGGGTTATTTGAAAGTGTTTTTCAATGGAAAGCCTGGATTAAGCTACTTGAACATTGAGCATCAAGATCTATAAGGATAGATCAAAATGCTTAATAATACTTTCAAATGAGCACATACCTTGACATGATCTTGAAGGTGTTCAATATGGATCAGTCAAAGAAGAAGTTCTTGCCTGAGTTGTAAGGTACGAAGTTAAGACTTAAAGATCGACCTCGGCAGAAAAGAGAGAAAGGACGAAGGTCGTCCCCTATGCTTAAGACATAGGCTCTACAGTATGCTATGCTGTGTACCGCACCTGAAGTGTGCCTTGCCATGAGTCAGTCAAGGGGTACAAGAGTGATCCAAGAATGGATCACAGTACAGCGGTCAAAGTTATCCTTAGTAACTAGTGGGCTAAGGAATTTTCTCGATTATGGAGGTGGTGAAAGAGTTCATCGTAAAGGGTTACGTCGATGCAAGCTTGACACCTATCCGGATAGCTCTGAGTAGAGATACCGGATACGTATAATGGAGCAACAATTTAGAATAGCTCCAAGTAGAACAGTTATTTGGAATAGCTCCAAATAGAGCGTGGTAGCTGCATCTAGGAGATGACATAGAGATTTGTAAAGCACACACGGATCTGAAAGGTTCAGACCCGTTGACTATAACCTCTCTCACAAGCATAACATGATCAAACCCAGAACTCTTGGGTGTTAGTCACATGGGGATGTGAACTTGAGTGTTAATCACATATCGATGTGAACAAGATTATTGACTCTAGTGCAAGTGGGAGACTGTTGGAAATATGCCCTAGAGGCAATAATAAATATGTTATTATTATATTTCTTTGTTCATTATAATAGTCTTTTATTCATGCTATAACTGTATTATCCGGAAATCGTAATACACGTGTGAATACATAGACAACACCATGTCCCTAGTAAGCCTCTAGTTGACTAGCTCGTTGATCAATAGATGGTTACGGTTTCCTGACCATGGACATTGGATGTCATTGATAACGGGATCACATCATTAGGAGAATGATGTGATGGACAAGACCCAATCCTAAGCCTAGCACAAAGATTGTGTAGTTTGTATGCTAAAGCTTTTCTAATGTCAAGTATCTTTTCCTTAGACCATGAGATTGTGCAACTCCCGGATACCGTAGGAATGCTTTGGGTGTATCAAACGTCACAACGTAACTGGGTGGCTATAAAGGTGCATTACAGGTATCTCCGAAAGTGTCTGTTGGGTTGGCACGAATCGAGACTAGGATTTGTCACTCCGTGTAAATGGAGAGGTATCTCTGGGCCCACTCGGTAGGAAATCATCATAATGTGCACAATGTGACCAAGGGGTTGATCACGGGATGATGTGTTACAGAACGAGTAAAGAGACTTGCCGGTAACGAGATTGAACAAGGTATCGGTATACCGACGATCGAATCTCGGGCAAGTACAATACCGTTAGACAAAGAGAATTGAATACGAGATTGATTGAGTCCTTGACATCGTGGTTCATCCGATGAGATCATCGTGGAACATGTGGGAGCCAACATGGGTATCCAGATCCCGCTGTTGGTTATTGACCGGAGAACATCTCGGTCATGTCTGCATGTCTCCCGAACCCGTAGGGTCTACACACTTAAGGTTCGATGACGCTAGGGTTATAAAGGAAGTTTGTATGTGGTTACCGAATGTTGTTCGGAGTCCCGGATGAGATCCCGGACATCACGAGGAGTTCCGGAATGGTCCAGAGGTAAAGATTTATATATAGGAAGTCCTGTTTAGGCCATCGGGAC
Organism: Triticum dicoccoides; assembly: GCF_002162155.2. Lineage (NCBI taxonomy): Eukaryota > Viridiplantae > Streptophyta > Magnoliopsida > Poales > Poaceae > Triticum > Triticum dicoccoides. The sequence goes on from NC_041386.1 coordinate 103,031,492, forward strand.
AAGTTTCGGGGTCATCGGTATTGTACCGGGACCACCGGAAGGGTCCCGGGGGCCCACCGGGTGGGGCCACCTATCCCGGAGGGTCCCATGGGCTGAAGTGGGAAGGGATCCAGCCCAAAGTGGGCTGGGGCGCCACTTCCCTCATGGCCCATGCGCCTAGGGTAAAGGGGGAACCCTAAGGAAGAGTCCTAGGAGGGGAAGGCACCTCCTAGGTGCCTTGGGGGGAGGGAATCCTCCCTTTGGCAGCCGCCCCTTTCCCATCTAGGGCTGCCGCACCCCCTAGGGTGGGAACCCTAGAGGGGGAGCACCCTCCTCCCTCTCCCCTATATATAGTGAGGCCTAGGGCTGCCCATAACACGTGATTCGATCTCTGCCTGTTGGTGCAGCCCTCCCTCTCTTTCTCCTCATATCCCGTAGGTGCTTGGCAAAGCCCTGCAGGATTGCCACGCTCCTCCATCACCACCACGCCGTTGTGATGCTGCTGGATGGAGTCTTCCTCAACCTCTCCCTCTCTCCTTGCTGGATCAAGGCATGGGAGACGTCACCGGGCTGTACGTGTGTTGAACGCGGAGGTGCCGTCCTTTCGGTACTAGGATCATCGGTGATTTGAATCACGACGAGTACGACTCCATCAACCCCGTTCACTTGAACGCTTCCGCATAACGATCTACAAGGTTATGTAGATGCACTCTCCTTCCCCTCGTTGCTGGTTTCTCCATAGATAGATCTTGGTGACACGTAGGAAAATTTTGAATTTCTGCTACGTTCCCCAACAGTTGTATCAATTAGAAAGGACCTAAGAAAGAAGATTGGAGAAAGAGCCTACCGAAGGAAGGAACAATGTATAGGGCTCGCATCCTCTCATGCAAGAGGGCCCACCATGCGCTTGAAGGTGGCTCACCTCAGCTTGGTCCGGTGGAAAGGATCGATTTAAGCGTTCCTTCACATGCAGGCTGAGTGGTGCTTTGAGTTCAGTGCAAGCCAACTTTTCAATGCGATCTGGATAACCATACAATCAAAAACTATCTTACGCGGGCCTGGTTGGACCTAATGCATCTTATCAAACGTGTCCCAAGATTTTTTCCTCTTTTTTTAGCATAAACGCATCCCAAGATTTTATTAAACGAAGATGACATTATGTTGTCCAGCTGACAAACATGAGCGACTAAAGCATATAGATTTTTAGAAATGTAATTAATGGGCCAACGTTTAGAAGTTGGGCTCATTACCTTTTTTGTACAACACCCCGGGGAGGGGGGGCATCTTTGAGAAATTCTTTGGAAGTCCAATGTTTCTCAAAACATCCGGTTTTTTGCGTGACGGATCGCTACCAATAGTTTGGTTGTTTATAGGTAAATAATAAGGTATCATTTCATCCTGCCATGTTGTGGTACCAAGGGCGTGTTTGGTTACCTGCATTATTTTTTGTCGCTCGTAATGATCCCTCTACACACTGCGTTTGGTTGCTCGCATTGTATGTGGTCAGATGAGTGCACGTTGTTTGGTTGCTTGCCCGAAATATGATTAAGACTTAACAACTACCCATAACACACAGTGTTACACTAGAGTGCCTCGGCGGCAACGGTAGGCGGTGGTTGCGGCGCCCCGTCCGACACGACGAGCATAGAGTCGCGGGTGAGCGACCTCATCGGCGGCACGGTGAACTATTTACTAGCGCCGTCGCCGCAGAGAAAGCCCGTGTGGAGTAACGAATAGACGGGCGTTGAAGCCTGAGGATGATGAAGAAAAAATGCCGTTTGCCCGCCATGGCGGCGTCAGTGTAGTAGGACGGGGAGGAGGAGGCCGAAACGAATGACGATGATGATGGGGCCAATGTAGTAGGACGAGGAGGAGGCGGCCGAGAAGAACGACGATGACGACGATGCCATTGTAGTAGGACGCGAGCGAGAAGGTCGAGAGAAACGACGTCAGTGATGGCTTCAATGTAGCAGAACATGGGAGACGACACAAAGAGAACGGTGGCGCTAATGCAACAACACGCGAGAGGGAACGACGATGACGTCGACACCATTGTAGTAGGACGCGAGCGAGGAGGCCGAGAGAAACGACGCTGGTGATGGCAGTCAGTATAGCAGGACATGAGAGAGAATGCAAAGGCGAACGACGACCGTGTGGGTGTAGTAGGACATGGGAGAGGAGGTTGAGAGGAAGACGTCAGTGGTGGCGCTAGTGTAACAGCACGCGGGAGAGGAGGCCGAGAAGAGCGACGCTGACGGTGATGCCGTAGCAGGACAGAGGAAAGGAGGCCGAGCTTAAGAAGTGTCATTAACACAAATCCCACATTGCATATATACTTCACGAGGGGGGAGTAAGATTTAATCATCTACAATCGTCGAAACAAAAAATGTGCAACACAAAAAATGTGTGAAACTGTAAGATGAAGCTGCTGATCAAAGGAGAATTTAAACGATCGACCATGCGCGATGAATTTGACAATATTCATTCAAAATAGCTCTAATAATGAACACGAAATTAAATATTTACGGTTGACGAAACAACGATCTGATCACAAAAATGAAACCATAACATTAATGTGCATCTTTTTTATGTAAAGTTTTTCTCAAATTGATGTGCGGTTGTGTCGATTAGAAAGGACCTAAGAAAGGAGATTGAAGAAGGAACTTACGGAAGGAAGAAACAACATATAGGGTGTATAGGGCTTGCATCCTCTCATGCAAGAGGACCCACGATGCGCTTGAAGGTGGCTCGCCTCAGATTGGCCTGGTAGAAATGATCGATTTAAGTGTTCCTTCACATGTAGGGTGAGTGCTGCTTTGAGTTCTGCGCAGGCCAACTTTTCAACGTGACCCGGATAACCAAATAGCCCAAAACCATCTCGTGCGGGCCTGGCTGGGCCTAATGCTTCCTACCAAACGTGTCCCAAAATTTTTTTCCTCTTTTTTTGAGCATAAAAACATCCTAAGATTTTATTGAACGGAGATGACATTATGTTGTCCAGCTGACAAACATGAACGACTAGAGCATATAGATTTTTAGAAATGTAATTAATGGGCCAACATTTAGGAGTTGGGCTCATTACCTTTTTTGTACCACGGAGCGCCTAGCTCACACGAGATTATTTCTCGCTTTAAGCGAGACAATAGCTTGCTCTCGCTGAAGAAATTTTGCTCTTGCGTATGAATCGGGCCAACCAATTATCTTCTCCTCCCTCGCTCACTCGGATCATTCTGCAGTTACTTGCTTATTTGGTCCATTTTTTGTTTTCTTTTGTTTTCTTTACAATTTTCTTTGGTTTTCTCTTTTATTTCTTTTTGCATCTATTTTTTCACCTTTTTAGACTATTCTTACCGGTTTTCTTTGCTTCTTCATAGTTTTTTTCATTGATTTTCTTTCTTTATTTGTTGGTTTCACATGGTTTTGTTCTTCTTTTCTTCAGTTTTTTCATTTCTTTATCATTTTTATTTAGTTTTTATTGTTTGTTTGTTTCTTTTTCTTGACTAGTTTTCTTTGGTTTTTCTTTTTTCCTTTGTATTTTCCTTGGTTTATCTTCATCTCCTCATGAATTTTTATGGTTTTGTGCGGGTTCCGTTGTTCTACATTTCTGAGGGGATTCTTTTCCCTATTTCAATTTCTTCAGATTTCATAGTTCTTTCTTTGGGATTTTGGTTTCTTTCTTGTTTTTCATTGGATTTTTTTGTTTCTCTTAGTTTGTTCTGTTTTTATACGCATTTTAGGTATATATCTAATACATTTTTCTAATGACATTTTAAATACATGGTCAACATCTTTACTATACGTATTCAACATTTTCCAAATTCTTGATTAACATTATTCAAATACAAGATCAACATTTTTTCTATACAAATTTACCTTTTTAAATAGTTGATTAACATTTTTCAAATACAATTTTAACATTTTATACATGGTCAACACTTTTTCTATACATGTCCAAAAAAATTAAATGTTATATTAACATTTTTTAATACATGATCAAACATTTTTCTATACATGTTTTTCAGATTATTGATTAATGTTTTTATATAAAAAATTAACATTTTTAATACACGATCATCATATTTCTGTACAGATTTTAACATTATCAAATGCTTGATTAACATTTTTTATTACGTGGTCAATATTTTTTCTACAAACACATACATTTTTTCAAATACTTGTCCAACATTTTATATACATGATTAATTTTTTTAATACATGGTCAACATTTTTTATATCACATTTAACATTTTCCAAATGCTCGATTAACATTTTTCAAAAAATTGTTCAACATTTTTTTCAAATGCTTGAATAATATTTTTGAAATACATGATCAAACTGTTTCATACACATTATATTTTTATATACATTTTTCGTAAACGTGATAAACATTTTCTCTATACACATTTAACATTTTTCAATTGCTTAGTCAACATTGTTCAATTGTTTTATGTAGAGTTAATTTTGTAATATATTTATTTAGAACATTTGGAATTACAAACAAAATCAAAAAAATGGAAAGCAAAAAATAAAAAATGTGAAAAAAACAAAAATCAGGGAATTTGTTCCCGTGCGCCTGGGCAAGCTCAGCACACACCCCTTCAGCGATTGTTCATACCATGTGGCTTAACGCGAGACATAGGGCACCCTCCCAGCCCATATTCTGATAGTTGCGTCATCCTGGAAGTAACTGGGCCCGGTCCAAATGGAGGTAAATAGGCCAAAAATTACAAAGTGATGTGCATTCAATACTTGTGTAAAATAAGTAATGAATATGAATTGTTAATGGTGTTTACTGACAAAACTAGATAGTTTGTATTTTTACAAAAGTAGGAAAGTTTCAGGCCTGTCTATTCACTGATGCACACAATAATACATTAATAATTATTAATCAAAGCCAAAAACCAATAGTAGACAAAATTGGGGTACTTGGAAAAGAAGAGAAAAAAGAGGCCAGTTCAAGGTGGGCCTTGATAGCCTCTTCTCTGACATCTAGCACAACCAATCACCACGAACTAGTGTGCCCTAATCAGTGGTTATCTTAGGAGAACAGTGGTATCCCCCAGCCCACCAGGGTTCAAGTCCTAGACTTGACATTGGTACTTACATTATTTCTGGGTTTATTTCAGACTTCCAGTGATATTTGTTTATGGAGAGGAGACGTTCCCGTCAACTGTGAGACGTCTGTGGTGACTTCGTAAAATCTGAAGATGCTATGTTGGATCAGTATCTCAAAAATGCTCATAGGGATAGGGTGTGCATGCATGCCCTCATAGAGTGAGTGTATGCTCGTGTATGTGAGCGATTGTGATGTGTTAAAAAGATCACCATAGACTAGCATTGATATGAAAATGACATGGGAACAATAGTGCTCCTAAAATTGTCAGTTTTCAAGGTTGTAGTCAAATAAAATGTAAAAACATCTTCTAAAATTTTCTTGCCAACAACAATAGAGTCATTAGTATCAAATAAATTAGGGGAGGTGAAAACCTGAAACTCATAAGATCACACAACCAACTCATGGTTCTAACACATGTATAGTAAGTTTCCACGCACCTCAGTCCATGGCTAGTTCTTTGGTGATACTTTAATCCTTTCGGTCTCTCTTTACAGACTCGTTCCATGTCAAGTTTGAAGGAAATATGCCTAGAGGCAATAATAAAGTTATTAGTTATATTTCCTTATATCATGATAAATGTTTATTATTCATACTAGAATAATATTAACCGGTAACTTAGTACATGTGTGAATACATAGACAAACATAATGTCCCTAGTATGCCTCTACTTGACTAGCTCATTAATCAAAGATGGTTAAGTTTCCTAACCATAGACATGTGTTATCATTTGATGAACGGGATCACATCATTAGAGAATGATGTGATGGACAAGACCCATCCGTTAGCTTAGCATAATGATCGTTTAGTTTTATTGCTATTGCTTTCTTCATGACTTATACATATTCCTCTAACTATGAGATTATGCAACTTCCGAATACCGGAGGAACACTTTGTGTGCTATCAAACGTCACAACGTAACTGGGTGATTATAAAGATGCTCTACAGGTGTCTCCGATGGTGTTTGTTGAGTTGGCATAGATCGAGATTAGGATTGTTCACTCTGAGTATTGCAGAGGTATCTCTGGGCCCTCTCGGTAATGCACATCACTATAAGACTTGCAAGAAATGTGACTAATGAGTTAGTTACGGGATGATGCATTACGAAATGAGTAAAGAGACTTGCCGGTAACGAGATTGAACTAGGTATGATGATACCGACGATCGAATCTTGGGCAAGTAACATACCGATGACAAAGGGAAGGAAGTATGTTGTTATCCGGTTTGACCGATAAAGATCTTCGTAGAATTTGTAGGAACCAATATGAGCATCCGGGTTCCGCTATTGGTTATTGACCCGAGATGTGTATCGGTCATGTCTACATAGTTGTCGAACCCGTAGGGTCCGCACGCTTAACAAAACCCCTGATAGGAGGCACCAAGACAATGTTCTCTTCACAAAACCATCAGAACGATTCCAAGATACCCGCGTGATCCTAAATTTTTTTTAGTGATATTTGAGAAGAGAAGAGTCAAAACTCTACGTCAGGATGCCTCACCAGAGCGATGAAGGGACTGAGGAGTAAAAAGAATTCCTAAATTCTCCGATATATAATTCCTAAATGACTCAAAACATTTTTCTAGACACAACTCGGTCGCTAAAAACGATCAAGCAATGGGGCTCCTAAGGTCGGGGAAGGCTCTGATACCAACTTGTAACGCCCTCGATGCGGCTATATCTCCCACATGTCGAAGCACGACTTAGAGGCATAACCGCATTGAAAGCAATGTCGCAAGTGAGGTAATCTTCACACAACCCATGTAATACATAAGGGAAAGAGATACATAGTTGACTTACAATCGCCACTTCACACAATTACATGAATAAAGCATTACAACATCCAAATACAATCAAGGTCCGACTACGGAATCAAAATAAAAGAAGAACCCCAAATGCGACAAGGTCCCCGATCGACCCCAACTGGGCTCCACTACTGGTCAACTAGAACGAAACAACACAAAGGGCAAGATCTTCATCGAGCTCCTCCTTGAGCTTGGTTGCGTCACCTGCTCGGTAACATCGGTACCTGCAAACTGGTTTTGGAAGTATCTGTGAGTCATGGGGACTCAGCAATCTCACACCCTCGCGATCAAGACTATTTAAGCTTATGGGTAAGGTAAAGGTATGAGGTGGAGCTGCAGCAAGCGACTAGCATATATGGTGGCTAACATATGCAAATGAGAGCGAGAAGAGAAGGCAAAACACGGTCGATAAAAGTATGATCAAGAAGTGATCCTAAAACAACCTACGCCAAGCATAACTCCAACACCGTGTTCACTTCCCGGACTTTGCCGGAAAGAGACCATCACGGTTACACACGCAGTTGATGTATTTTAATTAAGGTCAACTTCAGGTTTTCTACAACTAGACATTAACAAATTCCCATCTGCCCATAACCGCGGGCACGACTTTCAAAAGTTCAAATCCCTGCAGGGGTGTCCCAACTTAGCCCATGACAAGCTCTCACGGTCAACGAAGGAATAGACCTCCTCCTGAGACATTCCGATCAGACTCGGTATCCCGGTTCTACAAGACATCCTCGACAATGGTAAAACAAGTCCAGCAAGACCACCCGATGCGCCGACATCCCGATAGGAGCTGCACATATCTCGTTCTCAGGGCAACACCGGATAAGCAATCCGTACAACTAAAACCAGCCCTCGAGTTTCCCCGAGGTGGCGCTGCAAGGGGCTCTAGTTTGGACCAACACTTAGACAAGCACTGGCCCGGGGGGGGGGGGTTAAAATAAGATGACCCTCGGGATGCGCGACTCCTAAGGGAAAAAGGCTAGGTGGCAAAAGGTTAAACCAAGGTTGGGCCTTGCTGGAGGAGTTTTATTCAAGGCGAACTGTCAAGGCGTTCCCATTATAACCCAACCGCGTAAGGAACGCAAAATCTGGGAACATAACACCGATATGACGGAAACTAGGGCGGCAAGAGTGGAACAAAACACCAGGCATAAGGCCGAGCCTTCCACCCTTTACCAAGTATATAGATGCATTAATTAAATAAGATATATCGTGATATCCCAACAAGTCAACATGTTCCAACAAGGAACAACATCTCCATGTTCCAACAAGGAACAAACTTTAATCTTCACCCGCAACTAACAACGCTATAAGAGGGGCTGAGCAAAGCGGTAACATAGCCAAACAACGGTTTGCTAGGACAAGGTAGGTTAGAGGCTTGGTTCAACAATATGGGAGGCATGATAAGCAAGTGGTAGGTATCGCAGCATAGGCATAGCAAAAGAGCGAGCAACTAGCAAGCAAAGATAGAAGTGATTTCGAGGGTATGGTCATCTTGCCTGAGATCCCGCAAGGAAGAAGAGCGAGTCCATGAAGAAGACAAACAGACGTAGTCGAACGGTTCCTCACAAATGCAACGTTAACGGAACCAACCCGAAGAAGCAACACCGGAAAGAAGCACACAACATACTAAATAAACAACACATGGACATGGCATGATATGCGGGATGCTATATGCGATGCACATGCATGATTTGCAAAGGAATGAATGAACCTGGCCTCAACTTGGAAATCCAAGTGTGCCACTGGAAAGGTGAGATGAAATCGCTTGAAAATGATATAAAGAACGTCAGAATCGGAGTCACGGTTTGGAAATGGCGAGCAAAACAAATATGGCACCGGTCTGCGATATACAGCAAGTAGCCATCTAAATGCAACAAGTTAAACATGCTACAACACTCAAACATGGCAAAAAAATACATGGCAGGGATCCATTCATAATGCTTAACAAAAGATGAACACTGAGCTACGGCCAATTCATCCATTAACAGGTTCAAACAAGCATGGCAAAAATGCATTTGGTAAACAGATTTCAGACTTAGTGAAATTAACACTTTTCTGAAATTTCAGATCAGATAGCACTCTTTGGAGCATGAAAACTATATGCTACAGGACCTGATCATGGCGAAGTCAAGCATGGCATGGAGCTACTCAAAGAGCTTAACAAAAGTCCCTTAGTGACCTTGAGCCAAAAGGGATCAGAAAATACAATTGCAAGCATGTGAACATGGCAAAAACATAATCAGTTCTCAGACTTAGTGAAAACTGGAGCATGCTGAAAACAGATATCAAGTAGGCATGTGAACGAGCTCGATGCACTCACTACAGAGTAAGGCATGACAATCTAAGCATACACCCATCAAGAATGCACAAAATACAAGCTAGACATGGCAAGAACAATACCATAGCATGCACGGATCAACTACAACATCATCGGCAAAATCGCTAACAAGTAGACAATCTGCCCAGATTCACGAAATAGTAAAAGTAGAGCTCGATTGACTCAAGCTAGGGTGCTCAATAATTGCAAACAAGGACATGGATGGATAGAGCACTACAAGATTAACAAAACATCCTTACTGATCATCCTCAAAAGAGGCACGGATCACTAGGAAACAACATGAACATATGGCCATATGAGATAAACAGCTCAAGGACTTAGTGGAAATGCTAAGTCCCTGAAATCAGCATTACCAAATGCCTCACTTTGCAAGCTTGTGCTAGTCACCACACACATCACAAAAATACATGGGTTGCACCTCTATAAAGATGGCAAAACTCTTAACAAAACATATATAGAGCTCATGGGCATAACATGCACACAATAATCATGGCAAAAATGACAAATATCTAAATGGAGCAGCAGATCCGACAATTAACTCAAGTAGCACTCTTCTAACAGCATTTCGGGCATCAAGATGAACTCAAATGAAAATGATGCAATGAGATGAAATGATGTACTCTCTGAGACAAACATTTTGATATGCTATACGCGCAAAACGGAGCTACAGATGCAAAGATATGGCATGATGAACATGGGCATATGAAACGTGGAAAACTCACGGACTGTAGAAATTAGACCTCCAGATCTAGGGTTCTTGGCACGGATTACGATGCAGCACGGACTCGCCGGAGAGACTCACCAGAGAGCGGCCGGAGGCGAGAAGGACGTCGAGGGAGGAGCAGATCCGGCCCGGACCTCCCTGGATCCGGGCGCGGCGACGGCGGGGAGGCGCGAGAAGGCGGCGACGATCGTTGCCGGCGCTGGGCGGCGGTGGAGCGGCGCCGTGGAGGTCGCCGGTGACGTCGGGCGACGAGGTGCGGCGGAGCACGGGCGGCGCGACGCCTGCCGGGTGCGGCGGCGTGGGGCACCCAGGCGCGGGGCGGCGGTGGTTCTGGCCCCACGGGCCGGATCTGGGCCGCGCGGGCCCGCGGCGGCGGAGGAGAGAGATGGCTAGGGTTTTGGGGAAAAGATCCGAAAACGAAAATGAAGGGGTCTATTTATAGAGGTAGAGGGAGCTAGGAAGCTCCAAATGAGGTGCAGTTTGCGGCCACGTGATCGTGATCGAACGCTCTAGAAGATGGAGAGGATTTTGGTGGGTTTTGGGCCAAATTGGAAGGGTGTTGGGCTGCAACACACACGAGGCCTTTACAGTCCCTCGGATAACCATTGGAGCATCAAACGAAGTCCAAATGACACGAAACTTGACAGGCGGTCTACCCGTAGTAAACTAAGGCCGCTTGGCAAGTCTCGGTCCAATCCGGAAATGTTTAACCCCCACACATGAAAAGAAGGTAGAAATGACCACCGGAGGAGAACGGAGCGCCGGAATGCAAAACGGACAACGGGGAAAAATGCTCGGATGCATGAGATGAACATGTATGCAAATGAAATGCACATGATGACATGATATGCAATGCAAGACACGCAAGCAATGACAAGGCAACAACAGCGAATAACTGGACGACACCTGGCACATCGTTCTCGGGGCGTTACATATTCGGAGACCGGAATGTTCCGGAATGATTCGGTTATATTTCGGAGTGCCGGGAGGTTACCGGAACCCCCCGGGGAAGTAGTGGGCCTTCATGGGCCTTATTGGAGGAGAGAGGGCCAGCGATAGGAGGTGACTCGCCCCCCTTGCAATCTGAATTGGACAAGGGGTGGGGGCGGCGCCCCCTTTCCCTCTCCTACTCCTTCTCTCTTTCCCGCTTTGCTACTCCGGAGAAGGAAAAAGGAAGGGGAATCCTACTAGGACTTGGGAGACCTAGTAGGACTCCCCACACTTGGCTCGCCTCGAGGGGGTCAGCCTTCTCCTCCTCCCTCCTTTATATACGGGGGCAGGGGGCACCCCAATAGCACACAAGATCAATTGTCTTAGCTGTGTGCGGTGCCCCCTTCACAGATCACACCTCAGATCATATTGTCGTAGTGCTTAGGCGAAGCCCTGCGCTAATCACACCATCAACACCGTCATCACGTCGTCGTGCTGACGGGACTCATCTACATCCCCGAACCTCTGTTGGATCAAGAGCTTGAGGGACGTCATCGTACTAAACGTGTGCTGAACACGGAGGTGCCATACGTTCGATACTTGGATCAGTTGGATCGTGAAGACGCTCGACTACATCAACCGCGTTACTAAACACTTGCGCTTTCGGTCTACGAGGGTACATGGACACACTATCCCGTCTCGTTGCTATGAATCTCCTAGATAGATTTTGCGTGATCGTAGGTAAAAAAATTGAAATACTACGTTCCCCAACAGTGGCATCAGAGCCAGGTCTATGCGTAGATGTTATATGCACGAGTAGAACACAATGAGTTGTGGGCAATAATGGTCATACTCCTTACCACCAACATCTTACTTTGATTCGGCGGTATTGTTGGATGAAGCGGCCCGAACCGACATTACATGACCGTGTTCATGAGATTGGTTCTACCGACATGCTTCACACACAGGTGGCTGGCGGGTGTCTGATACGTCTTCAATGTATCTATACTTTTTTATTGTTCCATGTTGTTATATTATCAATCTTGGATGTTTTATAATCATTTTATATAATTTTATGTACTAACCTATTGACATAGTGCCAAGTGCCAGTTCTTGTTTTTCCGTGTTTTTTTACATCGTCAAAAATCAATATCAGACGGAGTCCAAATGCCACGAAACTTTACGGAGATTTTTTATGGACCAAAAGGAACATGTTGGGCCCTTGTTGCACCTGGGGGAGTCCCGAAGAGGGGACAACCCACCAGGGCGTGCCAGGAGGCCCAGGCGTGCCCTGGTGGGTTGTGCCCACCCTGGGTGCCCCCGGACCGCCTCTTTGTTCTCTAAATACCCCATTATTTCTAGAACCCTAGAGGAGTCGACAAAATATTCATCCAACGCCGCAGAATCCAGAACCACCAGATCCAATCTAGACACCATCTCAGATGGGGTTCACCACCTCCATTGGTGCCTCTCCGATGATGCGTGAGCATTTCTTTGTAGACCGCCGGGTCCGTAGTTAGTAGCTAGATGGCTTCATTTCTCTCTCTATCTCTTGATTCTCAATATAATGGTCTCTTGGATATCCATATAATGTAACTCTTTTGTGGTGTGTTTGTTGGGATCCGATGAACTTCGAGTTTATGATCAGATCTATATTTTTATATCCATGAAAGTATTTGAGTTTCTTTGATCTCTTTTATGCATGATTGCTTATAGCCTCGTATTTCTTCTCCGATATTTAAGTTTTGTTTGGCCAACTTGATCTATTTATCTTGCAATGGGAAGAGGTGCTTTGTAGTGGGTTGGATCTTTGATAATCCCCAAGTGCAGGGAATCATCGTAGCAATTTCCAAAGGTGGAAGTGATAAGTATGGAGTGTCGCACCCACAAGGAGCTAATGGTAAGATCAATATTCTCTCAAGCCCTAACTGCCACTCATACGACTCTATGTACACTGAACGTTTGCTTCCAACTAGAAACGAGAAATAAAACTACGTTGTGGGTATGGAGTAGATAACTTTGCATGATATTGGAGAGCTAAAATATGAAAGCAGGTGTTGTTATCAATAAGTTAGAATATGTTACTAAATATTATAAATAGCGAGTGTGGAATAATGGTGGATCGGTGTGCGGAATTGTCCTAGGCAATTGTTAACAAGACCGGTAATCACTATTGCAGTTTCATATGAGGGAGAGGCATAACTTAACATACTTTCTCTACTTGGATCATATGCACTTTTGATTGGAACTCTAGCAAGCATCCGCAACTATTAAAGATCATTGAGGTAAAACCCAACCATAGCATTAAAGCATCAAGTCCTCTTTATTCCCATACGCAACAACCCCCTTACTCGGGTTTGTGTTTCAGTCACTCACCAACCCACTATAAGTGAATCATGAACGTACTGCAACACCCTACAGTGGGAATCCCTCACGCTTGCGCGACATGGAGGGCACCATAGGACAACACCAAAGTAAAACATACAACTCATACCAATCTAAATCATCAATCAACCCAAAGACAAAGGATATCTACTCAAAACATCATAGGATGGCAACACATCATTGGATCATAATATGTGGCATAAAGCACCATGTTCAAGTAGGGATTACAGCAGGGTGCGGGAGAGTGGACCGCATAAAAGAGATGAGGATGGTGATGATGATGGTGATGTTGATGAAGACAATCACCGCGGCGATGATTCCCCTCTCGATGGCACTCCGGTGCCACCAAGAGAGAGGAGGAGAGGTTCTCCCCCTTGTGCTTCCTCCTCCATGGCCTCCCCCTAGATGGGGAGAGGTTCTCCCTCTGGTCCTTGGCCTTCATGGTGATGATGGCCCCTCCGGGATCCTCCTCCATGCCCTCCAGTGATGATGGCCCCCTCCGGCAGGGTGCCAGAGAGGGCCTAGATTGGTTTTCGGTTGCCACGGAGGCTTCTGGTGGCGGAACTTCCGATCTAGGTTAATTTTCGAAGGTTTCTATATTTATAGGAGAAGTTGGCGTTGATTTCACGTCAAGGGGCCCTCGGGGTGTCCGCGAGGCAGGGGGCGCGCCCCAGGGGGTGGGCGCGCCCCCACCCTCGTGGGCCCCCCCGTGACTCCCCTCTGGTGGATTTTCGTTCTAGTATTTTTCATATTTTCCAGAAAAAATCTCCGTTGATTTTCATCGCATTCCGAGAACTTTTATTTCTGCACAAAAACAACACCATGGTAATTCTGCTGAAAACAGCGTCAATCTGGGTTAGTTGTAATCAAATCATACCAAAATCATATAAAATATTGTAAACATGGCATGAATACTTCATAAATTATAGATACATTGGAGATGTATCATCATCCCCAAGCTTAATTCCTGCTCGTCCTCTTGTAGGTAAATGATAAAAGAAATAATTTATGAAGTGTGAATGCTAGCAAGTGCACAAGTTTGATCAATGACAGTTCCACTCGCTTTTTTAGCATCATTATATATCATATCAGTAGCTCATCTTCATTAAACTTTTCATGATCAAGTAACAAGCTATTCACATGTTTAAAGTATAGATCATAAACTTCCTTGAAACTAACAAACTATATTCTCAGTCATCAAACAATTGCAATTCATCTTATTTTCAGGAAGAGTATATGTCATAGCTTTGATTTAGCAAACTCCACATACTCAACTATCATTTAATCTTTCACAATTGCTAACACTCACGTGATATTTATGGGTTCAAAGTTTTAATCTGACACAGAGAAAGATAGGGGCCTATAGATTCGCCTCCCAACTTTTACCTCAAGGGTAATGTCAACAATAATAGTTCATGATAACTTACATCCAATTG
>NC_041386.1:103046601-103070753 GCF_002162155.2 Triticum dicoccoides
AAAGGAAAGGTGAAGATCACCATGACTCTTGCATAAGGTAGAAGATAAAAGTAAAAGATAGGCTCTTCGCAGAGGGAAGCAGAGGTTGTCATGCGCTTTTATGGTTGGATGCACAAAATCTTAATGCAAAAGAACGTCACTTTATATTGCCACTTGTGATATGGACCTTTATTATGCAGTCCGTCGCTTTTTTTTGTTCCACATCACAAGATCGTATAAAGCTTATTTTCTCCACATTAATAGATCATACATATTTAGAGGGCAATTTTTATTGCATGCACCGATGACAACTTACTTGAAGGATCTTACTCAATCCATAGGTAGGTATGGTGGACTCTCATGGCAAAACTGGTTTAAGGAATGTTTGGAAGCACAAGTAGTATCTCTACTTGGTGCAAAGAATTTTGCTAGCATGAGGGGGAAAAGCAAGCTCAACATGTTGGATGATCCAAGACAATATACTTTATTTCGGATATAAGAAAACATAACCCATTACATTGTCTTCCTTGTCCGACATCAACCTTTTAGCATGTCATATTTTAATGAGTGCTCACAATTACAAAAGATGTCCAAGATAGTATATTTATATGTGAAATCTCTCTTCCTTCAATATTCTTTCATGAATTGTTCAAGTGACCAATTCTACGTTTGCTAACTTTCAATAAGTTTACTATCTATACTTATTCTATGTGAAGTCATTACTCCCCATGGTATAAGCATATGAAACATATATAAATTCGGATTTATGATATTCAATTATTCAACCATTTACTCATAGGATATACGTGATGCATGTGAGTAAATGACAAACTACGCCAAAAGATAATAGTGAAGGACACTGAGCAGTCAAATAATTAACTAGCCATGGGAGGATTCTTTTTCGTTTAATAATTCAGATCCAATGATTTTATTCAAACAGAAAGTAAAATTTAAAATACGCTCCAAGCAAAACACATATCATATGACGAATAAAAATATAGCTCCGAGTAAGGTATACCGATAGTTTTGAAGACGAAAGAGGGGATGCCTTCCGGGTCATCCCCAAGCTTAGGCGCTTGAGTCTTTCTTGAATATTACCTTGGGGTGCCTTTGGCATCCCCAATCTTAGGGTCTTTCCACTCCTTATTCTCCTCATATCGATATCTCATCCAAAGCTTGAAAACTTCAATCACACAAAACTTAACGGAACTTCGTGAGATAGGTTAGTATGATTATGAGTAAACCATTCACTTTGGTACTGTCAAATACAAGGCTCATAATTGTTCTCACACAATACCTACTGTACCATATCATTTCGACAATTTATATTGAGAAGTATAAGTCATAGAAACTAGAAAACAAGCAAACTATGCAACGAAAACAGAATCTGTTAGAAACAGAACAGTCTGTAATGATCTGAACACTAACCATACTTATACTACTCAACAATTTATGAAATAAATTGGTGGACGTGAGGAATTTGTCTATTAATCTTCTTCAAAAAGAATCAGAACCAAAGCACTCTTCTGTAAAAAATGGCAGCTAATCTCGTGAGCGCAAAGTTTCTGTTTTTTACAGCAAGATCACATTAACTTTCACCCAAGTCTTCCCAAAGGTCTTACTTGGCACTTTATTGAAACAAAAGCTATAAAACATGATTAATACAATATCTTAATCATGAGAGCACACAAAAAACATTAAGGGTAAATGTTGGGTTGTCTCCCAACAAGCGCTTTTTCTTTAATGCCTTTTAGCTAGGCATGATGATTTCAATGATGCTCACGTAAAAGTTAAGAATTGAAACATAAAGAGAGCATCATGAAGAATATGACTAGCACATCTAAACCTGACCCACTTCTATGCCTAGGGATTTCATGAGCACACCATTTATAGGAACAAGAATCAACTAGCATAGGAAGGCAAAACAAGTATAACTTCAAAACTTTAAGCACATAGAGAGGAAACTTGATATTATTGCAACTCCTACAAGCATATATTCCTCCCTCAAAATAATTTTCAGTAGCATCATGAATGGATTCAACAACATAACCATCACATAAAGCATTCTTTTCATGATCTACAAGCATATAAATTTTTCTACTCTCCACATAAGCAAAATTCCTCTCATTCGGAATAGTGGAATCATTACTAACTAAAGTTGACACTCTTCTACATCCACTTTGATTATAGTATTATTCATACTCCAAAAGATATAAGTGAAGTTCATGGAGCATTATACAATTAATATATACTAACCAATATCCAAGCTCAAAATATATAAGTGAAGCACACGAAGCATTCTATAAAACCATACTCAAAAGATTTAAGTGAAGCACCAAGAGCAATTCTATAAGATCATACTTAAAAGATATAAGTGAAGCACATGAAGCATTCTATAAACCAATGAAGGGCTATCATACTAGCATGGTTCTTAAAGGAAAAACAAAAAACATAAAGGACACAAATCATGTGAACAAAACAAAAACTGAGGTATACCGATAATTGTTGAAGAAGAAAGATGGGATGCCAACCGGGGCATCCCCAAGCTTAGATGCTTGAGTATCCTTAGAATATTTACTTGGGGTGCTTTGGGCATCCCCAAGCTTGAGCTATTGTCTCTCTTTATTATTCTCACATCGGTAACTCTGCGTTCTTCGAACACTTCATCCACACAAAACTTTAACAAAAACTTTGTGAGATCCGTTAGTATTATAAAGCAAATCACTACCTTTTGGTACTGTTGCAAACTCATTCCAATTTCATATTAGAACTATATCTACTGTATTCCAACTTCACCATGGTTCATACCTCCCGATACTACCCATAGATTCATCGAAATAAGCAAACAACACACGAAAAACAGGATCTGTCTAAAACAGGACAGTCTGTAGTAACCTGGAGATTTAGTAAACTTCTGTAACTCCAAAAATTATTAAATAAATTTGAAAATTTGAAAAATTTATACGGAATTAATGTTCAAAAAGTTTCAGACCCATTTGACTTTCCAGTAAAAATTGTAAAATCTCGCGCTACAGCCAAAGTTTCTGTTTTTGTTCTGCACATAGTGAACAAGCAATCTAATCATCCTAAAACCAAAGCTTGGCACATTATTTTTATAATACAATGGATATATGTAAGGTGATAATTATTTACAGAGAAACTTCCATGAAAAATTCTACATTGTTTCCATGAGCATGAACACAAGTGCTCAAGGTCGACCCTCACTTCTTCAATGCATAACTTTCCAATCACTTCTCTTTTTGAAAAACTTTTTAGGCATGAGAGGCAAGTAATTTTTTTGGTATTTTCATTCTTAAAAAAAATTGTATGTTTCACCCACAACTAAACAGAAACAAAAAGGAAAAACAAAATCTACTTAGTGAAGAAAGCAAACAAGCATACACGAGAATATCAACCCCATGCTATTGCTCCCCAGCAACGGCGCCAGAAAAGAGCTTGATAATCCCCAAGTGTAGGGAATCATCGTAGCAATTTCCAAAGGTGGAAGTGATAAGTATGGAGTGTCAAACTCACAAGGAGCTAAAGGTAAGATCAATATTCTCTCAAGCCCTAACTGCCACTAATACGACTTTACGTACACCGAACATTTGCTTCCAACTAGAAACGAGAAATAAAACTACGTTGTGGGTATGGAGTAGATAACTTTGCATGATATCAGAGAGCTAAAATATGAAAGTAGATGCTGTTATCAATAAGTTAGAATATGTTACTAAATATTATAAATAGCGAGTGTGGAATAATGGTGGATCAGTGTGCGGAATTGTCCTAGGAAATTGTTAACAAGACCGGTAATCACTATTGCAGTTTCATATGAGGGAGAGGCATAAGCAAACATACTTTCTCTACTTGGATCATATGCACTTACGATTGGAACTCTAGCAAGCATCCGCAACTACTAAAGATCATTAAGGTAAAACCCAAACATAGCATTAAAGCATCAAGTCCTCTTTATTCCCATACGCAACAACCCCCTTACTCGGGTTTGTGTTTCAGTCACTCACCAACCCACTATAAGCGAATCATGAACATATTGCAACGCCCTACAACAGGAATCCCTCATGCTTGCGCGACACGGAGGGCACCATAGGACAACACCAAAGTAAAACATACAACTCATACCAATCTAAATCATCAATCAACCCAAAGACAAAGGATATCTACTCAAAACATCATAGGATGGCAACACATCATTGGATCGTAATATGTGGCATAAAGCACCATGTTCAAGTAGGGATTACGGCAGGGTGCGGGAGAGTGGACCGCGTAAAAGAGATGAGGATGGTGATGATGATGGTGATGTTGATGAAGACGATCACCGCGGTGATGATTCCCCTCTCGATGGCACTCTAGTGCCACCAAGAGAGAGGAGGAGAGGTTCTCCCCCTTGCGCTTCCTCCTCCATGGCCTCCCCCTGGATGGGGAGAGGTTCTCCCTCTGGTCCTTGGCCTTCATGGTGATGATGGCCCCTCCGGGATCCTCCTCCATGCCCTCCGGTGATGATGGCCCCCTCCGGCAGGGTGCCAGAGAGGGCCTAGATTGGTTTTCGGTGGCTACGGAGGCTTCTGGCGGCGGAACTTCCGATGTAGGTTAATTTTCAAAGGTTTCTATATTTATAGGAGAAGTTGGCGTTGATTTCATGGCAGGGGGGCCCTCGGGGAGTCCACGAGGCAGGGGGCGCGCTCCCACCCTCGTGGGGCCCCCGTGACTCCCCTCCGGTGGATTTTCTGTAACGCCCATGATGCGGCTATAGCTCCCACGTGTCGAAGCATGACTTAGAGGCATAACCGCATTGTAAGCAATGTCGCAAGTGAGGTAATCTTCACAACAACCCATGTAATGAATAAGGGAAAAGATACATAGTTGGCTTACACTCGCCACGTCACACAATAGCATAAATATCATTACATTCATTTAGATACACTCAAGGTCCGACTACGGAACCAAAATAAAGAACAACCCCAAATGCGACAAAGTCCCCGATCGCCCCAACTGGGCACCACTACTGATCGTCTGGAAAGGAAACGTAGTATCGTCCTGAGTCCTCATCACACTCCCACTCAAGCTCAGTCGAATCTCCTGGAGCGGTATCATCGGTCCCTGCATCTGGTTTTTGAAGTAATCCGTGAGTCACGGGGACTCAGCAATCTCACACCCTCGCAATCAAGACTATTTAAGCTTATAGGAGGGGTAAAAGTATGAGGTGGAGCTGCAGCAAGCGACTAGCATATATGGTGGCTAACATACGCAAAAGAGAGCAAGAAGAGAAGGCAAAGGCACAGTCGGTGAACTATGATCAAGAAGTGATCCTAGAACAACCTACGATCAAGCATAACACGAGACCGTGTTCTCTTCCCGGACTCCGCGAAAAGAGACCATTACGGCCACACACTCTGTTGATTCATTTTTAATTAAGTTTAGTTTAAGGTTTTCTACAACCGGACATTAACAAATTCCCATCTGCCCATAACCGTGGGCACGACTTTCGAAAGTTCAAATCCCTGCAGGGGTGTCCCAACTTAGCCCATCACAAGCTCTCACGGCCAACGAAGGATATTCCTTCTCCCAAGACAATCCGATCAAACTCGGAATGCCGGTTACAAGACATCTCGACAATGGTAAAACTAAACCAGCAAAGCCACCCGAATGTGCCGACAAATCCCGATAGGAGCTGCACATATCTCGTTCTCAGGGCACAACGGATGAGCAAGACATCGGGTAGGCCAGCCCAGAGTTGCCCCTGGTAGCTCCGGACATCGCTCAGTTTGGACCAACACTTAGAGAAGCACTGGCCCGGGGGGGGTTTAAAATAAAGATGACCCTTGAGTCCGCGAAACCCAAGGGAAAAAGGCTAGGTGTCGAATGGTAAAACCAATGTTGGGCATTGCTGGAAGAGTTTTATTCAAGGCGAACTGTCAAGGGGTTCCCATTATAACCCAACCGTGTAAGGAACGCAAAATCAAGGAACATAACACCGGTATGAGGGAAACTAGGGCAGCAAGAGTGGAACAAAACACCAGGCATAAGGCCGAGCCTTCCACCCTTTACCAAGTATATAGGTACATTAAAAGAGACAAGATATAATAATGATATCCCAACAATAAACCATGTTCCAACAAGGAACAAACTCCAATCTTCACCTGCAACTAGCAACACTATAAGAGGGGCTGAGCAAAGCGGTAACATAGCCAAACAACGGTTTGCTAGGACAAGGTGGGTTAGAGGTTTGACATGGCAATATGGGAGGTATGATAAGCAAGTGGTAGGTATCGTAGCATAGGCATAGCAATAGAGTGAGTATCTAGCAAGCAAAGATAGAAGTGATTTTGAGGGTATGGTCATCTTGCCTGCAAGGTTCTCCGAGTTGACGTTAGCTTCATCCTCGTAAACGTACTCAACGGGCTCCTCAATCATGTACTCGTCTCCCGGCTCTACCCAAGCAAGAACAACAAGCAAAGGGAGACACAATCAACCACGTGCAATGCACAAATAACATGATGCAAAATATGGCATGATATGCGGGATGTGATATGCGATGCATATGCATGATTCGGAAAGGAATGATTGAACCTGGACTCAAATTGGAAAACCAAGAGTGCCACTGGAAATATGAGTTGATTTCGGTCGAAATCGATATAAAGATCACCAGAATCGGATGCACGGTTTGGAAATGACAAGCAAAAGAAATATGGCACAAAGCTGTGATTAACAGCACGAGGCCATCTAAATGTATCAAGAACAACATGCTACAACACTCTATCATAGCAACAAAATACATGGCAGGGATACACTCAAGATGCTTGACAAAAGATGAACACTGAGCTACGGCTAATTCACTCAACAGCAAGTTCAAACAAGCATGGCAAAAGTGCAAAAGATAACAGGTTACAGACTTACTGAAAATATCAACATGTCAGGAATTTAACATCAGGAAGCAATGTTTAGAGCACGATAACAACATGCTACAAGAACCTATCATGGCAAATCAAGGCATGGCATGAAGCTACTCCAAGCATACAACAAAAGTCCCTTAGTGACCATAAGCCAAAAGGGATCAGAAAATACAATGGCAACCATGTGAACATAGCAATTATCGTTAACAGATTCAGACTTAGTGAAAAACTGGAACATGGCAAAAACAGATATTAAGTAGGCATATTTACGAGCTCGATGCACTCACCACAAGGCATTGCATGATAAACTAAACATATACCCAGCAAGTTAACATAGCATAGAAGCTAAACATGGCAAGAACAACAACATAGCATGCATGGATCAACTACAACAAGCTCGGCAAAATTGCTTAACATGTAAACATTCTGCCAGGAACATTTTATAGCAAAAGTAGAGCTCGATTGACTCAAGCTAGGGTGCTCCATAAATACAAACGAAGACATGGATGGATAGAGCACCACAATATCTACAAAACATCCTTACTGATCATGCTCAAAAGAGGCACGGATCACTCGGTAGCAACATGAATACATGGCATAAAAATAATGATAGGACAAAGACTTAGAATATTTCTAAGTCCCTGAAATCAGCAACATTAAGAGGGCTACTTTGCATGCTTGTGCTAGTCACCACAAAGATCACAAAAATACATGGCATACACCCATGTAAAGATGGCATGGCATACTTCAAAACTCATGTAGGGCTCAAGTTCATAAGTGGCACACATCAATCATGGCAAAAATGACAAATGTCCAATTACTGATAATAAACTGAAACTAACAGAAACTAGCACGCTTCCAACAGCATTTAGGGCATCAAGATGAGCTCAAATGAACATGATCCAATGAGATGAAATGAAGTACTCGTCGAGACGAACATTTCAATATGCTACATGTCCAAAACGGAGCCACGGTTGCAGAGTTATGACATGATGAAGTAGGCATAAAATATCTAGAGGAGAGGGAAAAAGGTCAACCGGATCTAGGGTTGCACACGTCCCGAGGTCAGATCCGAGCTTGCTGGAGCTCCTGTTTGCCGGAGAAGAGCAGGACGTCGCCGGAGTTGTCGGGGATCGTTGGATCCGGTGCTCTCCTAGCCGGATCCGGTCGGGGCAGCAAGGGGCGACGAGGGGCGGCGTGGAGGCGACGCACGGCGGTGTAGGTCGACGGCGGCGGGGTCGGTGATCACCGAAGCGGGGTGGTGCCGGTGATGGCGCGTGGCAGCGCCGGGCGGCTCTGACCGGAGTGGAGGAGGGAGCGGGTGGTAGGGCGCGGCGCCCTGGCGCGGGGAGGCGCGGCCCGGGAGGCGGTGCGGGAGGGCCGGCGCTGGGCCTGCGGGCTTCGGCGGTAGCGGGGACAGGTGTCGGCGTCCAGTTGGTTGAGGCGGCGGGTGGACGCATCCGGTCTGCTCCGGACGTGTCCGGCGCCGCGGGGAGCGGATTTTTAGGGTTTTGGACCCGGATTTGGACGGGGAGGCACATATATATATGCATGGGGAGCTAGGAGACTCCAAATGAGGTGCGGTTTTCGGCCACGCGATCGTGATCGAACGATCTAGATGATGGAGGAGGTTTAGGTGGGTTTTGGGCCACTTTGGAGGGGTGTTGGGCTGCAACACACATGCGGCCTTTTCGGTCCCTCGGTTAACCGTTGGAGTATCAAACGAAGTCCAAATGGCACGAAACTTGACAGGCGGTCTACCGGTAGTAAACCAAGGCCGCATGACAAGTCTCGGTCCAATCAGAAAAGGTTTAACCCCCACACACGAAAAGAGGTAGAAAGGGACACCGGAGGACATAGGAGCGCCGGAATGCAAAACGGACAACTGGGAAAATGCTCGCATGCATGAGACAAACACGTATGCAAATGCGATGCACATGATGACATGATATGAGATGCATGACAAAGACAAAATCACACGAAGGCAAAAACCCGACAACGAGGAAATAACATAACTTAGTGCCGGAAATGGCAAGAGTTGGAATACAAATATGGTAGGTTACATACGGGGTGTTACAACACTCCACCACTACGAAAGGATCTCGTCCCAAGATCTAGGACTGGAAAACTCCGGGTACTCAGAACGGAGGTGATCCTCGCGTTCCCAGGTGGCTTCACGGTCGGAATGATGTGACCACTTGACTTTTAGTAATTTGATAAACTTGTTGCGAGTCTTGCGCTCAGTTTCTTCAAGAATAGCAACTGGGTGCTCATGATAAGACAAGTATTCTTGGAGATCAATGTCTTCAAAGTTGATGGTGCGGTCTGGAGTCTTGAAACACTTGTGGAGTTGAGACACGTGAAACACGTTGTGCACGTTTGCGAAGTTGGAGGGAAGCTCAAGTTGATAGGCGAGACCGCCTCTTTTGCCAATGATCTTGAAAGGACCCACGTATCTAGGGGCAAGCTTCCCTTTGATACCGAAGCGATGAGTACCTTTCATTGGAGAGACGTGGAGGTAGACATGGTCTCCGATCTCGAAATCCAAGTCACGACGCTTGCTATCATAGTAACTCTTCTGCCGCGATTGCGCGGCTTTGAGATTTTCACGAATGACTTTGCACATTTCCATGAAGTGGACGTTCACCAGTCTCTGACCAGTTAAGAGGAGTACGACACTTCCTGCCATAGAGAATTTCGAATGGGGCCTTGCCCGAACTCGCTTGGAAGCTGTTGTTGTAGGAGAATTCGGCATATGGAGGACAATCTTCCCACTTCATACCGAAAGAAATGACACAAGCCCTGAGCATATCTTCAAGAATTTGATTTACTCACTCGACTTGGCCACTTGTTTGAGGATGAAAGGCTGTGCTGAAGCGAATGTTGGTGCCCATGGCCTTCTGAAAAGAATCCCAGAACTTAGAGGTGAAGATGCTGCCACGATCTGAAGATATCAACTGCGGAATGCCGTGCAAGGAGACAATCCTGGAGGTATATAGCTCTGCCAACTGAGCTGCTGTGATAGATTCTTTGATAGGAAGAAAATGAGCCACTTTAGTGAGCTTGTCGATGACAACGAAGATAACATCATTGCCACGCTTGGACTTTGGAAATCCAGTCACGAAGTCCATCTCAATATGGTCAAACTTCCATTCTGAAATGGCAAGAGTTTGGAGGAGACCAGCTGGTCGTTGGTGTTCTGCTTTCACTCTTCTGCAGACATCACATTCATTCACGAAATGAGCAATCTCGCGCTTCATTCGAGTCCACCAATACGACTGCTTGAGGTCCTGGTACATCTTTGTACTTCCAGGGTGAATAGAGAGGAGTAAATTGTGAGCCTCGTTCATAATGACTTTACGAAGGTCACCTTTAGGAACAACAATGCGATCCGCGAAGAATAGAGTATCCTTGTCATCAAGACAATAGCACTTGTACTTGGGTTGACTCTTGGAAATCCCAATTTTCACCTTCTTCACCATAGCATCAAGAAGTTGAGCCTCACGAATCTGATCTTCCAAATTAAGAGAGACTTGGAGGTTGGCAAGAAATCCTTGAGGAACAACTTGAAGATTGAGTTTGCGGAAAGCTTCACAAAGCTCTGGTTGGTAAGGCTTGATAATCAAACTGTTGCAGTAAGCCTTCCTGCTCAATGCGTCAGCAATTACATTGGCCTTGCCTGGAGTATATTCGATACTCGGATTATACTCTTGAATCATTTCGACCCAACGAGGCTGCCCGAGGTTGAGGTTTGGCTGAGTGAAGATGTACTTGAGACTCTTATGATATGTGAAGATGTCCACTTTTCTTCCCAATAAGAGATGTCTCCATGTTAAAAGAGCATGGACAACTGCCGCCAACTCGAGGTCATGAGTGGGGTAGTTATTTTCATTGGGCTTCAACTGCGAGAGGTATAGGCCACAACTTTCTTCTCTTGCATCAACACTGCACCAAGACCTTGACGGGAAGCATCACAGAAGACCTCGAACGGTTTGGATTCATCAGGAGGAGTCAGAACTGGAGCAGTGACTAACTTCTCTTTCAAGGTGTTGAAAGTGATGTCACATTCAGGTGACCAGACGTGCTTCACATGCTTATGCAGGAGGTTGGAAAGAGGCTTCGCGATCTTAGAGAAGTTCTCAACGAACCTTCGACAATAGCTTGCGAGCCCAAGGAAGCTGCGGAGTTGCTTCACATTCTGAGGTGGTTCCCAATTCACAATTGCAGACGCCTTCTCAGGATTCACAGCTATGCCCTTGGCAGAGATAATATGCCCAAGGTAGAGAACCTCATCGATCCAAAACTCGCACTTTGAAAACTTCGCATAGAACTGATGTTCTCTGAGTTTGTCCAGCACCAATCTCAAGTGCTTGGCATGATCCTCCTTGTTCTTGGAAACGACCAAAATGTCATCGAGGTAGACCAAGACGAAGTCATTTGTGTAGGCGTTGAAGATGAAGTTCATCATGCGAGAGAATGTTGGAGGAGCATTGACGAGGCCGAAAGACATGACAATGTATTCATATGAACCATAGCTTGTTCTGAATGCTTTCTTGGGGATATCTTCTTCACGAATGCGAATCTGATGATAGCCCACATGGAGATCAAGCTTGGAGAATACTTGAGCACCTTTGAGTTGTTCGAAAATCTCATTGATGTTGGGAAGTGGGTACTTGTTCTTTATGGTCTTCTTGTTCAATGGACGGTAGTCGACACAAAGTCGGTCCGTTCCATCCTTCTTCTTGATGAAAAGAACACCACAACCCCATGGAGAAGAACTTGGTCGGATGAGACCCATACGCTCTTTAATATCAAGTTGTTTCTTCAGCTCCTTCAACTCTTCAGGTCCAAGCTTGTAAGGACGTTTGCAAACAGGTTCCGTGCCAGGCTCAAGATCGATGACGAATTCAACTGGCCGGTGCGGAGGCATTCCTGGAAGCTCTTCTGGAAAGACGTCTTGATATTCGCAAACGACTGGAATCTGAGAGATGGCATCCAGCTCGCCCTTCTCATTGAGAGAAAATAGTCTGATGGTATCATCACGAGCGGCAAAGACGATAACATCCTCAAACGAATGTGTCAATTGAATCTGCCTGGCAGCACAATCAAGCTGAGCCTTGTGCTTAGAAAGCCAATCCATCCCGAGAATAAGATCAATATCCTAGTTACCAAGGACCATTGGAGAAGACAGAAACTTATAGTCGCCCAACGTGATAGTGACATCCGGAGCCATCATTTTGGTGTTCATGAACAAACCCGGAGAGGAAACCGCTATCGGCTTAGGCAAATCAACGGTATGCAAATCGTGCATGGATGTAAAAGTCTTCGATATGAATGACAAAGATGCACCAGTATCAAAAAGAACTCTTGAAAGGATATCATTAACAGGAAGGTTACCCATAATCACATCTGACGAGTCCTCTGCCTGAGCTGCGTTCATCATGTTGATCTTAGCAGACTTGGGGTTATGCTTGACCACTGCAGTGCTATCAGACCTCACAGGAGGAGGAGGAAGACGCCTCCGATTGAAGCATTTGTTGGCATAGTGACCCTTCTGCTGACACTTGTTGCACGTGACCTCCGAGAGCGATACAGAGCACCTGATCTTGGAGCATGAGACGAAGTCTTGTTCTGAAAGCCTGGGTGGGGTGGGTGGGAAGATCCATTGCCACCTTTGCTCTTCTGCTGATAAGGCTGACGGAACAGAGGAGGAGGCAGCCAATACTTTTGCTGCTTAGTTACCACTTGAGTTGAGGAAGAAGGAGTTGCATCTCTGACTCGCTTCTTGGAAGCATCACACTTGAGTTGAGCAGCCTCTTGTTTCAATGCCATGTTGTAAAACTCGTCGTACTTCTGCGGCTCAAAAAGCACAAGAGCAAGATGGAGATCTTCTCTGAGGCCACCTCTGAACTGATAAATCATGCTCTTCTCGTCACGGATGTCTTGCTTGGCGAAACGAGCGAGCTTCTGGAACATGATGTTATACTGATAAACAGACAAACTACCTTGCTTCAGGTTGCGGAATTCCTTATGCTTGCTCTCAATAACACTCTGAGGAATGTGGTGAGCTCTGAAGTCTTGACGGAATTCATCCCAAGTAATCACACGACCTCCTCTGGAATCTTTTTACTACTGATACCACTCTGCAGCTTGGTCTTTGAGTTGGAAGGAGGCAAACTTGACAAAGTCCTCAGGCCTGACGTTGCTGCACTCGAAATGCTTGCAGATATCCACGAGCCAATCATCAGCGTCTGTTGCCTTGACACAGTTGCTGAAAGTCTTTGGCTGGTTTGCGAGGAACTGGTTGAGTGTAGCAAACTGATTCTGATTGTTGCCATGGCCTTGGTTGCGCTCTTGCAAGAGTTGCATGATCAGCTGCGTGTTTGCATTGGTAGCGGCCATCACAGCTTGCCATGCCTCCGGAGGTGGAGGTGGTCGTGGCGGATCAGGATTCGAACGTGTTGGGGGAGCCATCCTGAAGAGGGTGACATCCGTTAGCATCTTGATAGACATATTCAAGCTAAATCAAATGGATCGAAAATTGCAACATATAGTCTTAACATCCGAACAAAATGAACGAATGCATTCCAATAGAAATGATCACACTTCCATAAATTGAGAAGCAACTTAGATAGAGGTAGAAGAATAAAATAACAAGGTATGGACAAGAACAAATACTTGGTGAGGATTACCCAATCACAAACCAAATATTTGCGGAAGAAATTCTAGAGCTACAAGAATTCCCACCTATGAAACTCCCGAACCTTTCCGGTTATGCAATCAGGTGTTGGGGATACAGGGGAAGCATAATATCTCACCCAAAGCTAGCAACTCCTACATCCAGCTGTATCCATCCTTCAACACATAACCAAGAAAATTTCAGAAATCATCTACCTCAACCTTCGAAAAGCATCCGTTATACGAGTTATGGCAATACTCCCGAACTCCCGCCCCAGTACTGGGTGGCGTCGAGGTTATCTCACCAACAACTGCATAAAAGAGATTTTCGGTGTCGGCGAAACTCAGGTATTCCAGAACTGCAACGATAAAATTGTGATGACAACACCTTGGAGCTCAACTCCCCGGGACACTGGCACAACCCCTAAATGTCAGGAGGCACCAAGAACAATGTTCTCGTCATAAAACCATCGGAACGATTCCAAGATAGCCGCGTGATCCTAATTTTTTTTAGTGAAATTTGAGAAGAGAAGTGACAAAACTCTACGTCGGGATGCCTCACCAGAGCGACGAAGGGACTAAGGAGTAAAAATAATCCTACTCTCCGATATATATAATCCTAAATGACTCAAAACAGTTTTCTAGACTCAACAACGCCAGCGATTCGATCAAGTAGGGGGCTCCTAAGGTCGGGGAAGGCTCTGATTACCAACTTGTAATGCCCACGATGCGGCTATAGCTCCCACGTGTCGAAGCACGACTTAGAGGCATAACCGCATTGTAAGCAATGTCGCAAGTGAGGTAATCTTCACAACAACCCATGTAATGAATAAGGGAAAAGATACATAGTTGGCTTACACTCGCCACATCACACAATAGCATAAATACCATTACATTCATCCAGATACACTCAAGGTCCGACTACGGAACCAAAATAAAGAACAACCCCAAATGCAACAAAGTCCCCGATCGCCCCAACTGGGCACCACTACTGATCGTCTGAAAAGGAAACGTAGTATCGTCCTGAGTCCTCATCGAACTCCCACTTAAGCTCAGTCGAATCTCCTGAAGCGGTATCATTGGTCCCTGCATCTGGTTTTTGAAGTAATCCGTGAGTCACGGGGACTCAACAATCTCACACCCTCGCGATCAAGACTATTTAAGCTTATAGGAAGGGTAAAAGTATGAGGTGGAGCTGCAGCAAGCGACTAGCATATATGGTGGCTAACATACACAAAAGAGAACGAGAAGAGAAGGCAAAGGCACGGTTGTTGAACTATGATCAAGAAGTGATCCTAGAACAACCTACGATCAAGCATAACACGAGACCCTGTTCTCTTCCCGGACTCCGCCGAAAAGAGACCATCACGGCCACACACTCTGTTGATTCATTTTTAATTAAGTTTAGTTTAAGGTTTTCTACAACCGGACATTAACAAATTCCCATCTGCCCATAACCGCGGGCACGGCTTTAGAAAGTTCAAATCCCTGCAGGGGTGCACCAACTTAGCCCATCACAAGCTCTCACGGTCAACAAATGATATTCCTTCTCCCAAGACAATCCGATTAGACTCGGAATACCGGTTACAAGACATCTCGACAATGGTAAAACTAAACCAGCAAAGCCACCCGAATGTGCCGACAAATCCCGATAGGAGCTGCACATATCTCATTCTCAGGGCACAACAAATGAGCAAGACGTCAGGTAGGCCAGCCCAGAGTTGCCCCTCGTAGCCCCGGACATCGCTCAGTTTGGATCAACACTAAGAGAAGCACTAGCCCGGGGGGGGGGGGTTAAAATAAAGATGACCCTTGAGTCCACGAAACCCAAGGGAAAAAGGCTAGGTGGCGAATGGTAAAACCAATGTTGGGCATTGCTGGAACAGTTTTATTCAAGGCGAACTGTCAAGGGGTTCCCATTATAACCCAACCGTGTAAGGAACGCAAAATCAAGGAACATAACACCGGTATGACGGAAACTAGAGCGGCAAGGGTGGAACAAAACACCAGGCATAAGGCCGAGCCTTCCACCCTTTAGCAAGTATATGGTGCATTAAAAGAGACAAGATACAATAATGATATCCCAACAATAAACCATGTTCCAACAAGGAACAAACTCCAATCTTCAACTGCAACTAGCAACGCTATAAGAGGGGCTGAGCAAAGCGGTAATGTAACGCCCCGAGACCGATGGGCCAGGTGTCTTCCAGTTATTCGCTGTTGTTGCCTTGTCATTGCTTGCATGTCATGCATTTCATATCATGTCATCATGTGCATTTCATTTGCATACATGTTCGTCTCATGCATCCGAGCATTTTCCCCGTTGTCCGTTTTGCAATCCGGCGCTCCTATGTCACCCGGTGTCCCTTTCTACCTCTTTTCGTGTGTGGGTGTTAAACGTTTTCGGATTGGACCGAGACTTGCCATGCGGCCTTGGTTTACTACCAGTAGACTGCCTTTCAAGTTTTGTGCCATTTGGACTTCGTTTGATACTCCAACGGTTAACCGAGGGACCGAAAAGGCCTCGTGTGTGTTGCAGCCCAACACCCCTCCAATGTGGCCCAAAACCCACCAAAACCCCATCCATCATCTTGGTCGTTCGATCATGATCGCGTGGCCGCAAACCGCACCTCATTTGGACTCTCCTAGCTCCCTCTACCTATAAATATGTGGCCTCCCCCGAAATTTTCACGGATGAAACCCTAACCCTAGCCCCGCTCCTCATCCGCGCGCCGGACACGTCCGTCCGCGTGCCGGACAAAGCCGCCGCCACCGCCCAGCCAACCACGAGGCGCCACGTGGCCTGCTAGCGCCTCCCGCCGCCGCGGCCCTCCGAGGCCCTGGTCGGGCCCTCCCCGGCCCGCGCCCGAGCGGCCTCCCGTGCCTGCGCCGCTGCCGCGCCGGGCCTGTCCTTCGCCGCCGCCTCGCCGCGCCGGCTGGCCGTGCCGTCCCGCTCGCTCGCCGGACCACCGCGCCGCCCCGGCTCCCTTCGCCCCGCCGCCCATCAACGACCGGCCGGAGCGCGCCTCCCCGTCGCCGCCGTGCCCGGATCCGGCGAGGTCCGGGTCGGATCTGCTCCTCGTCGACCTCCTCCGCAGGCCTCCCTCGCCGGAGTTGACCTTGGGAAGCGAGCCCCTGACCTAGATCTAGATCTAGAGGGTACATTTTCCGCCTAAGTCCTTTTTCCTTGTAATATTTTTGAGCATATTCAACGCATCATAACTTCATCACCGTAGCTCCGATTCGTGCGTGCAGAATATCAAAATGTTCGCCTCGATGAGTACATCATTTCATCTCATTGCATCATTTTCATTTGAGCTCATCTTGATGCCCGAAATGCGGTTGGAAGAGGGCTATGTGAGGAATATGTCAGATCTGTTTCAGCAAATGGCCTTTTGTCATTTTTTCCATGATTAATATGTGCATGCTATGATCCTGAGCTCTACATGTGTTCTGTAGAATGCCATTCCATCTTTATAGGGGTGTATGCCATGTATTTTTGTGATCTATGTGGTGACTAGCACAAACATGTAAAGTAGCGTAACCGTTGATGCTGATTTCAGGGACTTAGAATTTCCATAAGTCCTTGTCCTGATTTTGTTGTTATGCCATATGTTCATGTTGTTTCGTAGTGATCCGTGCCTCTTTTGAGGATGATCAGTAAGGATGTTTTGTTAATATTGTGGTGATATATCCATCCATGTCTTTGGTTGCAATTATGAAGCACCCTAACTTGAGTCAATCGAGCTCTACTTTTGCTATAAAATGATCCTATCAGATTGTTGACATGTTTAGCGATTTTGCTGAGGACGTTGCTATTGATCCGTGCATGCTATGTTGTTGTTCTTGCCATGTCTAGCTACTATGCCATGTCTTCTTGCTGGGTGTATGCTTAGTTTGTCATGCCATGCTTTGTAGTGAGTGCATCGAGCTTGTAAACATGCCTACTTGTTAACTGTTTTGCATGCTCCAGTTTTTCACAAAGTCTGAATCTGTTTATGTTTTTGCTATGTTCATATGGTTGCAATTGTATTTTCTGATCCCTTTTGGCTCATGGTCACTAAGAGACTTTTGTTATATGCTTAGAGTAGCTTCATGCCATGCCTTGCTTTGCCATGATATGTTACGGTAGCATTTAGTTATCATGCTCTAAACATTGCTTCCTGATGATAAATTCCAGACTTGTGTTAATTTCACAAAGTCTGAAACCTGTTATCTTTTGCACTTTTGCCATGCTTGTTTGAACCTGTTAATGAGTGAATTAGCCATAGCTCAGCGTTCATCTTTTGTCAAGCATCATGAGTGTATCCCTGCCATGTATTTTGTTACTATGTTTGAGTGCTCTAGCATATTTATCTTGATGCATTTAGATGGTCACTTGCAGATTATTGCAGACCAGTGCCATATTTGTTTTGCTTGCCATTTCCAAACCGTGCATCCGATTCCGGTGATCTTTATATCGATTTCAACCGAAATCAACTCCTCACCTTTCCAGTGGCACTCTTGGATTTCCAAGTTGAGGCCAGGTTCAATCATTCCTTGTCAAATCATGCATATGCATCACATACCGCATCCCGCATATCATACCATATTCATGTGTTGGTTGTCTACTATGATGTGTGCTTCTTTCCGGTGTTGCTTCTTCGGTTTGGTTCCGTTATCGTTGTGTTTGTGAGGACCCGTTCGACTACGTCCGATTGTCTTCTTCATGGACTCGTTCTTCTTCCTTGCGGGATTTCAGGCAAGATGACCATACCCTCGAAATCACTTCTATCTTTGCTTTCTAGTTGCTCACTCTTTTGCTATGCCTATGCTACGATACCTACCACCTGCTTATCATGCCTCCCATATTGTTAAGCCAAGCCTCTAACCCACCTTGTCCTAGCAAACCGTTGTTTGGCTATGTTACCGCTTTGCTCAGCCCCTCTTATAGTGTTGTTAGTTGCAGGTGAAGATTGGAGCTTGTTCCATGTTGGAACATGGATATTTTGTTGGGATATCACGATATCTCTTATTTAATTAATACATCTATATACTTGGTAAAGGGTGGAAGGCTCGGCCTTATGCCTGGTGTTTTGTTCCACTCTTGCCGCCCTAGTTTCCGTCATATCGGTGTTATGTTCCCGGATTTTGCGTTCCTTACACGGTTGGGTTATAATGGGAACCCCTTGACAGTTCGCTTTGAATAAAACTCCTCCAGCAAGGCCCAACATTGGTTTTACCATTCACCACCTAGCCTCTTTTTCCCTTGGGTTAGGCTAGCCCAAGGGTAATCTTTATTTTAACCCCCCGGGCCAGTGCTTGTCTAAGTGTTGGTCCGAAACAGAGCCACTTGCGGCATCACCTCAGGGAAACTTGAGGGCTGGTTTTAGCTGTACGTAGTGTTCATCCGATGTTGCCCTGAGAACGAGATATGTGCAGCTCCCATCAGGATGTCGGCGCATCGGGCGGTCTTGCTGGACTTGTTTTACCATTGTCGAGGATGTCTTGTAACCAGGATGCCGAGCCTGATCGGATTGTCTTGGGAGAAGGAATATCCTTCTTTGACCGTGAGAGCTTGTGATGGGCTAAGTTGGGACACCCCTGTAGGGATTCGAACTTTCGAAAGCCGTGCCCGCAGTTATGGGCAGATGGGAATTTGTTAATGTCCAGTTATAGAAAACCTGAAGTTTAACTTAATTAAAATGCATCAACCGCGTGTGTAACCATGATGGTCTCTTCTCGGCGGAGTGCGGGAAGTGAACATGGTGTTGGAGTTATGCTTGACGTAGGTTGTTCTAGGATCACTTCTTGATCATAGTTTTATCAACCGTGCTTTTGCCTTCTCTTCTCGCTCTCATTTGCGTATGTTAGTCACCAAATATGCTAGTCGCTTGCTGCAACTCCACCTCATACCTTTTACCCTTCCTATAAGCTTAAATAGTCTTGATCGCGAGGGTGTGAGATTGCCGAGTCCCCGTGACTCACAGATACTTTCAAAACCAGTTTGCAGGTGCCGATGTTACCGAGCAGGTGACGCAACCAAGCTCAAGGAGGAGCTCGATAAAGATCTTGTCCTTTGTGTTGTTTTGTTCTAGTTGATCAGTAGTGGAGCCCAGTTGGGGTCGATCGGGGATCTGTGTAGCTTTTGGGGTAGTCTTCTTTTATTTTGGTTCCATAGTCGGACCTTGAGTGTTTCTGGATGATGTAATGCTTTATTCATGTATTGTGTGAAGTGGCGATTGTAAGCCAACTATGTATCTCTTTCCCTTATGTATTACATGGGTTGTGTGAAGATTACCTCACTTGCAACATTACTTTCAATGCGGTTATGCCTCTAAGTCATGCTTCGACACGTGGGAGATATAGCCGCATCGAGGGCGTTACAAGTTGGTATCAGAGCCTTCCCCGACCTTAGGAGCCCCCTGCTTGATCGAATCGTTGGCGTTGTTGAGTCTAGAAAAAATGTTTTGAGTCATCTAGGATTATATATATCAGAGAGTTAGGAATTCTTTTACTCCTTAGTCCCTTCGTCGCTCTGGTGAGGCCTCCTGGCGTAGAGTTTTGACTCTTCTCTTCTCAAATTTCACTAATTTTTTTAGGATCACGCGGGTATCTTGGAATCGTTCCGATGGTTTTGTGACGAGAACATTGTTCTTGGTGCCTCCTGTCATTTAGGGGTTGTGGCAGTGTCCCGGGGAGTTGAGCTCCGAGGTGTTGTCGTGACAATTTTATCGTTGCAGTTCTGGAATACCTGAGTTTAGTTTTGCCGACATCGAAAATCTCTTTTATGCAGTTGTTGGTGAGATAACCTCGACGCCACCCAGTACCGGGGCGGGAGTTCGGGAGTATTGCCATAACTCGTATAACGGATGCTTTTCGAAGGTTGAGGTAAACGATTTCTGAAGGTTTCTTGGTTATGTCTTGAAGGATGGATACATCTGGATGTAGGATTTGCTAGTTTTGGGTGAGATATTATGCTTCCCCTGTATCCCCAACACCTGATTGCATAACCGGAAAGTTTTGGGAGTTTATAAGTGGGAATTCAAGTAGCTCTTAGGATATCTTTCCGACAGATGTATGATATGAAATTGGGGTTCGACGTCTAGTGGTCCGCCTATTCACGGTTGGTTTTAAAGTGGTCTCGTTGTGTCTTAAAGAATCCTTGGCTATGTCGACTCGGGGACGCTTCATATGTCCTATGCACTGCCTTGTACATGATGGTGTTGTACGATCGAGCCCGTGTAGGCCCCACCATGAAAACTTCGGACAAAATCTCTATCATATGTTTGTTCCAGCTTATTCCGCAAGACAACCCTTTGTTTTGTTTTGAGTTGTGGTATTCGAGTTGCTTCGAAATCAAATGTTGATTCCATACCTTTTCCAAGCGGTGTTCTCATGTTTCTATGTGAATACTAATCCTTCATGATAATCGAGATTGTCAAGTCAATCCTTTTCACCGGTGTGTTTCTCTTCAAGTGGATCCGATCACTTCAACATCCGCAAGATTCAATCTCAGCTTTCTCAATGGTGTTCGTTTCATCCGTCCCAAGCTGCCTTTGTTTTCCTGCCCGCCCACCCTTGTTTCTTCAAGGACTCGGAATTCTTTATCAAGTATCCATCTTATGGATGTGAAGCCTCTTTACTCCTCTCTTTCAATGTTCTTATCCGGTGATTCTCAGGAAGATGCTAACGGAGCTTCAAGTTCATCATTCTTCATTCCGTTCATCTCCGGTGGTTTCAAATCTAGCTTTTGGTGTTGATCATATCCTTTTTCCTCGTTTCAAATGTCTTCTCATGCCGGTGCACCTCTTAATCTTCCCCGCTTGCTATTCATTTGTTCAGGAGTGCAGAAGACATCTCGAAGAGTGTTTCCAGTTGTATTCGTTCAAGCTCTTTCGAGATTGTTATCCTATTTAATCCATTTAATTCAACCAGCGCAATCTTTCTTTTAAATCATTTCAACGGTGTTTCTTTTGAGTGGGCTCTAACCCACATGCCTTTTCCCAGGATCTTACCTGACTCTTCTTATTTTCCCGGAGCTATCCTCAAATTTCTTTTCGAAGTTTGATGTAAGAATGATTTATCATCAGTCAAATGCTTTCTCCAAGATATGACACATTCTTTTCATCGTTGGTTCAACCTCTCTATTTTTCATTCTGGAGTGCATCAACAATTCTTGGTGGTGTTTCTCATCGTCATTCTCAACATTTGAAGACCGAAGAAGATTTTTCCTCCATATCTTGCTCCATTCTCTTCAAGATTCGTGATTCTAGTTTGAGGCCATCCTCTCATAATTGTTTTTTATTGTGGGAATTCTTTTCACCTATCCGGAGTAATTCAGAAGTTTTTTTAGTTTGATTCCCTGGAGCCCATCTTCTCAGAATTATTCATTCCAGCTTTCAGCTCGCTTTCTTCAAATCTTACCGGTGCGACGATTAAATATCCTCTTATCAGTTTGTGATCTCTTCGTTCTCATGTATCTTAACTCTCTCATGTATGTTCGTTCATTTGCTAATCCTTACCGGTGATTCATCCTTTTAATTCATTCGTTGTTTCAATCCTACCGGTGGTCCATTAAGTTTGCGCTATATCTATCTAAATCCTTTCTATGAGAATAAGTAATATGTGAAATCCGTTGCTTGTCATCAATTTGAATTGGTGAAGGATAAACATAATGTAATTCTTATTCTTGTTTTCAACAAGTGAACTCAATTCCCTATTTCGGAGGCTCATCAAATTCCTGATTTCAATTGTTTCATCTTCTCTTTTTCCCGGAGTTCCAACCTTTTTCAATTACATCACCACGGAGATTCATTTAAATCATTGCAAGGCTTCAACCTTATTCTTTTCATCCTCCATTTCGTTTGATCATTCTTTTTTACCAGAGTTTTCACGAAGGCTCGACATGGTAATTCATCAAGGATTTAATTCCTTCTCGAAGTTTTTCATCGAGATTCTTTTCTAAGAAGCTCAAGTTTTCTTCATATTGTAATCCGGAGTGCAATTCTTTCTTCCATATAATTGGAGGTGGTATTATGTCATTCTTGATAATTTGAGCTCATGTTTCATGATTAAAAGGTTGTTAAGAATGGGGTATTTTAAATCCATCAACCTCTTCGTTGGAGTTATCTGGTGTCATGTTTCAC
Source organism: Triticum dicoccoides (assembly GCF_002162155.2). Classification (NCBI taxonomy): domain Eukaryota; kingdom Viridiplantae; phylum Streptophyta; class Magnoliopsida; order Poales; family Poaceae; genus Triticum; species Triticum dicoccoides. The sequence continues at coordinate 103,069,298 of NC_041386.1, forward strand.
CTAAAAGCCTTCCTAAGGATTGTTTCTATTATGGTGCTTATAATTGACACAAGTTCTTTTATCATCCCGGTGAATAAGTTTCTCGTCTCCTTGGTGTTATCTATCCAATCTTTTGTTTTTCCATTGGTGGCAGAATTTTCACCTCTTAGTTTGAGATGTTTTCCATAAGTCCACTACAACCTTGTTCTTTCCGTCATTGGTTTTCCAACAACTCCGTTCGACCCTTCTCCTAAAGATGCTTTTGCAAGCTCATTTAAGGTAGAAGATGTTGTTTTCCTCTTCGTTCTTTTGTTCCGACGATCCAACTTCTATTTTTTCTCCCGGAGGCCTAGCGATGTTGCTCTTTTCAACCCTCATCTTGGTTTGTCAAGACCATATTTTTTTCCTTTACTAATCCTTTTCCAACCGGAGTATCGTGTTTTCATTCAAGTATCTTCTCATCTTATAAAGTTCTTATTCAATTCCTTTTTCTTTTAAACCGGAGTGCTGCTCGAATTTGTTCTTCCTTGTTCCTCTTCCCTACCGGAGTGCTTTCAACTTTGTGCATCCTCGTTGTTTTTCTTTGCTCAAAGTGGCTTAACCTTTTCAAGGTTCCTTGGTCTCACTCGTTTGTCAAAAAGGCAACTTAGTTTTAGCTCTTCTCTTTCTCTTCTGTTTTCCCTCCGGTGCCATTCTAGATCTCGGGACGAGATCCTCTTGTAGTGGTGGAGTGCTGTAACGCCCCGAGACCGATGTGCCAGGTGTCTTCCAGTTATTCGCTGTTGTTGCCTTGTCATTGTTTGCATGTCATGCATTTCATATCATGTCATCATGTGCATTTCATTTGCATACATGTTCTTCTCATGCATCCGAGCATTTTCCCCGTTGTCCGTTTTGCAATCCGGCGCTCCTATGTCACTCGGTGTCCTTTTCTACCTCTTTTCGTGTGTGGGTGTTAAAAGTTTTCGGATTGGACCGAGACTTGCCATGCGGCCTTGGTTTACTACCGGTAGACCGCCTGCCAAGTTTCGTGCCATTTGGACTTCGTTTGATACTCCAACGGTTAATCGAGGGACCGAAAAGGCCTCGTGTGTGTTGCAGCCCAACACCCCTCCAAAGTGGCCCAAAACCAACCAAAACCCCCTCCATCATCTTGGTCGTTCGATCACGATCACGTAGCCACAAACCGCACCTCATTTGGACTCTCCTAGCTCCCTCTACCTATAAATATGTGGCCTCCCCCGAAATTTTCGCGGATGAAACCCTAACCCTAGCCCCGCTCCTCATCCGCGCGCCGGACACGTCCATCCGCGTGCCGGACAAAGCCGCCGTCGCCGCCGCCCAGCCAACCACGAGGCTCCACGTGGCCTCCCAGCGCCTCCTGCCACCGCGGCCCTCCGAGGCCCAGGTCGGGCCCTCCCCGGCCCGCGCCCGAGCGCCGCCCGTGCCTGCGTCGCCGCCGCGCCGGGCCTGTCCT
>NC_041386.1:103070980-103098307 GCF_002162155.2 Triticum dicoccoides
CGCCCGTCGACGACCGGCCGGAGCGCGCCTCCCCGTCGCCGCCGCGCCCGGATCCGGCGAGGTCCGGGTCGGATCTGCTCCTCGTCGACCTCCTCCGCAGGCCTCTCTCGCCGGAGTTGACATCGTGAAGCGAGCCCCTTTGACCTAGATCCAGATCTGGAGGGTGCATTTTTCGCCTAAGTCCTTTTTCCTTGTAATATTTTTGAGCATATTCAACGCATCATAACTTCATCACCGTAGCACCGATTCGTGCGTGTAGCATATGAAAATGTTTGTCTCGACGAGTAAATCATTTCATCTCATTGCATCATTTTCATTTGGGCTCATTTTGATGCCCGAAATGCTGTTGGAATATGGCTATGTGAGGAATATTTCAGATCTGTTTCAGCAAATGGCCTTTTGTCATTTTTGCCATGATTAATGTGTGCATGCTATGATTCTGAGCTCTACATGTGTTTTGTAGAATGCCATGCCATATTTAGAATGGTGTATGCCATGCATTTTTCTGATCTATGTGGTGACTAGCACCAGCATGCAAAGTAGCATAATCGTTGATACTGATTTCAGGGACTTAGAATTTCTCTTAAGTCCTTGTCCTGATTTTGTTGTTATGCCATATGTTCATGTTGTTTCGTAGTGATCCGTGCCTCTTTTGAGGATGATCAGTAAGGATGTTTTGTTAATATTGTGGTGCTATATCCATCCATGTCTTTGTTTGCAATTATGGAGCACCTTAGCTTGAGTCAATCGAGCTCTACTTTTGCTATAAAATGATCCTGGCAGATTGTTGACATGTTTAGCGATTTTGCCGAGGATGTTGTTATTGATCCGTGCATGCTATGTTGTTGTTCTTGCCATGTCTAGCTACTATGCCATGTATTCTTGCTGGGTGTATGCTTAGTTTGTCATGCCATGCTTTTTAGTAAGTGCATCGAGCTTGTAAACATGCCTACTTGTTAACTGTTTTGCATGCTCCAGTTTTTCACTAAGTCTAAATCTGTTTATGTTTTTGCTATGTTCACATGCTTGCAATTGTATTTTCTGATCTCTTTTGGCTCATGGTCACTAAGAGACTTTTGTTATATGCTTAGAGTAGCTTCACACCGTGCCTTGCTTTGCCATGATATGTTCCGGTAGCATTTAGTTATCATGCTCTAAACATTGCTTCCTGATGATAAATTCTAGACTTGTTATCTTTTGCACTTTTGCCATGCTTGTTTGAACCTGTTAATGACTGAATTAGCCATAGCTCAGTGTTCATATTTTGTCAAGCATCATGAGTGTATCCCTGCCATGTATTTTGTTACTATGTTTGAGTGCTGTAGCATATTTATCTTGATGCATTTAGATGGTCACTTGCTGATTATTGCATACCGGTGCCATATTTGTTTTGCTTGCCATTTCGAAACCGTGCATCCGATTCCGGTGATCTTTATATCGATTTCAACCGAAATCAACTCCTCACCTTTCCAGTGGCACTCTTGGATTTCCATGTTGAGGCCAGGTTCAATCATTCCTTGTCAAATCATGCATATGCATTACATACCGCATCCCGCATATCATACCATGTTCATGTGTTGGTTGTTTACTATGTTGTGTGCTTCTTTCCGGTGTTGCTTCTTCGGGTTGGTTCCATTATCATCGCGTTTGTGAGGACCCGTTCACCTACGTCCGTTTGTCTTCTTCATGGACTCGTTCTTCTTCCTTGCGGGATTTCAGGCAAGATGACCATACCCTCGAAATCACTTCTATCTTTGCTTGCTAGTTGCTCGCTCTTTTGCTATGCCTATGCTACGATACCTACCACCTGCTTATCATGCCTCCCATATTGTTAATCCAAGCCTCTAACCCACCTTGTCCTATGATACGTCTCCAATGTATCTATAATTTTTTATTGCTCCATGCTACTTTATCTACTGTTTTGGACTATATTGGGCTTTATTTTCCACTTTTATATTATTTTTGGGACTAACCTATTAACCGAAGGCCCAGCCCAGAATTGCTGCTTTTTGCCTATTTCAGTATTTCGAGGAAACAGAATATCAAACGGAGTCCAAACGGAATGAAACCTTCGGGAACGTGATCTTCTCACCGAACGTGATCCAGAAGACTTGGACCCTACTCCAAGAAGTTTCCGAGGAGGTCACGAGGGTGGAGGGCGCCCCCCTAGGCGCGCCCCCTGCCTCGTGGGCCCCTCGGAGCTCCACCGACGTGCTCCTTCCTCCTATATATACCTACGTACCCCCATTAGACCAAAGACGGAGCCAAAAACCTAATTCCACCGCCGCAACTTCCTGTATCCACGAGATCCCATCTTGGTGCCTGTTCCGGAGCTCTGCCGGAGAGGGCATCCATCACGGAGGGCTTGTACATCAACACCATAGCCCTTCCAATGAAGTGTGAGTAGTTTAATTCAGACCTTCGGGTCCATAGCTAGTAGCTAGATGGCTTCCTCTCTCTTTTTGGATCTCAATACAATGTTCTCCCCCTCTCTCGTGGAGATCTATTCGATGTAATCTTCTTTTTGCAGTGTGTTTGTTGAGACCGATGAATTGTGGGTTTATGATCCAACTTATCTATGAATAATATTTGAATCTTCTCTGAATTCTTTTATGTATGATTGAGTTATCTTTGCAAGTTTCTTCGAATTATCCGTTTGGTTTGGCCAACTAGATTGGTAGTTCTTGCAATGGGAGAAGTGCTTAGCTTTTGGTTCAATCTTGCGGCGTCCTTACTCAGTGACAGAAAGAGTTGCAAGGCACGTATTGTATTGTTGCCATCGAGGATAACAAGATGGGGTATTTATCATATTGCATGAATTTATTCCTCTACATCATATCATCTTGCTTAAGGCGTTACTCTGTTTTTAAATTAATACTCTAGATGCATGCTGGATAGCGGTCGATGAGTGGAGTAATAGTAGTAGATGCAAGCAGGAGTCGGTCTACTTGTCACGGACGTGATGCCTATATACATGATCATACCTAGATAACCTCATAACTATGCTAAATTCTATCAATTGCTCAACAGTAATTTGTTCACCCACCATAGAATATCTATGCTCTTGAGAGAAGCCACTAGTGAAACCTATGGCCCCCGGGTCTATTCTCATCATATCAATCTCCGTTACTTTATTTTACTTGTTTTGCTTTTACTTTTCACTTTGCATCTTTATACCAAAAATACCAAAAATATTATCTCTATCAGATCTCACTCTCGTAAGTGACCATGAAGGGATTGACAACCCCTAAGCGTTGGTTGCGAGTTGCTACCGTTTTGTGCAGGTACGAGGGACTTGCGCGTGACCTCCTACTGGATTGATACCTTGGTTCTCAAAAACTAAGGGAAATACTTACGCTACTGTGCTGCATCACCCCCTCCTCTTCGGGGAAAACCAACGCTAGCTCGAGATGTAGCAAGAAGGATTTCTGGCGCCGTTGCCGGGGAGGCCGACGCCAAGTCAAGTCAAGATTTACTCTCCCATCAACGAGCCATTTCTGGCGCCGTTGCCGGGGAAGCCTACGTAAAAGTCAACATACCAAGTACCCATCACAATCTCTATCTCTCGCATTACATTATTTGCCATTTGCCTCTTGTTTTCCTCTCCCCCACTTCACCCTTGCCGTTTTATTCGCCCTCTCTTTCCCTTTGCCTTTTGTTTGCTCGTGTGTTAGTTTGCTTGCTTGTCGTGATGGCCCAAGATGCTACCAAATTGTGTGACTTCACCAATACTAATAACAATGATTTCCTTAGCACTTCGATTGCTCCTCTTGACAATACTGAATCTTGTGAAATCAATACTGCTTTGTTGAATCTTGTTATGAAAGATCAATTCGCCGGCCTTCCTAGTGAAGATGCCGCTACTCATCTAAATGGCTTTGTTGATTTATGTGATATGCAAAAGAAAAAGGATGTCGATAATGATGTCGTTAAATTGAAGCTATTTCCTTTTTCGCTTAGAGATCGTGCTAAGGCGTGGTTTTCATCTTTGCCTAAAAATAGTATTGATTCTTGGAACAAGTGCAAAGATGCTTTTATCTCTAAGTATTTTCCTCCCGCTAAGATTATCTCTCTTAGGAATGATATTATGAATTTTAAACAACTTGATCATGAACATGTTGCACAAGCTTGGGAGAGAATGAAATTAATGCTATGTAATTGTCCTACTCATGGTTTGAACTTATGGATGATTAAAAAAAATTATGCTGGATTGAATTTTGCTTCTAGAAATCTTTTAGATTCGGCCACGGGAGGCACTTTTATGGAAATCACTTTAGGAGATGCTACTAAACTCCTAGATAATATTATGGGCAATTATTCTCAATGGCATACTGAAAGATCTACTAATAAAAAAGTGCATGCTATAGAAGAAATCAATGTTTTGAGTGAAAAGATGGATGAACTTAGGAATTTATTTGTTAAGAGTGTTTCTTCTGATCCCAATAATATGCCTTTATCTACTTTGCTTGAGAATAATAATGAATCTATGGATGTGAATTTTGTTGGTAGGAATAGTTTTGGTAACAACGCATATAGAGGGAATTTTAATTCTAGGCCTTATCCTAGTAATCCTTCTAATAATTATGGAAATTCCTACAACAACTCTTATGGAAATTTTAATAAGATGCCCTCTGAATTTGAGAGTAGTGTTAAAGAGTTTATGAATTCGCAAAAGAATTTCAATGCTTTGCTTGAAGAGAAATTGCTTAAAGTTGATGATTTGGCTAGGAACGTTGATAGAATTTCTCTTGAGGTTGATTCTTTAAAGCTTAGATCTATTCCTCCTAAGCATGATATCAATGAGTCTCTCAAAGCCATGAGAATTTCAATTGATGAGTGCAAAGAAAGAACCGCTAGGATGCGTGCTTACAAAGATGCCTTTATTAAAGCGTGTTCTTCTAAATCCTATGAAAATCAAGATGAAGATCTGAAAGTTATTGATGTGTCCCCTATTAAATCGTTGTTTTGCAATGTGAATCTTGATGAATCTGATTATGATCTTCCCTTACCTAGAAGGCGTTCTAAGAATTCTGAGTTTTTAGATCCTGATGATGAAATTGATAAAAAAGGGATTGAAAGAAATAAAAATCTAGATATTGCTAAACCCACTATTTTGGATCTCAAGGAATTTAACTATGAAAATTTCTCTTTAATTGATTGTATTTCCTTGTTGCAATCCGTGTTAAATTCTCCTCATGGTTATAGTCGAAATAAGGCCTTTACCGAACACATTGTTGACGCCTTAATGCAATCTTATGAAGAAAAGCTTGAGTTGAAAGTTTCTATCCCTAGAAAACTCCATGATGAGTGGGAACCTACAATTAAGATTAAAATGAAAAATTATGAGTTTCATGCTTTGTGTGATTTGGGTGCTAGTGTCTCTACTATCCCCAAAGCTTTGTGTGATTTGCTAGATTTCCGTGACTTTGATGATTGCTCTCTAAACTTGCGTCTTGCGGATTCCACTATTAAAAAGCCTATGGGAAGAATTAATGATGTTCTTATTGTTGCAAATAGGAATTATGTGCCCGTAGATTTTATCGTTCTTGATATAGATTGCAATCCTTCATATCCTATTATTCTTGGTAGACCTTTCCTTAGAACGATTGGTGCAATTATTGATATGAAGGAAGGGAATATTAAATTCCAATTTCCCTTAAAGAAGGGAATGGAACACTTTCCTAGAAAGAAAATAAAATTACCATATGAATCTATCATGAGAGCCACTTATGGATTGCCTACCAAAGATGGCAATACCTAGATCTATCCTTGCTTTTATGCCTAGCTAGGGGCGTTAAACGATAGCGCTTGTTGGGAGGCAACCCAATTTTATTTTGTGTTTTTTGTTTTTGGTTCTGTTTAGGAATAAATAATCCATCTAGATTATGTTTAGATGTGGTTTTATCTTTTAATTAGTGTTTGTGCCAAGTTAAACCTATTAGATCTTCTTGGAAGATAGTTATTTGATCTTGCTGTAATTTCCAGAATCTTTGCGCTCAGTTCCCGAATTGTAAAAAATCACCAGAACGTGATAAAATAGTGATTCCAATTGCTGCTGATCAATAAACAAATTTCCCAGGCATTTTTTAGGTTCCAGAAGTTTGCGTTAGTAACATATTACTATAGACTGTTCTGTTTTTGACAGATTCTGTTTTGCGTGTGTTGTTTGCTTATTTTGATGAATCTATGGCTAGTAAAATAGTTTATAAACCATAGAGAAGTTGGAATACAGTAGGTTTAACACCAATACAAATAAAGAACAAGTTCACTACAGTACTTTAAAGTAGTCTTTTGTTTTCTTTCTCTAACGGAGCTCACGAGATTTCTATTGAGTTTTGTGTTGTGAAGTTTTCAAGTTTTGGGTGAATTCTTTTGATGGATTATGGAAGAAGGAGTGGCAAGATCCTAAGCTTGGGGATGCCCATGGAACCCCCAACATAATCCAAGGACACCAAAAAGTCAAAGCTTGGGGATGCCCCGGAAGGCATCCCCTCTTTCGTCCACTTCCATCGGTAATTTACTTGGAGCTATATTTTTATTCACCACATGATATGTGTTTTGCTTGGAGCGTCTTGTATTATTTGTGTCTTTGCTTGTTAGTCTACCACAATCATCCTTGCTGTACACACCTTTTGAGAGAGCCATGTATGAATTGAAATTTGTTAGAATACTCTATGTGCTTCACTTATATCTTTTGAGCTTGATAGTTTGCTCTATGTGCTTCACTTATATCTTTTTGAGCGTGATAATTTTTGCTCTAGTGATTCACTTAGATCTTTTAGAGCACGGTGGTGGTTTGTTTTAAAGAAACTTGATCTCTCATGCTTCACTTAGATTATTTTGAGAGTCGTTAATAGCATGGTAATTTGCTTAATGTTAATATACTTGGTATTCAAGATATGTGAAACTTTCTTTTTAGTGGGTTGAATACTAAGATAAGTTTGATGCTTGATAATTGTTTTGAGATATGGAGGTGATAATATCATAGTCATGCTAGTTGAGTAGTTGTGAATTTGAGAAATACTTGTGTTGAAGTTAGCAAGTCCCGTAGCATGCACGTATGGTTAAAGTTGTGTAACAAATTTGAAGCATGAAGTGTACCTGGCTTGTGCATCATTATGAGTGGCGGTCGGGGACGAGCGATGGTCTTTTACTACCAATCTATCCCCCTAGGAGCATGCGCGTAGTACTTGATTTTTGATGACTTCTAAATTTTTGCAATAAGTATATGAGTTCTTTTGACTAATGTTGAGTCCATTGATTATACACACTTTTACCTTTCCACCATTTGCTAGCCTCTTTGGTACCATGCATTGCCCTTTCTCACATTGAGAGTTGGTGCAAACTTCGCTGGTGCATCCAAACCCCTTGATATGATACACTCTTTCACACATAAACCTCTCTATATCTTCCTCAAAACAGCCACCATACCTACCTATCATGGCATTTCCGTAGCCATTCCGAGATATATTACCATGCAACTTCCATCATCATCATCATGACATGCTTTACTTTTGTCATATTGCCATTGCATGATCTTGTAGTTGACATCGTATTTGTGGCAAAGCCACCATGCATTATTTTTCATACATGCCACTCTTGATTCATTGCACCATCCCGGTACACCGCCGAAGGCATTCATATAGAGTCATATCTTGTTCTAGTATCGAGTTGTAATCATTATGTTGTAATCAATAGAAGTGTGATGATCATCATTATTAGAGCATTGCCCAATCAAAAAAAAGAGAAAGGCCAAAAAGAAAAAAAGAAAGGCCCAAAAAAAAGGATGGAGAAAATAAAAGGGCAATGCTACTATCTCCTTTTCCACACTTGTGCTTCAAAGTAGCACCTTGTTCTTCATGTAGTGAGTCTCATATATTGTGCTTCAAAGTAGCATCATGATTTTCATATAGTGAGTCTCATAAGTTGTCTTGTTCATACTAGTGGGAATTTTTCATTATATAACTTGGCTTGTATATTCCAACGATGGGCTTCCTCAAAATGCCCTAGGTCTTCATGAGCAAGCAAGTTGGATGCACACCCACTAGTTTTCTTTTGTTGAGCATTCTTAGCTCTAGTGCATCCGTTGCATGGCAATCCCTACTCCTTGCATTAACATCAATTGATGGGCATCTCCATAGCTCATTGATTAGCCTCGTTGATGTGAGACATTCTCCTTCTTTGTCTTTTCCACACAATCCCCATCATCATATTCTATACCACCCATAGTGCTATGTCCATGGCTCGCGCTCATGTATTGCGTGAAGGTTGAAAAAGTTTGAGATTATTTGAGTATGAAACAATTGCTTGGCTTGTAATCAGGGGTATAGAAGTTGGGAACATCTTTGTGTGACGAAAATGAAGCATAGCCTAACTATATGATTTTGTAGGGATGAACTTTCTTTGGCCATGTTATTTTGAGATGACATAATTGTTTGATTAGTATGCTTGAAGTATTATCATTTTTATGTCAATATGAACTTTTGTCTTGAACCTTTCGGATCTGAATATTCATACCATGATTAAGAAAATTTACATTGAAATTATGCCAAAGTATCACTCTGCATAAAAAATTCTCTTTTTATCATTTACCTACTCGAGGACGAGCAGGAATTAAGCTTGGGGATGCCTGGTACGTCTCCAACGTATCTATAATTTTTGATTGCTCCATGCTACTTTATCTACTGTTTTGGACTATATTGGGCTTTATTTTCTACTTTTATATTATTTTTGGGACTAACCTATTAACCGGAGGCCCAGCCCAGAATTGCTGTTTTTGCCTATTTCAGTATTTCAAGGAAACAGAATATCAAATGGAGTCCAAACGGAATGAAACCTTCGGGAACGTGATCTTCTCACCGAATGTGATCCAGGAGACTTGGACCCTACTCCAAGAAGTTTCCGGGGAGGTCACAAGGGTGGAGGGCGCGCCCCCCTGCCTCATGGGCCCCTTGGAGCTCCACCGACGTGCTCCTTCCTCCTATATATACCTACGTACCCCCATTAGACCAAAGACGGAGCCAAAAACCTAATTCCACCGCCGCAACTTCCTGTATCCACGAGATCCAATCTCAGGGCCTGTTTCGGAGCTTCGCCGGAGAGGGCATCCATCACGGAGGGCTTCTACATCAACACCATAGCCCTTCCGATGAAGTGTGAGTAGTTTACTTCAGACCTTCGGGTCCATAGCTAGTAGCTAGATGGCTTCTTCTCTCTTTTTGGATCTCAATACAATGTTCTCCCCCTCTCTCGTGGAGATCTATTCGATGTAATCTTCTTTTTGCGGTGTGTTTGTTGAGACCGATGAATTGTGGGTTTATGATCCAACTTATCTATGAATAATATTTGACTCTTCTCTGAATTCTTTTATGTATGATTGAGTTATCTTTGCAAGTCTCTTTGAATTATCCGTTTGGTTTGGCCAACTAGATTGGTAGTTCTTGCAATGGGAGACGTGCTTAGCTTTGGGTTCAATCTTGCGGTGTCCTTACTCAGTAACAGAAAGAGTTGCAAGGCACGTATTGTATTGTTGCCATCGAGTATAAAAAGATGGGGTATTTATCATATTGCATGAATTTATTCCTCTACACCATATCATCTTGCTTAAGGCGTTACTTTGTTTTTAACTTAATACTCTAGATGCATGCTGGATAGCGGTCGATTAGTTGAGTAATAGTAGTAGATGCAGGCAGGAGTCGGTCTACTTGTCACGGACGTGATGCCTATATACATGATCATACCTAGATAACCTCATAACTATGCTAAATTCTATCAATTGCTCAACAGTAATTTGTTCACCCACCTAGAATATCTATGCTCTTGAGAGAAGCCACTAGTGAAACCTATGGCCCCCGGGTCTATTCTCATCATATCAATCTCCATTACTTTATTTTACTTGTTTTGCTTTTACTTTTCACTTTGCATCTTTATACCAAAAATACCAAAAATATTATCTCTATTAGATCTCACTCTCGTAAGTGATCGTGAAGGGATTGACAACCCCTAAGCGTTGGTTGCGAGTTGCTACCGTTTTGTGCAGGTACGAGGGACTTGCGCGTGACCTCCTAATGGATTGATACCTTGGTTCTCAAAAACTAAGGGAAATACTTACGCTACTGTGCTGCATCACCCCCTGCTCTTCGAGTAAAACCAACGCTAGCTCGAGACGTAGCATCATAGCAAACCGTTGTTTGGCTATGTTACCGCTTTGCTCAGCCCCTCTTATAGCGTTGTTAGTTGCAGGTGAAGATTGGAGCTTGTTCCATGTTGGAACATGGATATTTTGTTGGGATATCACAATATCTCTTATTTAATTAATACATCTATATACTTGGTAAAGGGTGGAAGGCTCGGCCTTATGCCTGGTGTTTTGTTCCACTCTTGCCTCCCTAGTTTCCGTCATATCGGTGTTATGTTCCCGGATTTTGCGTTCCTTACACGGTTGGGTTATAATGGGAACCCCTTGACAGTTCGCTTTGAATAAAACTCCTTAAGCAAGGCCCAACATTGGTTTTACCATTCACCACCTAGCCTCTTTTTCCCTTGGGTTAGGCCAGCCCAAGGGTCATCTTTATTTTAACCCCCCCGGGCCAGTGCTTGTCTAAGTGTTGGTCCGAAACAGAGCCACTTGCGGTGCCACCTCGGGGAAACTTGAGGGCTGGTTTTAGCTGTACGTAGTGTTCATCCGGTGTTGCCCTGAGAACGAGATATGTGCAGCTCCCATCAGGATGTCGGCGCATCGGGCGGTCTTGCTAGACTTGTTTTACCATTGTCGAGGGTGTCTTGTAACCGGGATGCCGAGCCTGATCGGATTGTCTTGGGAGAAGGAATATCCTTCGTTGACCGTGAGAGCTTGTGATGGGCTAAGTTGGGACACCCCTACAGGGATTCGAACTTTTGAAAGCCGTGCCCGTGGTTATGGGCAGATGGGAATTTGTTAATGTCCGGTTGTAGAAAACCTGAAGTTTGACTTAATTAAAATGCATCAACCGCATGTGTAACCATGATGGTCTCTTCTCGGCGGAGTGCGGGAAGTGAACACGGTGTTGGAGTTATGCTTGACGTAGGTTGTTCTAGGATCACTTCTTGATCATAGTTTTATCGACCGTGCTTTTGCCTTCTCTTCTCGCTCTCATTTGCGTATGTTAGTCACCAAATATGCTGGTCGCTTGCTGCAGCTCCACCTGATACCTTTTACCCTTCCTATAAGCTTAAATAGTCTTGATCGCGAGGGTGTGAGATTGCTGAGTCCCCGTGACTCATAGATACTTTCAAAACCAGTTTGCAGGTGCCGATGTTACCGAGCAGGTGACGCAACCAAGCTCAAGGAGGAGCTCGATGAAGATCTTGTCCTTTGTGTTGTTTCGTTCTAGTTGACAGTAGTGGAGCCCAGTTGGGGTCGATCGGGGATCTGTGTAGCTTTTGGGGTAGTCTTCTTTTATTTTGGTTCCGTAGTCGGACCTTGAGTGTTTCTGGATGATGTAATGCTTTATTCATGTATTGTGTGAAGTGGCGATTGCAATCCAACTATGTATCTCTTTTCCTTATGTATTACATGGGTTGTGTGAAGATTACCTCACTTGCGACATTGCTTTCAATGCGGTTATGCCTCTAAGTCGTGCTTCGACACGTGGGAGATATAGCCGCATCGAGGGCGTTACAGGTAACACAGCCAAACAACGGTTTGCTAGGACAAGGTGGGTTAGAGGTTTGACATGGCAATATGGGAGGCATGATAAGCAAGTGGTAGGTATCATAGCATAGGCATAGCAATAAAGCGAGCATGTAGCAAGCAAAGATAGAAGTGATTTCGAGGGTATGGTCATCTTGCCTGCAAAGTTCTCCGAGTTGACATTAGCTTGATCCTCGTAAACGTACTCAACGGGCTCCTCGATCACGTACTCGTCTCCCAGCTCTACCCAAGCAAGAACAACAAGCAAAGGGAGACACAATCAACCACGTGCAATGCACAAACAACATGATGCAAAACATGGCATGATATGCGGGATGTGATATGCGATGCATATGCATGATTCGGAAAGGAATGATTCAACCTGGCGTCAACTTGGAAAACCAAGAGTGCCACTGGAAAGATGAGTTGATTTCGGTCGAAATCGATATAAAGATCACCGGAATCGGATGCACGGTTTGGAAATGACAAGCAAAACAAATATGGCACAAAGCTGCGATTAACAGCACGAGGCCATCTAAATGCATCAAGAACACCATGCTACAACACTCTATCATTGCAAAAAAATACATTTCAGGGATCCACTCAAGATGCTTGACAAAAGATGAACACCGAGCTACGGCTAATTCACTCAATAGTAGGTTCAAACAAGCATGGCAAAAGTGCAAAAGATTACAGGTTACAGACTTAGTGAAAATAACAACATGTCAGGAATTTAACATCAGGAAGCAATGTTTAGAGCACGATAACAACATGCTACAGGAACATATCATGGCAAATCAAGGCATGGCATGAAGCTACTCCAAGCATAAACCAAAAGTCCCTTACTGACCATAAGCCAAAACAGATCAGAAAATACAATGGCAACCATGTGAACATAGCAATTATCGTTAACAGATTCAGACTTAGTGAAAAACTGGAACATGGCAAAAACAGATATTAAGTAGGCATGTTTACGAGCTCGATGCACTCACCACAAGGCATTGCATGATAAACTAAACATACACCCAGCAAGTAGACATGGCATAGAAGCTAAACATGGCAAGAATAACAACATAGCATGCATGGATCAACTACAACAAGCTCGGCAAAATTGCTTAACATGTAAACATTCTGCCAGGAACATTTTATAGCAAAAGTAGAGCTTGATTGACTCAAGCTAGGGTGCTCCATAAATGCAAACAAAGACATGGATGGATAGAGCACTACAATATCTACAAAACATCCTTACTGATCATGCTCAAAAGAGGCACGGATCAGTCGGTAGCAACATGAATACATGGCATAAAAATAATGACAGGACAAAGACTTAGAATATTTCTAAGTCCCTGAAATCAGCAACATTAAGAGGGCTACTTTGCATGCTTATGCTAGTCACCACAGAGATCACAAAAATACATGGCATACACCCCTGTAAAGATGGCATGGCATACTTCAAAACTCATGCAGGGCACATGTTCATAAGAGGCACACATCAATCATGGCAAAAGTGACAAATGTCCAATTACTGATAATAAACTGAAACTAACAGAAACTAGCACCCTTCCAACAGCATTTAGGGCATCAAGATGAGCTCCAATGAACATGATGCAATGAGATGAAATGAAGTACTCATCGAGAAGAACATTTTGATATGCTACACGCCCAAAATGGAGCCACGGTTGCAGAGTTATGACATGATGAAGTAGGCATAAAATATCTGGAGGAGAGGGGAAAAGGTCAACCGGATCTAGGGTTGCACGCGTCCCGAGGTCAGATCCGAGCTCGCCGGAGCTCCTTTTCGCCGGAGAAGAGCAGGACGTCGCCGGAGTTGTCAGGGATCGCCAGATCCGGTCCTCTCCTAGTCGGATCCGGTCGGGGCGGCAAGGGGCGATGAGGGGTGGCGTGGAGGCGGCGCACGGTGGTGGAGGTCGACGGCGGCGGGGTCGGTGGTTGCCGGAGCGGGGCGGTGCCAGCGGTGGCGCGCGGCAGCCGGGCGGCTCTGACCGGAGTGGAGGAGGGAGCGGGCGGCGGGGCGCGGCGCCCTGGCGCGGGGAGGCGCGACACGGGAGACAGCGCGGGAGGGCCGTTGCTGGGCCTGCGGACTTCGGCGGCGGCGGGGACAGGTGTCGGTGTCCGGTTGGCTGAGGCGGCGGGTGGACGCGTCCGGTCCGCTCCGGACGTGTCCGGCGGTGTGGGGAGAGGATTTTTGGGGTTTTGGATCCGGATTTGGACGGGGAGGCACATATATATAGGCATGGGGAGCTAGGAGACTCCAAATGAGGTGCGGTTTTCGGCCACATGATCGTGATCGAACGATCTAGATGATGGAGGAGGTTTAGGTGGTTTTGGGCCACTTTGGAGGGGTGTTGGGCTGCAACACACACGAGGCCTTTTCGGTCCCTCGGTTAACCGTTGGAGTATCAAACGAAGTCCAAATGGCACGAAACTTGACAGGCGGTCTACCGGTAGTAAACCAAGGCCGCATGACAAGTATCGGTCCAATCCGAAAATGTTTAACCCCCACACACGAAAAGAGGTAGAAAGGGACACCGGAGGACATAGGAGCGCCGGAATGCAAAACGAACAACTGGGAAAATGCTCGGATGCATGAGACGAACACGTATGCAAATGTGATGCACATGATGACATGATATGAGATGCATGACAAAGACAAAAGCACACGAAGGCAAAAACCCGACAACGAGGAAATAACATAACTTAGTGCCGGAAATGGCAAGAGTTGGAATACAAATATGGTAGGTTACATATGGGGTGTTACATTTTTGTTCTAGTATTTTTCATATTTTCCAAAAAAAATCTCCGTTGATTTTCATCGCATTCTGAGAACTTTTATTTCTGCACAAAAACAACACCACGGTAGTTCTGCTGAAAACATCGTCAGACCGGGTTAGTTCTAATCGAATCATACCAAAATCATATAAAAATATTGTAAACATGGCATGAATACTTCATAAATTATAGATACGTTGGATACGTATCAATCTTACGGTGCTTGATCCCAGTGACAGAAGGGGAACCGACACGTATGTATCATTGCTACTAAGGATAAAACGATGGGGTCTATCTCTACATAGATAGATCTTGTATACATCTAGTCGTCGTTCTTATAGCATTACTCCGTTTCACAATGAACTTAATACACTAGATGCATGCTAGATAACGGTCGATGTGTGGAGTAATAGTAGTAGATGCAGGCAGGAGTCGGTCTACTAATCTTGGACGTGATGCCTATATAATGATCATTGCCTGGATATCATCATAATTATTTGAAGTTCTATCAATTGCCCAACAGTAATTTGTTCACCCACCGTTTTGCTATTTTTCTCGAGAGAAGCCACTAGTGAAACCTACGGCCCCCGGGTCTTTTTCTCATATTATTTGCCTTCGCGATCTATTTTATTTGCCTTTTATTTTCAGATCTATTAAACCAAAACTTCAAAAATACATTGCTGTAATTTATTTTATTTGACATTCGATCTATCAATATTTACAACTCTCATGTCCGTTTGCCTATCTTGAGGCATCGTACCCTGAAAGGGATTGACAACCCCTTTAACATGTCGGTTTGTGAGGATTTGTTATCTGTGCGCAGGGGCTGTTTACATTCTGTTGCTTGGTTCTCCTACTGGTTCAATAACCGTGGTTTCATATCTGAGGAAATACCTACTGCCTCTATGTTGCATCATCCCTTACTCTTTGGGGAAATACCGATGTAGCTTAAGCGACATCAAAAGGAATTTCTGGCCCCATTGCCGGGGAGGATCTTCAACATATACCAGGTTCCTAATAAAAAATCTCATCTCATCACAATTTACATTATTTGCCATTTGCCTCTCGTTTTCCTCTCCCTCACTTCACAAAAAATTTCCGTTTTATTCGCCTCTTTTTTTCGTTCACCGTTTTCTTGCCGGATCTATTTTTGTGTGCATTCTTGTTTGCATAGTCATAATGCCTAAAAGGAAGTATTATGATGTTCCTTACCCAAATATTTTGCTTGAAATTGAGAAAAGTACTAAGGAATATATGACTACACAATTTGAGCATAATAAGTATTTCACTGAAGAACTTAAGGAGCACTCCGTTGTGCTTGATGCTATTACAAAACAACTTGATGATATTAGTAGAGAAGTTTGCAATTTCCAATCTAAGTATGCTTTTGCTGAAAGTTTGCTAGGAAAAATATCCAATGCACAATCTTGAAGGAAATATGCCCTAGAGGTAATAATAAAGTTGTTATTTATATCTCCTTATATCATGATAAATGTTTATTATTCATGCTAGAATTGTATTAACAGGAAACTTAGTACATGTGTGAATACATAGACAAACAGAGTGTCCCTAGTATGCCTCTACTTGACTAGTTCGTTAATCAAGGATGGTTAAGTTTCCTAGACATAGACATGTGTTGCCATTTGATGAATGGGATCACATTATTAAAGAATGATGTGATGGACAAGACCCATCCGGTAGCTTAGCATAATGATCGTTTAGTTTTTCTGCTATTGCTTTCTTCATGACTTATACATGTTCCTCAGACTATGAGATTATGCAACTCCCGAATACCGGAGGAACACCTTGTGTGTTATCAAATGTCACAACGTAACTGGGTGATTATAAAGATGCTCTACAAGTGTCTCCGATGGTGTTTGTTGAGTTGGCATAGATCAAGATTAGGAGTTGTCACTCCGTGTATTGGAGAGGTATCTCTGGGCCCTCTCGGTAATGCACATAACTATGATCCTTGCAAGCAATGTGTCTAATGAATTAGCCATGGGATGATGCATTATGGAGCGAGTAAAGTGACTTGCCAGTGACGAGATTGAACTAGGTATGATGATACCGACGATCGAATCTCGGACAAGTAATATACCAATGACAAAGGGAATAACACATGTTTTTATGCGGTTTGACCGATAAAGATCTTTGTAGAATATGTAGGAACCAATATGAGCATCCAGGTTCCGCTATTGGTTATTGACCGGAGATGTGTCTCGGTCATGTGTACATAGTTCTCAAACCCGTAGGGTCCGCACGCTTAACGTTCGATGACGATTTGTATTATGAGTTATGTGATTTGATGAACCAAAGTTTGTTCGGAGTCCCGGATGAGATAACGAACATGAAGAGGAGCCTCGAAATATTAGAGACAGAAAGATTGATATATTGGAAGGTTATGTTTGGACACCAGAATGGTGTCAGATAGGTTCGGGCATTTTCCGGAGTACCGGGGGGTTACCGGAATCCCCCGGGGGGTTAATGGGCCTTCATGGGCCCTAGTAGAAGAGAGGAGGCGGCGGCCAGGTGGAGGCGCCCCCCAAGCCCAATCCGAATTGGGTTAGGGTTGGGGGGGCGGGGCGTCCCCCTTTCCTTCTCTCCTTCTCCTCTTCCCCCCTTCTCATTGTAGGAACATCAAAAGAGGGGGCCTGATAATCCCCAAGTGCAGGGAGTCATCGTAGCAATTCCGAAAGGTGGAAGTGATAAGTACGGAGTGTCGAACCCACAAGGAGCTAAAGGTAAGATTAATATTCTCTCAAGTCCAATCTGCCACTGATACGACTCTACGTACACCGAACGTTTTCTTCCAACTAGAAACGAGAAATAAAACTACCTTGTGGGTATGAAGAGGATAACTTTGCATTGTAACATCCCAAATTTTCAATTTGGAATGTTATACATAGGTCATTCATGCATATCATACTTTATTGCATTTTGTTTTATGATCCTCGAAATCCTAAGCAACTCAAATATCGAAACAAGGATCACTTTGGTTTAAATTATTTTTCTATCCAAAAATATTTCAAATTAAAATTATATGAGAGGAGATAATATGACTTCTCCAAAATGAATGAAATATCAGAGGAAAAATATTAAAATCACGTAAATAAATTTTATTTGGATTTTACTATAATTTTATTTGAATTAGAAAAAATACTCGTTTTCCAGAGTTGCATTAGAGGCCCAAATAAATGTTCACATTGTCCGGCATATTTTTAGAGGACGGGGAAAATTTATTTTGGGATTTTTGGAGTCGGTTTAGTATGTCTTTTCTTCATTTTTCTGCGCGACGGAATATTTAAAGAAAAAACGAACCGCCTTACCGGGCCGTGTCCACCTGGGACACTGACCTGGCCGGCCCTCTTAAAAGGCCGAAGGCCCGAGCCGCCAGCCCCACGCCCGATCCACCTAAAACCCCTGCCGCCTGAGCCGCTAGCCCCGCCGCCTCGCACCGCGCCGCCGCCACCACCGCCGGAGTACACCGTCGCCGCCTTCCCATTCTACGAGGTAGCCTCTATTTTTTAAAAACTGATTGGTTTTCCTAAACCTAGATCTCTTTTTTTAGAATCAGTTTTATTTCGGTTTTTCCCAGTTTATTTATTTTGCGAATGTTCGTTCGTACATTTGTTTTAACGAACGTCGTTCATCCATTAGTCACAGACAACGAAAGTTCATTCGTTAGCATGTTCATCACTTTTCTTTTTCCAGGGTTTTCCGCAATTATTTTCGATCGCGATTTCTGCCCTGATTTTCGTTTTAGTTTATCTTTTCGCTCGTTTGTCGGAATCTGGTGAATCAAGCGCCTAGATCTTCGTCTCGAAGCCCTATTCCTGTTTAACAGACTTGAACAAGATTTTGGTACTATAAAATTTGACTTTAGTCCAGATTAGTAATCGGATCTTGTTTCTTTCGCAGTTTGAGTTTCGTTGCTTCGTTTGTCTTTATTCTTTTTGCAAACCGGAGTTCTTCAGTTGAACTTTCTGGTTAGATCTTCTTATTTGAGATTTACCCGTGCATCTTTTCTTTATTGCTTATGTATGTTATTGTTTGTTTGCGATAGAACACCCTGAGTGCGAAGCATGCTACTACGAGTCTTTAGGATTTGCAGATCGTCAGCAAGGCAAGTAACACTTTGATCATACCCCTTTATCACCCAGTTTTTATGCATTAGTTTCAACCCTCACACATTGCATGAGTAGGATCTCTTAACATGTGGGTCTGGGAAGTAGATGATGAGGTAGAACCTATTACTTGTTTTATTATCAAACCCTGGGAGTTACTTCTACGCTATGCTTATATTGCCATGCTATGCTCGTAGACGTGGATTGGGTTTGAGTGTATCCATGACAGATGTGAGATTGTTAATTAATGGTTCAACTTAAGGTGGCAACTTTAATACACCTCTGGGTGGATTGCTTGTGGGCACCTGGAGAATCCAGTGTTGTCCTAGGATATCCCGGAGTATCCGTGTGATCATCCTACGGTCCGCCACTCAGGCTCAAAGGGATCATAAGATTATTTCATGATAGAAACTTCTGTGTGCAGCCACAAGCTATTATGGGCTGTAGCATAGTTGAGTAAGTTGCCGGAAACCTTTCCATGATGGGCTAGCTGATGTAGGGGATTGTAGGTGTACCGGCCTATCTATCGGTTAAGGGGACCTCTTCGGAAAGACTGTGTCTCGGTCATCCGTTTCTCAAACACCATGCAGTGCGAGAAATACAACGAAGGAGATCGAGTCTTGTGGGGAAAAGTGCGCAACCTCTGCAGAGTGTACAAACTAATCATGGTTAGCCGTGTCCCCGGTTATGGACATCTTGAGTATCTGGTTCTTGGATTATCATATGGGTCTCATCACTCTAAATACATTTTGTTAGGTTGATAATTAGTTTTAATTGGGATTGAGTTGGAGGAACCTTCTCAATGTTGTTGAACTACCATGATAGTTAAATAAAATGTATTCCTTTGTTGTAGGGAAAAATTAGCTTTTTGCAAAATAATATAACTTTAGAGCCTCCACCAGCCATATATGCATGTAGTGATAGTTTTTATATGTTCATTGCTCCACTGTGTTATATTTCCAGCATATTCCATGTGCTGACCCGTTTTCGGGCTGCAACATATCACGTTCCAGACTTTTCAGACGAGGAGTAAGGTGCGATAGGTCGTTTGTCATGCACTCAACTATGTCATTGGAGTTGATGGACTCACTTTATCTTCCAAGCCTTCCGTTGTTATCGTATTAGATGGCCTTAAGCCATATTTATTGTAATAAGTTCTCTCTTGAGACATTCGATGTAATAAGTGTGTGATTGCCACTATGTTATAAATCCTTCGAGTACTGTGTGTGTCAGCATTACCGATCCAGGGATGACACTGAAGCACAAAGACTTGACCGTTTGAGGTCGGGTCGCTACAAGATGGTATCAGAGCACACGCTGCATGTAGGACATGACCACTAAGAAAAGCCATAGGTCACTCTTCTCTACTCATTTCTGACTCCTCTCCATTTTCTACTCTTTAGGATGGTGGACACGAGGAACAAGTTTGCACAACCGGATGAAGACACACCTATTGGACGACACTTGAAGGAAGTCACTAGATACCTGAACATTGGAATACCAAGCTTCACCGGGACCTATACATACACCTTACCAGAAGAGGAGCGTTGGATGATTCAAGTTCAAGTTCCAGGAAGGACGTTCACGCCAGTCACTAAACCCATAGATTTTTCCTTTGATGCACGCACCTAGAGTCTAGGCAAGAGTATGGCAGCCCACATTGCTATAGGACACATCAGTGAAGTTTACCACAAGGAGCTTAAGGACACTATCTACCAGATATGTGGGCACCGAGATGAGCAATGGGAGATGATCAGCACCAGGAAGGACATATCCATTGCAACATTCATCCAGGAATTAAACCATCACATTCGTCGCCAGGAGAACCAGATGTGTGCAAGCATGATTGATTTGAAGAAGGCGATGATCAGGATCACAGATCTAGAAGAAGAGCTTAAGTCTACACGCGATGGATATGAGGAGGAAATGATGATACTTGTGGAGAGGAATGACGACATGACAAGGAAGCTAGGAGTTTTCATGGGAGACCCCGCGCCAGGAGGAGAAGACGACGAACCTAAGGAGATTCATTCTGAAGACTACATCATCATCGACAACACCGACTCCGACCCTGATAGTAGTGATGATGACTATGAAGACGAAGCTGGAGCGGATATTATGGAGTCTTCCACCGATCAAAATTTCTAGTAGACCACCATACTATTAGTAGTATTCCTCCATGTAAATATTAGTAGTCTAAGCACTGTAATGATAGTTAGACCATTGTATTCCCTTGCTTGATTGATTGAGTGATATGATATGATTGTGTTTGTCTCATGTGCATATGGGTAGTGCTTTCTCATTAGACCTCATTCTATTCTAATCTCTTCCCTCTAAACCAATCAGATGCCTCTGAGACGTGACCCTGGTTTTGCTTTCCCACCGGAGCTCACTCAGTTGATCCAGCAGCAGAATACACTGATGTAGTTGCTAGTTCAGAACCAAGGCAACAACAACAACAACCCTCCGCCACCACCACCAGTTGACAACTTAGCCCACTTTCTGAGGTTGCAACCGCCGGTGTTTCTAGTACCACCGAGCCAATAGTTGTTGATGATTGGCTACGTAGGATTGGAAGGGAGTTAACCACTACCGGTTGCACATATGCTGAGAAGGTGCGTTTTGCCGTACACCAATTGGATGGACCCGCAGCCGCATAGTGGGAGAGTTACACAACCACTTTTCCTATAGCCAATGTCACTTGGGAGCAGTTTCAGCAAGCATTCCGCATAGCTCACGTATCCACGGGAGCTATGAGCATGAAGAAGCATGAGTTTCGCAACTTATGCCAAGGGAACTGTACTGTGGGGCAGTACGTGGAGGAGTTTAGTAAGTTATCCTGCTATGCTCCAGATGATGTGGCCATAGATGCCGCGAAGCAGGAGAAGTTTATGGAATGGCTGAATGATGAGATGAGTATGCAGTTAATGGTGGCAACATTTAACAACTACCAGGAGTTGGTAGATAAAGCTCTCATGATCGAAGGGAAGCAACAGCAGATAGAGAGCCACAAGAGGAAATATGGACAAGGGAAGTACAATTCACGAGCTCAGCAGAAGCCTTGCTTTACCCCGAACTCGGGAGGGCTTACCCATAACCATGGAGGCCACACTCACAATGGAGGAAGTTCTCATAATCATAATGGCCCAAAGAATGGGAATGGGAATGGAGCAAGCAGCAATCAGAACCGCTCAAATCCAGCCACACCCGCCAAGAGGGACCTAAGCCACGTTACTTGTTTCAAGTGCGGGAAGACTGGACACTATGCCACTGAGTGCCCTGAAGCGAAGAACGAAAATGGTAATGGGAGCTCTGGGAAGAAGCCCAATCCATTTAACAAAGGACAAGTGAACCACATGAACGGGGAGGAGGTTGAAGAGCAACCAGATGCAATTATCGGTAAGTTTTTAGTTAAGTCGTTTACCACAATCGTTCTTTTGGATACTGGTGCATCACATTCATGCATATCAAGGGGATTTGTGGATAAGTATAAGTTGCCCACTAAAGTTATTAAGACACCTATGCTAGTAACCTCACCCGGAGCCAAGTATATGGCAAGTAGTGGATGTTTTCAGATGCCATTAACCATAGGTAGTCATGTTTTCCCCTCTGACTTGATAATTCTGGAGTCGCAAGGATTGGATGTGATACTAGGAATGGATTGGTTGTCGATGTATGGAGGAAACATCGATTGCGCCTGTAAGTCAATTCTACTTACCACCCCAGAGGGGAAAAGGATCAAGTATGTATCCATGCATGTGCCAAGGAGAACCCAAGTAAATTCTCTCACGGGAGTTGTTCAGGAGGAAGTGCCTGTTGTGAAGGATTACCCAGATGTATTTCCAAAGGAGTTACCAGGCATGCCGCTAGATCGAGACATAGAGTTTTTGATAGAGTTGTTGCTAGGCACCGGGCCTATATCAAAGAGACCATACCGGATGCCCGCAAATGATCTGGAGGAGATCAAGAAACAGATTAAGGAGTTATTGGAGAAATGTTACATTCGACGAAGTTCATCACCATGGGGAGCCCTAGTGCTATTGGTTGAGCAGAAGGATAAGTCTCTGAGAATGGTTGTTGATAATTATCGGTCATTGAATGAAGTGACAATCAAGAACAAGTACCCACTGCCGATGATCAATGATCTATTTGACCAGCTGCAAGGAGCTAAAGTGTTTTCGAAGATCAATCTACGATCAGGATATCACCAGCTGAAGATTTGAGAAAAAGATATACCTAAGACAACTTTCACCACAAGGTATGGGCTATATGAGTATACGGTTATGTCATTTGGATTGACTAACGCCCCTGCCTATTTCATGAGTATGATGAATAAGGTGTTCATGGAGTTCTTGGATAAGTTTGTTGTGGTGTTCATTGATGATATCTTGGTATATTCAAAGGATGAAGAGGAACACAAGGAACATTTGCGTTTGGTTCTTGAGAAGCTCAGGGAACATCAGTTATATGCCAAGTTTAGCAAATGTGAGTTTTGGTTGAAGGAAGTTGGATTTCTTGGACATGTTATATCAGGAGAAGGTATAGCAATGGACCCTACCAAGGTTAAATCAGTCACTGAGTGGTTGGCACCCACCTCAGTTGGAGAGATCCGCAGTTTTCTTGGACTCACGGGATACTATCGGAGATTCATTGAAAATTTCTCTAAGATTGCGAAGCCTATTACGACGTTGTTGAAGAAGGACACTAAGTTCCATTGGACTGAAGAATGTGAAGCAAGTTTCAAGGAGTTGAAGAAATGTTTGACTACGACTCCAGTGCTGATTCTACCGGATATACGCAAGGATTTCCAAGTGTATTGCAACGCGTGTCGCTTAATACTTGGAGGAGTACTTATGCAAGACGGAAGAGTTGTTTCATACGCCTCACGACAACTTCGACCGCGTGAGTTAAATTATGCCACACGTGACTTGGAGTTGGTAGCGGTAGTGCATGTACTCAAGACCTGGAGACATTTTCTTATTGGGAACCATTCTGATGTGTACACGGATCATAAGAGTTTGAAGTACATTTTCGCACAGAAGGAGTTGAACCTCAGGCAAAGGAGATGGTTGGAGCTTATAAAGGATTATGATATGAACTTGCACTATCATCCAGGCAAGGCCAATGTCGTAGCAGATGCTTTGAGCCGAAAGAGTTATGCCAATACCCTAGTAACAGGAGGATTGCCAAGGGAGTTAGCAGAAGATTTCAGGGAGCTACGTTTAGAGATTGTTCCTAGAGGTTTTGTTACAACCATGGAAGTTCAGTCGACATTGTTGGGGAAGATTCGAGAAGTCCAGAAGGATGACAAAGAAATTGTCGAGATAAAGGAGAAGATGAGTGAAGGCAAAGACAAAGGTTTTCGTGAGGATGAGCACGCCACCTTGTGGTTTTAGGACCGTATATATGTGCCCAATAATGCAGAGATTAGGAAGTTGATATTACAGGAAGCTCATGACTCACCATACTCGATACACCCCGAAAGCACCAACATGTATTTGGATTTGAAGGAACGTTTCTGGTGGACCGGAATGAAGAAGGATATTGCGAGTATGTAGCCATATGTGATGTGTGTCATGGAGTGAAGGCAGAACATCAGAAGCCAGCAGGACCATTTGTGACGCCCTCGATTCAATTGTACACTAATCATGCACGCAAATGTGTACGATCAAGATCAGGGACTCACGGGAAGATATCACAACACAACTCTACAAATAAAATAAGTCATACAAGCATCATAATACAAGCCAGGGGCCTCGAGGGCTCGAATACAAGTGCTCGATCATAGACGAGTCAGCGGAAGCAACAATATCTGAGAACAGACATAAGTTAAACAAGTTTGCCTTAAGAAGGCTAGCACAAACTAGGATACAGATCGAAAGAGGCGCAGGCCTCCTGCCTGGGATCCTCCTAACTACTCCTGGTCGTCGTCAGCGGGCTGCACGTAGTAGTAGGCACCTCCGGTGTAGTAGGGGTCGTCGTCGACGGTGGCGTCTGGCTCCTGGACTCCAGCATCTGGTTGCGACAACCAGGTAGAAGGGAAAGGGGAAAAGAGGGAGAAAAGCAACCGTGAGTATTCATCCAAAGTACTCGCAAGCAAGGAACTACACTACATATGCATGGGTATATGTGTAAAAGGCCATATCAGTGGACTGAACTGCAGAATGCCAGAATAAAAAGGGGGGGTAGCTAGTCCTATCGAACACTACGCTTCTGGCAGCCTCCGTCTTGCAGCATGTAGAAGAGAGTAGATTGAAGTCCTCCAAGTAGCATCTCCAAGTAGCATCTCCAGGTAGCATCTCCAGTAGCATCGCAGTAGCATAATCCTACCCGGCGATCCTCCCCTCGTCGCCCTGTGGAAAAGCGATCACCGGGTTGTATGTGGAACTTGGAAGGGTGTGTTTTATTAAGTATCCGGTTCTAGTTGTTATAAGGAAAAGGTACAACTCCAAGTCGTCCTGTTACCGAAGATCACGGCTATTCGAATAGATTAACTTCCCTGCAGGGGTGCACCAACTTACCCAACACGCTTGATCCCATTTGGCCGGACACACTTTCCTGGGTCATGCCCGGCCTCAGAAGATCAACACGTCGCAGCCCCACCTAGACAAAACAGAGAGGCCAGCACGCCGGTCTAAACCTAAGCGCACAGGGGTCTGGGCCCATCGCCCATAGCACACCTGCACGTTGCGAGGGCGGCCGGAAGCAGAACTAGCCCCCTTAATACAAGAGTAGGCTTACGTTCCAATCCGGCGCGCGCCGCTCCGTCGCTGACGTCTGAAGTGCTTCGGCTGATACCACGATGCCGGGATACCCATAACTACTCCCACGTAGATGGTTAGTGCGTATAGGCTCGTAGCCAACTCATATCAAATACCAAGATCTCGTTAAGCGTGTTAAATATCCGCGAACGCCGAGCAGGGCCAGGCCCACCTCTCTCCTAGGTGGTCTCAACCTGCCCTGTCGCTTCACCACAAAGTAACAGTCGGGGACCGTCGGGAACCCAGGCCCACCTCTACCGGGATGGAGCCACCTGTCTTTTCAGCCCCCATCTCCGAACAGTATCACAGATAATGTAACAGTGTAAAGTATATAGTATATGCCCGTGATCACCTCCCGAAGTGATCACAGCCCAGTAGTATAGCATGGCAGACGGACAAGAGTGTAGGGACACTGATGGAACACTAGCATCCTATACTAAGCAGTAGGATAGTAGGTAAAGGTAACAACAATAGTAGCAAGGACAGGCTATGCAGTCGTATAGGATTAACTGAAAGCAGTAACATGCTACACTACTCTAATGCAAGCAGTGTAGAGGAGAATAGGCGATATCTGATGATCAAGGGGGGGCTTGCCTGGTTGCTCAGACAAGGAGGGGGTCGTCGGTGACGTAGTCGTACTCGGTGGCATCAGCGTCGGTCTCGTAGTCTACCGGAGATAAGAGGGGGAAGAAACAATGAATACAATGCAAACATAAACACGACGATGCGTGAAGTGACAATGAGCGGTGCTAGGTGTGCCCTAACGTGGTATGAGGTGGTACCGGTTAAGGGGGGAAACATCCGGGAAAGTATTCCCGGTGTTTCGCGTTTTCGGGCAAAGGAGCCGGAGGGGGAAAGTTGCGAGTTCGATAGGTTAGGGGTGTGTGGCGGACGAACGGAATGCGTATCCGGATTCGTCTCGTCGTTCTGAGAAACTTTGTGGTTGAAAATATTTTAATCCGAGTTACGGATTAAAAGATATGATTTTCTAAAGATTTTATTAATTTCTGGAATTTAATTAATTATTTAATTAATTCGAAAAATGGATTTACGACGTCAACATGATGTCATGCTGACGTCAGCAGTCAACAGAGTTGACTTGGTCAACCTGACATGTGGGTCCAGTGGGACCCACCTGTCATTCTCTATTTAGGTTAATTACAGATTAGTTAATTTAATTACTATTTAATTAACCTAACTAGTTAATTAAATTAATTAAACCGGATTAATTAACTTAATTAATTCATTAGATAATTAATTAATTAATAATTAATTTTATTAAATCATTTTTTATTTATTATTTTTATTTTTAATTCCTCTTTTTTATAAAACGTTATGGGCATGGGGCCCATCTGTCATAGGCCCCAGGGGCCTTAGCGGGTGCGGGCGGCGGGCACTGCCCGAGCGGGTGCGGGCGGGCGCCCGTCTGGTGGCCTCGCCCGTGGACAATGGGAGTAGGCACGGGATCAACCAGCGGCCACCACTGGGGCTCCGGCGCGGCGGAGGGAGCCGCGGGAGGGGGGCCGCGGCCAAGTTCAGAGGACGGGAGGCGCACTTGCGGGGGAATAGGGGGCAACGGAGGCGAGGGAGCAGGGATGGAGCTGTGCGGGCGCCAGGGGCGCCGATGCGGGATGGGCGCGTGCGGGGCACGGCCCTAGTGGGCGCGCGCGGGGCGCCGGTGCGTGAGCGCGTGCACGCGAGGGAGAGAGGAGGAGAGGGCCTCACAGGGAGAGTAGGGTCTGGGGCAGCGGGGCTTGGGGCGGAGGACGGAGACGACGGCGTCGGGGAGGCAGTCCGACGAGGTAGTCCTGTTCGGCGGCGAAGATTGATCCGGGCGGCGTCGGGGGAGGTTGCCGGCGGGGACGACGAGCGTCGACGAGGCCTGGGGAGGCTGGCGGGGATGAGGCGAGGCGACGAGGCGGCGCAGGTGGCACCAACGACGGCAGGGCGGCGGGGCGGCTCCGGCGGGGGTTCCGGG
>NC_041386.1:103098573-103106278 GCF_002162155.2 Triticum dicoccoides
GGCCGACTGGGCCATGGCCCAGTTGGGCCGGTGGCCGAATGGGCCGGCCAGTTGGGTCGGCTGGCCCGGGGGGGTGCTTGCTTTTCTTTCCCTTTTCTTTTGTTTCCTCCTTTTGTATTTTCTTTCTTTTATTTATTTTATTACTTTTAGTTGCTATTTATTCTATTGATAACAAAATACCAAAGTGGCACCTAAATTGATGTTTACTAATTATGCCACCGCCTCATAAATTTGCTAACCCAAAATAAAATAGTTTTGTAATTATTTAATATTTAAAGTATTTAAATAATAGTTTTTGCTACTGTTTTATTCATCTCATAGTTTTTAAGCATTTTATAATAGTGTGGTTCCTTCGCCATAATTACCTATGCAATATTTGGCACAACCCGAACATTTTAGCTTTATTGTTTGAAAACGTTTGTTGTTTGTTTTTATTTTAAAATTTGAATTCGAACAGGATTGAGTCATCGGGAGATTAACAACAGTAACGGAGGTGACGTGGCATCATTAGCTTGGGATTACTGTAGTCTAATTATCCGGGCGTCACAATTCTCCTCCACTATAAGAAATCTTGTCCCGAGATTTAAGAGGGGGTCTAAGGGGGAAAGGTTTGGTTACAAAATTCTAACGAATTTTCTTAGTCTTGGTAGCTCATCTCGAAGAGGTCGATCCATAGCGTTGATGTCTTCATTCCTATGCATCAATGCATCACGATGAAGTGGTCGTCCTTCCTTCAGGATCTTCACCGTACTTATGAAAGGATAAGAGGGGAAAAACTCTATGGACGGATCCTGATAAAATTGAGCATCGGACAGTTAACTCAGGGGAAGAAGCATAAGTATCTCCCGAGTTGAAACTTAAGAAGATATCGATAGCAAAGTAAGAAGGTGCAAAATAGAAGTTTCAATCGCATAGGCCATCGTTCGTTGCTTGAAATGAAGTGTTGAAGGGGTTTAGAGCAATGTGAACAAGCATTGCATCAGATACCAGAATAGATCACTAGGCAGGTGGCCCATGGATTACTTACAAAGTCAAGCGCGAGGAATAACTTTGACAACAGGGTGTACAGGAGAGTCAGGTTTCGATCCTGTGGAACTGTGGGTTATGGGCCCACCATGTGGGTTAAAAAGTAGAAAGGGCGGTGATATTTTGCACAGTCATGATAACAAGACATGTCAGAGGGTAGCCTATCAATTATGTCGGCAACAATGTCGGTACTAAGGGCGAGGGACGAAGAGAACCATTTTCCTGCTCGTTGAACGAGGCGGGCCAAGAGGCAAAGTTCTCATCCATCGGCGGCTACCGAAATGTCATCAACAATAGAAACAGGGTCTCACTGACCGAGTTGTACACCAAGGTGTTTGCACAAGTAGGGAATTATTACTGTTTATATCATATAGATCATAGAAAGGGTTTAAATAAACCAATGGAAAGGAAAGGTGATTTCCAGGTTTAATCAAAACAATGGGGAGGAAAATGTGTATACACACATATTTCAGGGGTATATCCTTCCCAAGGACAAGCGGGGCATGATATCCATGACAGGATAGAAGTAGAGAATCATTGAGGAAAAGGGAGAGGAATTTCATGACGTTACCCATACAACGGTGTTTGGATAATTGATAAAGAGAATTTAGCATTGTGCTTCAAATGTTCTTGTTGATGAACGGAGTACCACAGACATGCTTCGAGATAGCATTGACATGGTCTTCAAGCAAAGGTCGGACTTTGGATACTCAAAAGATTCATCAGGAACAACTTGCAGAATAAGTCTTACAGTTTCCCCATGGAAGAGTGGGTAACCTTGCTGAAAAGGGGAACTATAACAAGAGGGCCTCCGACCAGGTGTGCTAGGCACGACATCACCTTACCGGGTCACATAAAGACCAGTGTTATAACTCTTGGAAATATGTTCCAACCATCATATCTGACCGAGATTCAGATCTGATTGGTGTCAGGTATGGGAGCAAGTTCCTAAACAAGAGCTCATCATTAAATCAAGGAGAGGATGAGGGGGTAGCTGATGGAATTAGCGAAAATCCTCAAGATTTCCAAAAAGGTGGATTTCCCCAGTTATGCGAATAAGGAGATAACACTTGTCGGATCAAATGATATAATGATGTATGCTTGAGGAAAACATACACAGTTAAACATTGGTTAAAGGTGCAACCGAAATATGGGACTAGGTAGCACGATCAATGATAGAATGGTGATTCAATAATCAATAGTCTAAGAATGAACGGTTGACCATTAACTTCAAGCAATAGGGTTGCTAGAAGTACAGAATCCAAACAACACCGTTCACTTGTAGGTACCTCGGTTAGAATCAACACGGGAACAAAGAAAGAATGGTGATGGTGAGAAGTATCACTATACCAAGAATTCTTAAGAGGTGGAGTAATCCTCATGACATTCTTGTCATAAAAGATGGTAATACTCCAAGCTAAAGAAGAACAAATGTTGGATAGTAAGGATCTCAAGGTATAACACGAAACACGAACCAGTTTGTGTTGAACGGAAGGCAATAAAGTGGTCGATGATAACACCAATCATCGAGGGCAAGGATGGTATTTCTCATCATGATTTCAATAGACCTCTTGGAAGAGCTCAGAATGTTGATGATATTCACGACACATTTGTCGCGAGAGTTCATGAAGATGTAATCAATCGGCGACGACATCAAGTCAAAGTAATGATAAAGTGAAAGGTTATTGGAACCAAGGGTACGACACAAACTCGAAACCAAGCTTGTAGTTCAAGGCGAAATGATATGACGATGATGATCGATGTAAGGTTAGTTCATCGTCGAAAATTGTGCTCCGGGAAGAAGGACCGGGTAGCACAGTTAAAATTAGCTCGATAATGATATAGCCGATCAGGCTAGGAACGACTTGAAGGATTAATAAATTTGTAAGCAGTGATGGGTTCAAATACTTGTTGAATCGCAATGCGAACTCGATTCAGTTATCGGTGTCTTTGAGTTTTTAATAACTCAGAGCCCGTGAAAAATTTGAATCAGTGAGAAGGTAGTACTTGATGAACTCATAAAAATTTAGGCAGTTCCATGATAATCTCGAGATACCATGGGGTAATACTCGATGACAGATCGAAGTAGAGGTTGGACTGGGGCATTGCTCTACAGAAGACAAGTGCTTAAACTTCCACGAGAAATGGTATTTAAAGGAGAACATGGTCGTAACCACGATTGCAAAAAGGCCAGATCCCAGATATAAGATGATCTTATATCAATGGAATAATTAATTTTAAAAGAAGCTTCGATGAGAAGATGTGTATCGTGTCCATGGGCATGAACACAAAGTTCAAGGTCGACTCCCACTTCCCCAATGCACAACCTTTCATTCACTTCTCGCGTTCAATGAAGTTGTAGTGTTGAAATTTTATCTGGCAAAATACCAGAAGATTACGACTCGTGAAAACTTTCAAGTCCACACATATTAAGGAAGGCATAGGTTCAACCCATCAAGGCATCTTAGAATCATATACCAGAATCTTTAGAAGTAATTAACTCAAGCTCGAAGGCAGAGCATGGTTGAGAAAGCAGAGGATACAATTTACCAAAGGCGTTATGTATTAGAGGAAAGGCTCACAAGGTTATTGAATATGAAGGACGTTGTCAGATAAAATCCAACAAAGGATCTGGTGGTCCACAAGGGATCTGACGTGAGCATCGGTACTCAGTTAGGGGAAGAAGAATGCAAGGAGATCAGATTATAGAAACAACTGACTAACTCAATTGTCAAATGCAAAGGAATTATCATTTCCAAATCAAGGGATCAGAAGCAATGCTCTGATTAAGGGTGGATAAGTCCAATAGACCTAAGGGTACAATTGACGGCAAATAGATTGGTCGAGAACAAGCTCATGTTTAAAATGACGTCTGAGCTGGAAAGATAATTTAAAAGGATCAACTGATGATTGCGTGCATTCGCACTCAGGTTGAATCAATAAGATCAAAGTGACGGTGCCTAAGGATACTAACGAATATTGCCAGACATATGGAAAGCATCCATAATGCAAGCAGACAAGTATTGCAGAGCAATAAGCTACTAAGGATTTTTAGAGGATCGAATAGTATTTCGAAGACCATTGTGAAACACATGAACAACTGGGGATGAACGGATACTCGATAAGGGCAAGAAATTATCCGTAGGGGTATTCAGGTGGCAAGGAACTGCAAGGCAGTAGGCAGAAAATATTCTCGGGGTATCTTGTAATAACAAGATCGACTGGAAATAAAAGTAAGCACGACAGGTGTAAGTATTTATCCATAGGGATATTTCGGTGAAAGGGAATTGCAAAAGCAACGGGCACAAGGTCTCGAGAGAAAATCGGAGAGTATCTTCGAAATCTTCTGGTGCAGTCGGCGATCATTTGGACTGAAGGGGCTCTCCGGGAGAAAGCGTTTTCGAGAACCTAAAGTTAGATTTTAGTAAAATCATTTAACCCGAATAGAGGAGAGATTAGAGTCCCAGAGTATAGATCGAGGAATAAAAGATCCTAATACCACCCAATGGCGACGTGGGCCCATAGGCCGCACAGCCATGTTAATAAAAGTTTTGCAATGACTAGACTCAACTTCGACCAAGGAGTGTGGAAGGGGGATTCCTACAGGCAGTTGGCTCTGATACCAACTTGTGACGCCCCCGATTCAATCGTACACTAATCATGCACGCAAATGTGTACGATCAAGATCAGGGACTCACGGGAAGATATCACAACACAACTCTACAAATAAAATAAGTCATACAAGCATCATAATACAAGCCAGGGGCCTCGAGGGCTCGAATACAAGTGCTCGATCATAGACGAGTCAGCGGAAGCAACAATATCTGAGAACAGACATAAGTTAAACAAGTTTGCCTTAAGAAGGCTAGCACAAACTGGGATACAGACCGAAAGAGGCGCAGGCCTCCTGCCTGGGATCCTCCTAACTACTCCTGGTCGTCGTCAGCGGGCTGCACGTAGTAGTAGGCACCTCCGGTGTAGTAGGGGTCGTCGTCGATGGTGGCGTCTGGCTCCTGGACTCCAGCATCTTATTGCGACAACCAGGTAGAAGGGAAAGGGGAAAAGAGGGAGAAAAGCAACCGTGAGTATTCATCCAAAGTACTCGCAAGCAAGGAACTACACTACATATGCATGGGTATATGTGTAAAAGGCCAAATCAGTGGACTGAACTGCATAATGCTAGAATAAAAAGGGGGGGTAGCTAGTCCTATCGAACACTACGCTTCTGGCAGCCTCCGTCTTGCAGCATGTAGAAGAGAGTAGATTGAAGTCCTCCAAGTAGCATCTCCAAGTAGCATCTCCAGGTAGCATCTCCAGTAGCATCGCAGTAGCATAATCCTACCCGGTGATCCTCCCCTCGTCGCCCTGTGGAAAAGCGATCACCGGGTTGTATGTGGAACTTGGAAGGGTGTGTTTTATTAAGTATCCGGTTCTAGTTGTTATAAGGTCAAGGTACAACTCCAAGTCGTCCTGTTACCGAAGATCACGGCTATTCGAATAGATTAACTTACCTGCAGGGGTGCACCAACTTACCCAACACGCTTGATCCCATTTGGCCGGACACACTTTCCTGGGTCATGCCCGGCCTCGGAAGATCAACACGTCGCAGCCCCACCTAGGCAAAACAGAGAGGCCAGCACGCCGGTCTAAACCTAAGCGCACAGGGGTCTGGGCCCATCACCCATAGCACACCTGCATGTTGCGAGGGCGGCCAGAAGCAGAACTAGCCCCCTTATACAAGAGCAGGCTTACGTTCCAATCCGGCGCGCGCCACTCCGTCGCTGACGTCTGAAGTGCTTCGGCTGATACCACGACGCCGGGATACCCATAACTACTCCCACGTAGATGGTTAGTGCGTATAGGCTCGTAGCCAACTCAGATCAAATACCAAGATCTCGTTAAGCGTGTTAAATATCCGCGAACGCCGAGCAGGGCCAGGCCCACCTCTCTCCTAGGTGGTCTCAACCTGCCCTGTCGCTCCGCCACAAAGTAACAGTCGGGGACCGTCGGGAACCCAGGCCCACCTCTACCGGGATGGAGCCACCTGTCCTTTCAGCCCCCATCTCCGAACAGTATCACAGATAATGTAACAGTGTAAAGTATATAGTATATGCCCGTGATCACCTCCCGAAGTGATCACAGCCCAGTAGTATAGCATGGCAGACGGACAAGAGTGTAGGGCCACTGATGGAACACTAGCATCCTATACTAAGCAGTAGGATAGCAGGTAAAGGTAACAACAATAGTAGCAAGGACAGGCTATGCAGTAGTATAGGATTAACTGAAAGCAGTAACATGCTACACTACTCTAATGCAAGCAGTATAGAGGAGAATAGGCGATATCTGATGATCAAGGGGGGGCTTGCCTGGTTCCTCAGACAAGGAGGGGGTCGTCGGTGACGTAGTCGTACTCGGTGGCATCAGCATCGGTCTCGTAGTCTACCGGAGATAAGAGGGGGAAGAAACAATGAATACAATGCAAACATAAACACGACGATGCGTGACGTGACAATGAGCGGTGCTAGGTGTGCCCTAACGTGGTATGAGGTGGTACCAGTTAAGGGGGGAAACATCCGGGAAAGTATTCCCGGTGTTTCGCGTTTTCGGGCAGAGGAGCCGGAGGGGGAAAGTTGCGAGTTCGATAGGTTAGGGGTGTGTGGCGGACGAACAGACTGCGTATCCGAATTCGTCTCGTCGTTCTGAGCAACTTTCATGTTGAAAATATTTTAATCCGAGTTACGGATTAAAAGATATGATTTTCTAAAGATTTTATTAATTTCTGGAATTTAATTAATTATTTAATTAATTCGAAAAATGGATTTATGACGTCAACATGATGTCATGCTGACGTCAGCAGTCAACAGAGTTGACTTGGTCAACCTGACATGTGGGTCCAGTGGGACCCACCTGTCATTCTCTGTTTAG
The DNA here is from genome assembly GCF_002162155.2 of Triticum dicoccoides. Lineage (NCBI taxonomy): Eukaryota > Viridiplantae > Streptophyta > Magnoliopsida > Poales > Poaceae > Triticum > Triticum dicoccoides. Next base: position 103,105,525 of record NC_041386.1, read on the forward strand.
GTTAATTACACATTAGTTAATTTAATTACTATTTAATTAACCTAACTAGTTAATTAAATTAATTAAACCGGATTGATTAACTTAATTAATTCATTAGATAATTAATTAATTAATAATTAATTTTATTAAATCATTTTTTTATTTATTATTTTTATTTTTAATTCCTCTTTTTTTTATAAAACGTTATGGGCATGGGGCCCATCTGTCATAGGCCCCAGGGGCTTAGCGGGTGCGGGCGGCGGGCACTGCCCGAGCGGGTGCGGGCGGGCGCCCGTCTGGTGGCCTCGCCCGTGGACAACGGGAGTAGGCACGGGATCAACCAGCGGCCACCGCTGGGGCTCCGGCGCGGCGGAGGGCGCCGCGGGAGGGGGGCCGCGGCCAAGTTCAGAGGACGGGAGGCGCACTTGCGGGGGAACAGGGGGCGACGGAGGCGAGGGAGCAGGGACGGAGCTGTGCGGGCGCCAGGGGCGCCGATGCGGGATGGGCGCGTGCGGGGCACGACCCTAGTGGGCGCGCGCGGGGCGCCGGTGCGTGAGCGCGTGCACGCGAGGGAGAGAGGAGGAGAGGGCCTCATAGGGGGAGTAGGGTCTGGGGCAACGGGGCTTGGGGCGGAGGACGGAGACGACGGTGTCGGGGAGGCAGTCCGACGAGGTAGTCCTGTTCGGCGGCGAAGATTGATCCGGGCGGCATCGGGGGAGGTTGCCGGCGGGGACGACGAGCGTCGACGAGGCCTGGGGAGGCTGGCGGGGATGAG
>NC_041386.1:103106758-103121960 GCF_002162155.2 Triticum dicoccoides
GGGGGGTGCTTGCTTTTCTTTCCCTTTTCTTTTGTTTCCTCCTTTTGTATTTTCTTTCTTTTATTTATTTTATTACTTTTAGTTGCTATTTATTCTATTGATAACAAAATACCAAAGTGGCACCTAAATTGATGTTTACTAATTATGCCACCGCCTCATAAATTTGCTAACCCAAAATAAAATAGTTTTGTAATTATTTAATATTTAAAGTATTTAAATAATAGTTTTTGCTACTGTTTTATTCATCTCATAGTTTTTAAGCATTTTATAATAGTGTGGTTCCTTCGCCATAATTACCTATGCAATATTTGGCACAACCCGAACATTTTAGCTTTATTGTTTGAAAACGTTTGTTGTTTGTTTTTATTTTAAAATTTGAATTCGAACGGGATTGAGTCATCGGGAGATTAACAACAGTAACGGAGGTGACGTGGCACATTAGCTTGGGATTGCTGTAGTCTAATTATCCGGGCGTCACACCATTGCAGCCTATGCCGATACCCGAATGGAAGTGGGATAAGCTTGGCATGGATTCTATCACTGGAATACCCAGGACCCGATCAGGATATGATTCTATCTGGGTAGTAGTGGACCGCTTGACCAAAGGAGCTCACTGTATCCCAGTGAAAACCACATATACAAGTGCGAAGTTGGCCAAGATATACATGACCAGGATCGTATGTCTGCACGGAGTTCCGAGGACCATCGTATCAGATAGAGGAACACAATTTACTTCAAAGTTTCGGCACCAACTGCACCAGACTTTGGGAACCAGGCTGGAGTTTAGTACAACTTTTCACCCGTAGACAGATAGACAGACTAAGAGAGTCAATCAGATTTTGGAGGACACGTTGAGAGCATGTGTGCTAGACTACGGGTCTAGTTGGGGTGATAATTTACCCTATGCGGAGTTCTCGTACAACAACAGCTACCAGGCCAGTTTGAAGATGGCACCGTTTGAAGCCCTGTACAGAAGAAGATGCCGAACACGGTTGATGTGGGATGGAGTTGGAGACCGCTAGTTGTTTGGACCGGATTTTATTAAGGAGTCCGAAGAGAAGGTTAAGCTGATTCAAGATAGACTGAAGGTAGCTCAGTCCAGACAGAAGAGTTGTGTAGACTCGAAACGCAAGGAGGTAGTCTATGAAATCGGAGATAGAGCATATATGTGAGTGTCACCTCTGCGAGGAGTTAAGCGTTTTGGAGTCAAGGGAAAGTTAGCCCCGAGATTTGGAGTTAAGCATGGGAGAGGTTGCCTACAAGTTGGAATTACCCGAAGGACTGTCAGGAGTACATGATGTGTTTCACGTTTCCCAGCTTAAGAAATGCCATGCTGAGATGACCGATATTCCTCTAAGAGATACAGTGCCACTGGAAGCAATTCAGTTAGACAGTGATTTGACATATGAGGAGAAACCAGTCAGGATTCTCGAATTTGCCAGTCGAGTTACCCGCAGCAAGGTTATCAAGTTTTGCAAAGTTCAGTGGAGCCACCATACTGAGGACGAAGCCACTTGGGAATGAGAGGATGATCTACTCAAAGACCACCCACACCTATTCTCTAGCCAACATGAATCTCGAGGGCGAGATTCATCTTAAGGGGGGTAGGTTTGTAACATCCCAAATTTTCAATTTGTAATGTTATACATAGGTCATTCATGCATATCATACTTTATTGCATTTCGTTTTGTGATCCTCGAAATCCTAAGCAACTCAAGGACCCTCGGGGAGAGTTGAGGATTTTCCTAGTTCTCATATTTGAACTTTTCTCAAATATCGAAACAAGGATCATTTTGGTTTTAATTATTTTTCTCTCCAAACATATTTCAAATTAAAATTATATGAGAGGAGATAATATGACTTCTCCAAAATAAATGAAATATCGGAGGAAAATATTAAAATCAAGTAAATAAATTTTATTTGGATTTTATTGCAATTTTATTTGAATTAGGAGAAATACTCGTTTTTCAAAATTGCATTAGAGGCCCAAATAAATGTTCACCTTGTCCGGCATATTTTTAGAGGATGGGGAAATTTTATTTTGGGATTTTTGGAGTCCGTTTAGTATATCACTTTTTCATTTTTCTGTGCGTCGGAATATTTTTTTAAAAAAATGAACCGCCTGCCCCTGGCTGTGTCTGCCTGGGACAGCGACCTGGCCGACCCTCTTAAAATTCCGAAGGCCCGAGCCACTAGTCCCACGCCCGATCCGCCCGAAACCCTAGCCGCCCGAGCCGTCAGCTGCGCCGCCGCCGCTGGACGTTGTCGCCGCCCCACCGCCGGACGCTGCCGCCGCCCTGCCACCGGAGTACGCCGCCGCCGCCGTCCCCTTCTACGAGGTAGCCGCCGTTTTTTTAAAAACCGATTGGTTTTCGTAAACCTAGATCTCGTTTTTTTAGAATCAGTTTTATTTCGGTTTTTCTAGGTTTATTTATTTTGTGGACGTTCGTCCGTACATTCGTTTTAACGAACGCTGTTCATCCGTTAGTCACAGAAAGCAAACGTTCGTTCGTTAGCCTGTTTTTCAGTTTTCTTTTTCCAGGATTTTCCACGATTATTTTCGATCGCGATTTCTGCCCTGATTTTCATTTTAGTTTATCTTTTTGCTCGTTTGTCGGAATCAGGCGATTCAAGCGCCTGGATTTTTGAATCGAAGCCCTCTTTCTGTTTAGACAACTTGAACAAGATTTTGGTACTGTAAAATTTGACTTTAGTCCAGATTAGTAATCGGATCTTGTTTCTTTTGCAGTTTGAGTTTCGTTGCTCCGTTTGATTTGATTCTTTTTGCAAACCGGAGTTCTTCAGTTGAACTTTCTGGTTAGATCTTCTTATTTGAGATTTACCTGTGCATGTTTGCTTGATTGCTTATGTATGCTATTGTTTGTTTGCGGTAGAACACCCGGAGTGCGAAGCGTGCTACTACGAGTCTTTAGGATTTGCAGATCGTCAGCAAGGCAAGTATCACTTTGACCATACCCCTTTATCACCCTGTTTTTATGCATTAGTTTCAACCCTCATGCATTGCATGAGTAGGGTCTCTTAACATGTGGGTCTTGGAAGTAGATGATGAGGTAGAACCTATTACCTGTTTTATTATCAAACCCTGGGACTTACTTCTATGCTATGCTTATATTGCCTTGCTATGCTCGTAGACGTGGATTGGGTTTGAGTGTATCCATGACAAATGTGAGATTGTTAATTAATGGTTCAACTTAAGGTGGCAACTTTAATACACCTCTGGGTGGATTTCTTGTGGGCACCTGGAGAATCCAGTGTTGTCCTAGGATATCCCGGAGTACCCGTGTGGTCATCCTACGGTCCGCCACCCAGGCTCAAAGGGATCATAAGATTATTTCATGCTAGAAACTTCCGTGTGTAGCCACAAGCTATTATGGGCTCTAGCATAGTTGAGTAAGTTGTGGGAAACCTTTCCATGATGGGCTAGCAGATGTAGGGGATTGTAGGTGTACCGGCCTATCTATCGGTTAAGGGGACCTCTTCGGAAAGACTGTGTCTCGGTCATCCATTTCTCAAACACCATGCAGTGCAAGAAATACAACGGAGGAGACCGAGTCTTGTGGGGAAACATTCGCAAACCTCTACAGAGTGTACAAACTAATCATGGTTAGCCGTGTCCCCGGTTATGGACATCTTGAGTATCTGGTTCTTGGATTATCATATGGATCTCATTACTCTAAATAAATTTTGTTGGGTTAATAATTACTTTTAATTGGGATTGAGTTGGAGGAACCTTCTCAATGTTGTTGAACTACCATGATAGTTAAATAAAATATATTCCTTTATTGTAGGGAAAATTAGCTTTTCGCAAAACAATATAACCTTAGAGCCTCCACCAGCCATATATGCATGTAGTGATAGTTTTTATATGTTGATTGCTCTACTGTGTTATATTGCTAGCATATTCCATGTGCTGACCCGTTTTCAGGTTGCAACATATCACGTTGCAGACTTTTCAGACGAGGAGTAAGGTGCGATAGGTCATTTGTCATGCACTCAACTATGCCGTTGGAGTTGATGGACTCACTTTATCTTCCAAGCCTTCCGCTGTTATTATATTAGATGACCTTAAGCCATATTTATTGTAATAAGTTCTCTCTTGAGACATGATACGTCTCCGTCGTATCTACTTTTCCAAACACTTTTGCCCTTGTTTTGCACTCTAACTTGCATGATTTGAATGGAACTAACCCGGACGGACGCTGTTTTCAGCAGAATTACCATGGTGTTATTTATGTCCAGAAACAAATGTTCTCGGAATGACCTGAAACTTCACGGAGCAACTTTTTGGAAAATATAAAAAAATACCTGAAAATATGAAGGCCAGGGGCCTACAACCTGTCCACGAGGGTGGGGGCGCGCCTGCCCCCCTAGGGCACGCCCCCCTATCTCATGGGCCCCTTGGTGCCTCTCCAGCTCCAACTCCAACTCTATATATTGTGTTTCGGGGAGAAAAAATCAGAGAGAAGAATTCATCACGTTTTATGATACAGAGCCGCCGCCAAGCCCTAAAACCTCTCGGAAGGGCTGATCTGGAGTCTATTCGGGGCTCCGGAGAGGGGAATCCATCACCATCGTCATCATCAACCATCCTCCATCACCAATTTCATGATGCTCACCGCCGTGCATGAGTTGAGTAATTCCATCGTAGGCTTGCTGGACGGTGATGGGTTGGATGGGATCTATCATGTAATCAAGTTAGTTTTGTTAGGGTTTGATCCCTAGTATCCACTATGTTCTGAGATTGATGTTGCTATGACTTTGCTATGCTTAATGCTTGTCACTAGGGCCCGAGTGCCATGATTTCAGATCTGAACCTATTATGTTTTCATCAATATATGAGTGTTCTTGATCCTATCTTGCAAGTCTATAGTCACCTATTATGTGTTATGATCCGTTAACCCCGAAGTGACAATAATCGGGATACTTACCGGTGATGACCGTAGTTTGTGGAGTTCATGTATTCACTATGTGTTAATGCTTTGTTCCGGTTCTCTATTAAAAGGAGGCCTTAATATCCCTTAGTTTCCGTAAGGACCCCGCTGCCACGGGAGGGTAGGACAAAAGATGCCATGCAAGTTCTTTTCCATAAGCACGTATGACTATATTCGGAATACATGCCTACATTACATTGATGAACTGGAACTAGTTCTGTGTCACCCTAGGTTATGACTGTTACATGATGAACCGCCTCCGGCATAATTCTCCATCACTGATCCATTGCCTACGAGCTTTCCATATACTATTCTTCGCTTATTTACTTTTCCGTTGCTATTGCTATCATCACTACAAAATACCAAAAACACTACTTTTACTATTGTTACCTTTTGCTACCATTACCACTACTATTATATTACTTTGGTACTAAACACTTTGCTGCAGATATTAAGTTTCCAGGTGTGGTTGAATTGACAACTCAGCTGCTAATACTTGAGAATATTCTTTGGCTCCCCTTGTGTCGAATCAATAAATTTGGGTTGAATACTCTACCCTCGAAAAATGTTGCGATCCCCTATACTTGTGGGTTATCAGGACATTCGATGTAATAAGTGTGTAATTTTAGCTTGCAAAGATAGATATGAACTCAAAAGGTTATTATCTAAATGGAATAAGCAATCTTTAAATGCTAGAATGAAACCTGACCCTGCTTTTGTTACTTCACCTATCTGTGTTACTGATAAGGATTATGAATTCTCTGTTGATCCTAATATAATTACTTTGGTTGAATCTGATCCTTTTCATGGTTATGAATCTGAAACTGTTGTGGCACATCTTACTAAACTGAATGATATAGCCACCCTGTTCACTAAAGATGAGAGAACTCGTTATTTTTTATATCCTTAAAATATTTCCGTTCTCATTAAAGGGTGATGCTAAGATATGGTTTAATTCTCTTGATCCTGGTTGTGTACGTAGTCCCCAAGATATGATTTATTACTTCTCTGCTAAATATTTCCCTGCTCATAAGAAACAAGCTGCTTTAAGGGATATATACAATTTTGTGCAAATTGAAGAAGAGAGTCTCCCACAAGCTTGGGGGAGGCTTCTCCAATTACTTAATGCTTTGCCTGATCATCCTCTTAAGAAAAATGAAATACTTGATATCTTTTATAATGGACTAACCAATGCCTCCACAGATTACCTGGATAGTTGTGATGGTTCTGTTTCCAGGGAAAGAACACCAGATGAAGCTGAAATTATATTCAATAATATGTTGGCAAATGAAAATAATTGGACACCTCCTGAGCCAGTTCCTGAGCCTATTCCTAAACCAACTCCGAAGAAGAGGGGTATTCTATTTCTCAGTCCTGAAGATATGCAAGAGGCAAAGAAATCTATGAAAGAAAAAGGTATTAAAGCTGAAGATGTTAAGAATTTACCTCCTATTGAAGAAATACATAGTCTTAATTTACCGCCTGTTGAAGAAACATATGATCTTAATCCTTTACCTATTGAAGAAACTCATGGTCTTGATAACCCGACACAGGTAGTAAAGGTAAATTCTCTCTATAGATATGATAAAGCTGAAATCCCATTTACTAAATTTGCTAGCCCATGTTTAGATGAGTTTGATAGATTTATGGCTAAGCAAGAAGATTTTAATGCTTATTTTGGTAGACAATTGAAATATGCTTGAACGCTTGGGTGATTATATGGCTAATGTTAAAGGTGAACTTAAACTTATTAGTAAACATGCTTCTATGGTTACCACTCAAGTAGAACAAGTACTTAAGGCTCAAAATGATTTGCTCAATGAATTGAATAGTAAGGATAATGATAATGCTATCAGAGTGGCTACTAGAACTGGTAAAATGACTCAGGAACCTTTGTATCCTGAAGGCCACCCTAAGAGAATTGAGCAAGGTTCTCAAAGAAATAATATAGATGCACCTAGTCCTTCTAAAAGGAAGGAAAAGAAAAATGATAGGACTTTGCATGCTTCTAGTGAACTTGTTACTGAAACACCTGAGAATCCAAATGATATTTCTATTTCTGATGCTGAAACACAATCTGGTAATGAACCTGAAACTAGTGATAACGCTAATAATAATGTTCATGATGATGCTCAACCTAGTAATGATAATGATATAGAAATTGAACCTGCTGTTGATCTTGATAACCCACAATCAAAGAATCAACGTTATGATAAGAAAGACTTTGTTGCTAGGAAACATGGTAAAGAAAGAGAGCCTTGGGTTCAGAAACCCATGCCTTTTCCTCCCAAACCATCCAAGAAAAAGGATGATGAGGATTTTGAGTGCTTTGCTGAAATGATTAGACCTATCTTTTTGCGTATGCGATTAACTGATATGCTCAAAACAAATCCTTATGCTAAGTACATGAAAGATATTATTACCAATAAAAGAAAGATACCGGAAGCTGAAATTTCCACAATGCTTGCTAATTATACTTTTAAAGGTGGAATACCAAAGAAACTTGGAGATCCAGGAGTACCCACTATACCATGCTCCATTAAAAGAAACTATGTTAAAACTGCTTTATGTGATCTTGGAGCCGATGTTAGTGTTATGCCTCTCTCTTTATATCGTAGACTTGATTTGAATAAGTTGACACCTACTGAAAAATCTTTGCAAATGGCTGATAAATCAACTGCTATACATGTCGTATTTGTGAGGATGTGCCTATTGTAGTTGCAAACGTTACTATTTTGACGGACTTTGTTATTCTTGATATTCTCGAGGACGATAGTATGTCTATTATTCTTGGAAGACCCTTTTTGAATACTGGAGGGGCTGTTATTGATTGCACTAAAGGCAATGTCACTTTTCATGTTAATGGTAATGAGCATACGGTACACTTTTCGAGGAAACAACCTCAAGTTCATAGTATCAACTCTATTGGAAAAATTCCATCGATTATATTTGGAGGTTTTGAATTTCCTCTTCCTACTGTCAAGAAGAAATATGATATTCTTATTATTGGGGATGTGCATATCCCCGTTGAGGTAACATAGTGTTATTCGAAATTTCTCCGGTTCCATGTTATTTGGAATGAGTTCGTTAACAAGACTTGATCAACCTTGTTAGTGGATTCCTTTTGTTGATCATGAGATGGATGAAACCAGAAGGCACAACCTTCTGTACCCCACTTTTACTTTCTGTTATTTATATTAAATAAAATAAAAATAATATTTCTCCGTCTGTTATTTGATTATCCATGCAATATAAAAATACCCCGAAAATAAAAGTTCTCCAAATGCCCTGAAATTTAAATATGATTTTTTCCAGAATATTTGAGAATTTTTGGCACTGAAAACACAACAGGGCAGCCAACCACCTGCCCACGAGGGTGGAGGGCGCGCCCCCTGCCTCGTGGGCCCACGGTGGCCCTCCTCCACTTATCCTTTCACTCACACACTTCTTCTTCCTCCCCCAAACACGAATAACCAGCTCAAACCCGAGTCCAAGCTCGTTTTGCTGCCATTTTCGATCTCCTTGCTCAAAGCACCTCTCACAAAACTGCTTGGGGAGATTGTTCCTTGGTATGTGACTCCTCCATTGGTCCAATTAGTTTTTGTTCTAGTGCTTTATTCATTGCAAATTTTTGCTGCTTAGGTGACCCTGTTCTTGAGCTTGCATGTCAAATTTATATGGTCAAAAGTAGTTTTGATGCATGATATAGGCTCTAGGCACTTGTAGGAGTAGTTGCTATCAATATTATTGAGTTTGGTTTACTTTTATTTTTAAGTTACTAAAATTTTTAGAATTTTTAGAAAATGATAAAGAGATTTTTGAGGGGCTCATCGAGACGAAGCTCAAGGGAAAAGCAAAATGAAGAGGCACATAAGCCTAAATACAATTTGCCTCGCATCGCAGAGGTTAGGCCGTGTGAATGGCACTCGATGAATTCTTGAGAGCAACCGGGATTTATGAGGATTTTTATGAATTGGCAAAGAATGCAGGCCTCACCGACTTCCTCCACGACCAATGCGATCAGTATCTCTTACTCACAAATATCTTTGTGTAAAACTTTCATTTCCATTCTAGGAGCTCACCACCTACGGTGGAGTTTTATTTATATGATGAGCATAAGGAGATGTCACTTTATGATTTTTGCCGTGTTTGTTTGGTCCCTTTCGGGGGCAAGACAGAAGAACCACATCGCGAGGATGTGGACGGGTTTATTGATACTATGACTGTAGGGGAAACAAGGAAGGTTTCCGATGCACGAATCACTAGCATACATTTCCCTGTTTTATGCTATTTTGCATTATTTGCTAGTCGTTGTTTAATTGGTCGCAGAAACTGTGGAAACCTTAGTATCCCTGATATTATTATTTTGCTCCACGGTTTATACGGTGATAACTCTGTTAGTATGGGCGGCATTATTGCTAAACGGTTAAGTCTGAACCGTACCAAGGGCACCATGTTTGGAGGCATCCATGATTCACGCCTAGCTGCACATTTTAACATACCTATTAGGCATTATGAGAAGGAAGAAAAAGTGTTGCCTCGTGTTTATTTAGATTATAAAAATATGGTGGCACATGATTTTATTATTAAGAATAGGGAAGGAGAGCTTAAATATAAATTGTTCTTTGATAAACATCATCCTAAGACTATTACCTTGCCTGCTCCTTCTTTGTTTGATTTATCTGCAGGCCAATACCTTGTCCCGTTAAAGGCTATTCATGCCTACCCGAACCCTGCACCAGCCATGGAGCTAGAGCCGGAACCACAAGTTGATCCTTCACGACAATCTAATTAACAGTGGGATCCAGAGATGATTGCCAACCAGTGGCAACCAGAGTCTTCTTCTTCTTCTCAGTATGACCCCAACTACTATTATGAATATCCGCCAGGCCAGCCGTGGCCATAAACCAACTTAGGCCAAAAGCCTAAGCTTGGGGGAGTATGTATTTCCCACCGACATTACATTTATGTTCACACACTCATTGCTAGATGTCGGTGCTGATACTTTTTAATTGTATCATCCATGCTAGTTTATTTTCCTTTTTATGCTTTCTTCTTGTGTGTTTAATAAACCTTAAGAAAAACCAAAAAAACAGTTGTAGCTTTTAGTTAGTTTAATTTCCATGCTTGTAGTAGTAATTAAAAAGAAAACCCAAAAAGATTTTTGGTTCTTCTTTTACTTGTTGGGAGCTCTCCCGTGTAAATAGTTTTATTTCTTTTCTTTTCTTTGGGGTCGATAGGAGAAGACCATAATTAAATTGTTGAAGTGGCTCTTGTATGCATACTTGTTGATCTGACAAAAGAGCCCATATTGCCTTGTCTTCTCCTGTTTATTGAATGATTGCAGATTCCCGCTTAGTCAAATACACGTGCACTGTTATTATTATTCACATCGTTCGGTCGTGCAAGTGAAAGGCAATTATGACGATATATGATGGACTGACTGGGATGAGAAAAGCTGGTATGAACTCGACCTCTTTTGTTTTTGTAAATATGATTAGTTCATCGTTCCTGATTCAGCCTATTATGAATAAACATGTTTGCAATGACAATTAGAGATCATAGTTCCTTGTGCCATGCTTGATTAGCTATGAGTCATAATGGTTTACCTTGCGTGCCAACATGCTATTGAGATGGTTATGATGTGGTATGATAGGGTGGTATCCTCCTTTGAATGATTTAAGTGACTTGACTTGGCACATGTTCATGCATGTAGTTGAAACAAAATCAACATAGCCTTCACGATATTTATGTTCATGGTGGATTATATCCTACTCATGCTTGCATTCGCTGTTGATTAATTTTAATGCATGTTCATGACTATTGTCGCTCTCTAGCTGGTCGCTTCCTAGTCTTTTGCTAGCCTTCACCTATACTAAGCGGGAATACTACTTGTGCATCCAATCCCTTAAGCCCCAAAGTTATTCCACATGAGTCCACTATACCTACCTATATACGGTATCTACCTGCCATTCCAAGTAAATTTGCATGTGCCAAACTCTAAACCTTCAAATAAATATCCTGTTCTGTATGCTTGAATAGCTCATGTATCAACTACGGCTGTCTGTATCTTCCATGTTAGGCGGGTTATTCTCAAGAGGAGTGGACTCCGCTCCTCACTCACGAGATAACTGGCTGGTCACCGGGATGCCCAGTCCCATGCTTTATGCAAACTAAATCAAAATAATTGCAAACAAAACTCCCCCTGGGACTCTTGTTAGTTGGAGGCACTCGTTGTTTCGAGGAAGCCATGGATTGATGCTTGTTGGTGGAAGGGGGAGTATAAACTTTATCATTCTGTTTGGGAACCACCTATAATGTGTGTAGCATGGAAGATATCGCCATCTCTTGGTTGTTATGTTGACAATGAAAGTATAACGCTCAAAATATTATTCACCTCTGTTTCAAAACCGAGCTTTGGCACCTCTACAAATCCCTGCTTCCCTCTGTGAAGGGCCTATCTATTTACTTTCATGTTGAGTCATCGTCTTCTTATTAAAAAGCACCAGTTGGAGAGCATCGCTGTCATTTGCATTCATTACTGTTAGTTTACATTGAGTATGACTTGACTGGATCTCTTTTACCATGAATTACAATGTCTAGTCAGTCCTTGATCTTTAAAGGTGCTCTGCATTTATGTTTTGTGGTCTCAGAAAGGGCTAGCGAGATACCAAATTGTTATATCATATTATGATTATTTTGAGAAAGTGTTGTCATCCGAGATTTATTATTATGACTCGCTAGTTGATTATGCCATTGATATGAGTAAACTTGAGACCTAAGCATTATTGTGAATGTGGTTAGTTATAATCTTTGCTGAAAACTTGAATGCTGGCTTTACATATTTACAACAACAAGAGCAAACAGAGTTTGTAAAAGTTTTTCTTTATCACTTTCAGTTTATCAACTGAATTGCTTGAGGACAAGCAAAGGTTTAAGCTTGGGAGAGCTGATACGTCTCTGTCGTATCTACTTTTCCAAACACTTTTGCCCTTGTTTTGGACTCTAACTGGCATGATTTGAATGGAACTAACCCGTACTGACGCTGTTTTCAGCAGAATTACCGTGGTGTTATTTATGTGCAGAAACAAACGTTCTCGGAATGACCTGAAACTTCACGGAGCAACTTTTTGGAAAATATAAAAAATACCTGCAAAAGATGAAGGCCAGGGGGGCCTACCACCTGTCCACGAGGGCGCCCCCTACCTCGTGCCCCCCCTGGTGCCTCTCCGACTCCAACTCCAACTCTATATATTGTGTTTCGGGGAGAGAAAAATCAGAGAGAAGAATTCATCGCGTATTACGATACGGAGCCGCCGCCAAGCCCTAAAACCTCTCGGGAGGGCTGATCTGGAGTCCGTTCGGGGCTCCGGAGAGGGGAATCCGCCGCCATCGTCATCATCAACCATGCTCCATCACCAATTTCATGATGCTCACCGCCGTGCGTGAGTTGAGTAATTCCATCGTAGGCTTGCTGGACGGTGATGGGTTGGATGGGATCTACCATGTAATCGAGTTAGTTTTGTTAGGGTTTGATCCCTAGTATCCACTATGTTCTGAGATTGATGTTGCTATGACTCTGCTATGCTTAATGCTTGTCACTAGGGCCCGAGTGCCATGTTTTCAGATCTGAACCTATTATGTTTTCATCAATATATGAGTGTTCTTGATCCTATCTTGCAAGTCTATAGTCACCTATTATGTGTTATGATCCATTAACCCCGAAGTGACAATAATTGGGATACTTATTGGTGATGACCATAGTTTGAGGAGTTCATGTATTCACTATGTGTTAATGCTTTGTTCCGGTTCTCTATTAAAAGGAGGCCTTAATATCCCTTAGTTTCCGTAAGGACCCCGCTGCCACGGGAGGGTAGGACAAAAGATGTCATGCAAGTTCTTTTCCATAAGCATGTATGACTATATTCGGAATACATGCCTACATTACATTGATGAACTGGAGCTAGTTCTGTGTCACCCTAGGTTATGACTGTTACATGATGAACCGCATCCGGCATAATTCTCCATCACTTATCCATTGCCTACGAGCTTTCCATATATTGTTCTTCGCTTATTTAATTTTCCGTTGCTATTGCTATCATCACTACAAAATACCAAAAACACTACTTTTACTACTGTTACCTTTTGCTACCGTTACCATTACTATCATATTACTTTGCTACTAAACACTTTGCTGCAGATATTAAGTTTCCAGGTGTGGTTGAATTGACAACTCAGCTGCTAATACTTGAGAATATTCTTTGGCTCCCCTTGTGTCGAATCAATAAATTTGGGTTGAATACTCTACCCTCGAAAACTGTTGCGATCCCCTATACTTGTGGGTTATCAAGACATTCGATGTAATAAGTGCGTGATTGCCACTCTGTTATAAATCCTTCGAGTACTGTGTGTGTTTGCATTACCGATCCAGGGATGACACTGAAGCACAGAGACTTGACCGTTTGAGGTCGGGTCGCTACATGCATGGTATCAGAGAGATAAAACATAAAAGTAGGTGTTGTTATCATAAATTTAGAATATATTACTAAATATTATAAATAGCGAGTGTAGAATAATGATGGATCGGTGTGCGGAATTGTCTTAGGCAATTGTTAACAAGACTGGTAGTCGTCATTGCAATTTCATATCAGGGAGAGGCATAAGGTAACATACTTTCTCTTCTTTGATCATATGCACTTATGATTGGAACTCTAGCAAGCATCCGCAACTACTAAAGATCATCAAGGTAAAACCCAACCATAGCATTAAAGCATCAAGTCCCCTTTATTCCATATGCAACAACCCCCTTACTCGTGTTTATGCTTCTGTCACTCAAGCAACCCACTATAAGCAAATCATGAGCGTATTGCAACCCCCTACAGCGGGAATCCCTCACGCTTGCGCGACACGGAGGGCACGATAGGACAACACCAGAATAAAACATACAACTCGTACCAATCTAGATTGTCAATCAACCCAAAGACAAAGGATATCTACTCAAAACATCATAGGATGGCAACACATCATTGGATCATAATATGTGGCATAAAGCACCATGTTCAAGTAGGGATTACAGCGGGGTGCGGGAGAGTGGACCGCGTAAAAGAGATGAGGGTGATGATTATGATGGTGATGTTGATGAAGACGATCACCTCGGCGATGATTCCCCTCTCGATGGCACTCCGGTGCCACCAAGAGAGTGGAGGAGAGGTTCTCCCCCTTGTGCTTCCTCCTCCATGGCCTCCCCCTAGATGGGGAGAGGTTCTCCCTCTAGTCCTTGGCCTTCATGGTGATGATGGCCCCTCCGGGATCCTCCTCCATAGCCTTCGGTGATGATGCCCCCTCCGGCAGGGTGCCAGAGAGGGCCTAGATTGATTTCTAGTGGCTACAGAGGCTTGCGGCAGTGGAACTTCCGATCTAGGTTATTTTCCGGAGGTTTGTGCACTTTTAGGAGAGGTTGGCATCGAGAACGAGTCAGGGGGCCCCACAGGAAGTACATGAGGCACAGGGACGCGCCCAGGGGGGTGGGCACGCCCCCCACCCTCATGGGGCCCAAGGGACTCCCCTCCTGTAGATTTTTGTTCCAATAATTTTTACATTTTCCAGAACAAATCTCAGTTGATTTTCATCGCATTCCGAGAACTTTTATTTTTGCACAAAAACAACACCATGGTAGTTCTGCTGAAAATAGCGTCAGTCTGGGTTAGTTCTAATCAAATCGTACCAAAATCATATAAAACTATTGTAAACTTGGCATGGATACTTCATAAATTATAGATACATTGTAGACGTATCAGCATCCCAAGCTTAATTCCTGCTCGTTCTCGAGTAGGTAATGTTGGGGGACGTTGCAGAAAAACAAAAAATTTCCTACGGTTTCACCAAGATCCATCTAGGAGTTCATCTAGCAATGAGTGATCGGATTGCATCTACATACCTTTGTAGATCACGCGCGGAAGCGTTCAAAGAACGGGGATGAGGAAGGCGTACTCGACGTGATCCAAATCACCGGAGATCCTAGCGCCGAACGAACGGCACCTCCGCGTTGAACACACGTACAGTCAGCGTAACGTCTTCTCCTTCTTGATCCAGCAAGGGGGAGAAGAGGTTGAGGAAGATGGCTCCAGCAGCAGCACGACGGCGTGGTGGTGATGAAGCTGCAGTACTCCGGCAGGGCTTCGCCAAGCACTATGGAGGAGGAGGATGTGTTGGAGAGGGAGAGGGAGTCACCAAAGATGTGTTATGAGAGG